>NW_028254673.1:0-302094 GCF_964263255.1 Lissotriton vulgaris
CCCTTTGCCTCAATAGAGGATTGTGGCATTATTGACTGAAGAAAGACACTTTGGTGTTATACCAATAGTATGTATGATATGCTATTATTTCCACTAAGACTAACAACCATTCTGCAATAGAAAATGAGTTAGAAATGACAGAAGGCATTTTAAGATACGATACAACCTTAGTACCAGGAATTCTAGTGATATATGAGCATTGATCCCAATGAATCCTTGGGTTAAAGACATAGAGCAAAGGATGGCACTGGTTCTATGTAAGAAGACATTCAAACAGAAAACACAGATCCAATTTACTGGTACATTTAGGTGCCTGGTCACTTCACTGACCACCCCACAGCACCATAACGTTTAACCTTTAAACGCCTTAAAGAGATCTGCTGATAGTACTCAATGTTAGAGAGTTATGCAGAAAAACATTTTTTGTGAATGTATATTACCTTACCAGCAGGCAGAAATGTGTCCAGCTGGTGCCTCAGTGTCATCATTTTGGAGAGGAAGATAATAAAAAGCTGGATAAACAAGCTTTCTTTTAAATACCAATTTCCGACATGAGCAGAATGGGACATAGAATAAGAAGACACTAAGAAAACTACTGTATTAACAGCAAACACAGACTAAGGGCCCGATTTAGAATTTGGCAGAGAGGGTACTCTGTTGAAACGGTGACAGAGTACGCCCTCTTGCAAACTAAAGGCCCTTCTGCCTCCTTTAGATTTGGGCGGACCGTCAGTATGTTGACAGTGGAGACTTTTCGGTCTCTGTCGCAACCATTCACCTTTGGCAGCCCAGGGAAGTAGGGACTGTTGGAGGTTTGCCCCTTTTCTGCCTGCCCTATTTAGAGTGGTTCACCAAATGACAAGTTTTCACTGTCTGTAAGGTGCAATGAAAACTGCAAAATGACACACACACCATGGGAAAAAACTCCCTGGCAAGGGAGTAATTTATTTTCATATTTTCAAAAAAACAAAATCCCCTTTGTCATTGAAAATACAAACATTTTTCAAAGTACCATCCAACAAACTTTCAATGCATTTATAGGCACTGCCATGTCGGTGGTTCCTGGAAATGCAAGAAATGTCTTCTTTGCTTGGGCTGTTGCCTAGGGCTGTCTTGGGGGTCCAGGGGGACCACCATGTTGATTTCCAGGCGTTCAAAAGTGGTTGCCATGACAGGGAAATAATTAGGAGAAAAACAACTCCCTCCCTGCTTTTTGTTTGATGTTTGTAATGCCTCGGGCTGGCTTTCTAGATCCTGTGGCACTTGGTCCAATCCTGCTGACCCTTAACTTTGCAGAGATAACACCTGCAACCTGCTTTTATCAGTTCAAAGGTCCTTCCAAACCCTGCCAATTAATAACTTCACACACCATTAACTTGGCAAGACATATCTTTTCCACAGCAGTGTTTGATAGTTCTATCTTCTAGGCACTGCAGCTTCCATCTGCCTTGGGAGAGAGTTAACCCTTTCTCTCTTGTCGTGTTATATTGCAAAGTAGCATTTATGTTTCATTTTCACCCATTTGCACAATGTAATTAAAACAAACAAAAAACCAACATGAAGACATAAATTAACCCCTCCCATGCTGGTGATGGAACCGCTCCGTCACCTGCCTCGATCGCGCTGTGCTGGTGACGGAGCGGTTCCGTCACAGGCCGCTCGGCGCGCCTGAGATGCGCTGATTTTGCGCCTGCGCTGGACGTTCCATTGAGCGGGCGGGCCGTGATGGACCTGCTCCGTCACAAACACAGCGCGCCCGAGGCTCGTGACGGAGCGGTTCCGTCACGAGCATGGGAGCGCCGCGTGGCCCCCTCCCCCCTAGGGCTGCGGCGGAATTGCCGCCGCAGCGAAGGGGTTAAATATACATGCCACATAGAGAGCAAGTATCTGTCATAATTAGTTAAATGGGCAGACACCTGCAGTCTAGAGAACATCATGGTCTATATGGAATTGTGAGCAGGGCTTCCCAAATGCTTCGTTTCACCATGCCAATCAGCTAATATGGGTTTGTGAGTGGGGAGGAGGTTTAGTTTGTAGGCAAGGAACAGGGAAGGCCCAGATTACAATGAGAACTTCAGTCAGCAGCCTGTATAGGTGCAGGAACCTAAACCAATGCTTTGTTCAGTGCAATAAAAACAATCTAACTTTTGTGCAGTTCAGCAACAAGAAATAGAAGAGATGAGTGTTATTCAGACCAGCGCAAAGTTTCTCAATTTTATGTTTGTAGTGTGTGTGTGAGAGTCT
The DNA here is from genome assembly GCF_964263255.1 of Lissotriton vulgaris. NCBI lineage: Eukaryota > Metazoa > Chordata > Amphibia > Caudata > Salamandridae > Lissotriton > Lissotriton vulgaris. The sequence continues at coordinate 2,245 of NW_028254673.1, forward strand.
GTGATGAAGAAGTAGATATAACAATGTTCGATTTTAAGGAGGAAAAGACAGGGGTGAGGTAATGTGTGCAAATGATCACCTCTCTGCGGACAATGGCAACATCCTGACCTTGTTTGATCTCCGTCCTCATCTAGACAATGATATGTCCAGGTAGTTCAAGAGAGTCAAGTATATACTGCAATACTCTCCCCATTGTTCACCACCTGTGCCAAGTTCCATCAAGTGCCCGACAGTTGGAGAGGTTCAATATTGCACCCAGTATTTAAAAAGGGGGGTAGACAGAATCCTATTAACTACCGTCTAATAGCCCTATTGGATATGGAGGCCAAGATCTACGCAGCAACACTTCGAAATGAGTTGGAGACTTGGGCAACTACAAATGAAATGATTCCATTCTGCCAAACAGGCTTTCGACCCAACTCCTCCACATTGGACAAGATAATTACCCTATCTTATCTTGCCCACCAGGCAATTAGATGGAAATCTTCAGTCCATTACGCATGCTTTGTGGACTATTCGTCAGCATTTGACCTAGTGGATAGAGGTATCTTATGGAGAAAACTCCAGATGTGGGGAATTCCAAGCAGTCTGCTTAACGCCATCATTACTTTATATTCCTTCACTTGGGTGAGAGTCAAGCTGTCAAATACTGCGCTGACCAGGAAGATCCCCACCAACCAAGGGCTAAAACAAGGGTGCGTCCTTGCACCCATGTTGTTTAATCTATACACGGCGGACATGTACAGGGCTCTCAACAATGCAAACTTAATCCCTCCAAAAATTGGCAACACTAAGATCACAATACTGCAGTACGCGGATGACATAGTTCTGTTAGACAATTCAGAAATAGGTCTACAGAGAGCATTAAATTAATTGCACCAATACAACAAAGCAAACAAAATGATATTAAAAACTTCAAAAACAAAGGTGCTATCCTTTGGAAGGACGCAAAAACACTCAAGTGGCAACTGGTCATTAGGTCATCCAAAAATCTCAGGAGCCAAATCCTACAACTACAACTACCTGGGTACATGGTTCTTTGCAAATGGCGCACCTACAGTACACAAGTGCCACCTAAAGGATAAGGCGGCACTGATAACAACTAGACTCTGCCAATTACATACAGCCCTTGAAAGTCCCACCTCAGCCCCAATTAGAAAAGTACTTAGGGCTGTATTACCATCTGCACTTACTTATGACAGTGAGGCCTTCCCAGGCCACCTCACTAAAACCATCGAAAAACTACATCTAAAGGTCTATAAAAGAGTGTTTAAATTGCGTATTACATCAGAGGATCCTTGGTGAGATTTGAATTTGGCCTGGAGGGAATCACATGGTCCAGCAAGGGGTCTTTCATAAAGAAGTTCCACAGATGCATCAGGGCGAGGCCAGGCACTCTGAAATATATTCTGCAAAACATATTCAAGACCAATATTAACCCGTGGTCCACCTACCGGGGGCAGCCACTCTTCTCATCGACCTGTCTGCCTTGAATATCCAACGCATACTGCAGTAAAAAGCATATTGAAAAACCAGGTCACATTCCTCTCGAAGTCTGCAGACTTAAAAAACATTAAGTCCACCCGCCACAAGTGCTGCCAAAATCACCACAGAAATCTTTTGTTGGCTGGCGCGCTTGTTGAGCGGTCATACGTCATCACGTCAAAACGCGTAAGGACTTAAATGAGTGTTCCCTGTTCTGCAATGCAATCAGACGAATAAAGTCAGCCTTTCTGGAAGAAGGCGTTGGGCTCTGATCTTTTCTGTGGCATATCACTTTACCAGGATCTCCATTCCTGTTTTAAGAGCCGCCCTGCAGGTCGGGAGACACCGGCAAAATGGAGCCCTCTTTGAGATGTGAATCGAGGGGGCATGACAGCTCAACAAGCGCGCCAGCCAACAAAGGATTTCTGTGGTGATTTTGGAAGCGCTTGGGAGGAAGGGAGAGAAGAGAGGGAATCCTCTCTTTGGAAACGCTGCATGACAGGAAAATATTAGAACATTGCTGGACATTTCATGCACTTGGCAGCAGTAAATAAAGGGAGCACCATTGAAAATGTTGGTGACATTGGTGCGCTACACGCTACTCAGCAAAACGGAATTAGCACCAGTGCACGTTGCGAGAATTAGATAATTGGGGCATTCTGGGGTTTGCAGTACAACGATGGAAGCACGTGACCACTTGGAGAAAATACACTCATCCAGTGGCGTCACTAGGGTTGGTGTCACCCGGTGCGGGTAACTCATGGTGTCACCCCCTCACGACTTACCGCATGGACCTCCTCCGCTCCGAGTCCGCCAGTGGACGGATGTACGTCGTTACAACGCATGCTTTAACAACGCATGCCTTTATGACACAACTTTTACAACGCAAGTCATTACAACGACTTGCATTGGGGGGCGCTGGTTAGTGAATAGTTTATTTAACTATTCCAACTCCAGTCCCCGTGGATAGTAGGGAAGGTGTTGGATAGTAAATTAAAACTATTCCCTATCCTAGAGCACCCCCCAGCGCAAGTCGTTGTAATGACTTGCGTTGTAATGGTTGCGTCGTAAAGGTACTGCGTTGTTAAAATTGCGTTGTAAACGCTGTTCCCCCCAGTGGACACAGTTGGCAAATAACGGGACCATACAGAATCCTTAGTAAAGTTTGTAAATTTAGGTCCATGATAAACCATTTGCAATGCTCCTCCATTGACACTAATATTGACATTTTTATGCTTTCAAATTTCCCTCTGCTTTATAGGTATTTATAACAGCATTTACCAGCCCAGCGTAGTTCATCTTTTCCTATTTTAAGATCACAGACCGTAGTTAGCAATGCAAGATAAAAACAGAGCTGGAACTACTACAAGTCTACAGCAACTCTTCCCAATGGCCTTTTAACTTGATTTTACAAGGCCCAGTCCAAAAGGAGAGTGATTCAATACATTAATCCCAGTTCCTATGGAGTATGGCGTCTATAGGTTTGGCTTGCGTTTGTTAACTGTGCCATTGCCATAGGATCACCCAAGAAAATTTGTGTGGAAATATCCGAGTGTAGATTAATTCTTTATAATTTGATGAAGAGGTAAAATAAAAAAAAATGAGATCTTAAAAAAATCACGTGCAATATATTCAAGATCATTCGTGTGCCTCATTGTTAGCTTCACCTTTCACAACTCAATCACTTAACAGCATTTTTCTTGGGGACAGGTCTTTTTTTGTGTTTACACAATTAATACAGCTCCTCTACAGAACAGTGGAGTGAATTTTTAAGAATACATCAGTGCCTGAGTGTGCTTAAAAACTTAGGCCCTCTACCTTATTGGCTCGAAGACAGACACTTATTTAGAATAGCTTTGTTCGAGAACCCAAAGCCACCCACAAGCATCCATTAGTGAGATAGTAATTGGCAACTGGTCCAAGTCCTTTACAATGTATAGCCATAGACCCATCTTTTTCCACCCTGTGGGCTGTAGAGAAGGACTCTGTGGAGAATAATACTAGCCGCAGACGCATTTTCCACTCCTAAACAATGAACTCTCTAAGTGGCAAAAGCCAGCTATCCGATCTGTTCTGGTATGCAATAATAATATGCCTTAATCATCATAGCAGTGTGCATACTCTGTTAGAGGGACATTCGTGACCTATTATAGAAATGTGAGTAAGCCAATTGTGAGACGGAAGCTACACCCATCCGTTTTTCCAGTGGCGCACCTTAATTGCTTCATGCGAAGATCACATCTACCAAACAGCCAAAAGGTGCACTCTTTTGCTTTGCACATTGTGAAAGGAAATTGCCAACTCGCATGGGTGCCCTTCAAGCAAAAAAAATGCTCACCGTAACAGATTCCTCCTGGCACAAAGACTGGGAAAGAGCAAAGGTATATTTTCATCAGATTAGGATATCCTTAGCTCCTAGAGACCTCAGACTTTCAACCCTATCCTCTGTGAGGGAGCCCTAACTCGCTGGGATGAGGCACTTTATCACCTTGCCTAGCTCATGTTTAGATTGTTCGCTTTTAATACATCTATGACCTGTTCATTGTATGAAGATAGGACCCTACAACAATAATAAAAACGCTTACTATACCATGTAAGCTTTAAAAGCAGTGTGCAATAATAAACGCTAATAGGAGTTTGTGAAACAAAGCCCTTGAGCTAGAATTACATTGTTGGCATAGACAGGACAGTCTGCCAAACTACCAACTACCAACGGCCCCTACTGCACCCTACGACCATCCATCTTCCTAACCCCCAGAAGGGTCAAAAGACTAGGCCACCAAACCTGTAAATCACTTTAGGCAAAGGGCAACATCAATGATGCCATTTCCTGCTCCTAAAAGGGAGACCCTCCGTGCTATGTACACTTTTGAAAAGCAGACTAGGTGGGTTTTGAACGACTTCGAGAGCAAATAAAATCCCACTTCAATGTAAAACTGGCGTTTCTAATATACATACGATTGCTACACATAGGATTATTATGAGGGGACTGCACTGTTAGTACCTTATTCCCGTACAAGGAATGTGAAGTAGGCATCAATCAAAAATACTTAGCACATACAGCTACGATATGCTGCACGAGCGCGTTATCAGATGCTGTTAAAATGCATCTATAATGCTAGAGTGCAAGTGATTATTAGGCAGGATCTGACATCTGAGCAGGAGTAGTAAGCTCTGGTTAAGTGCTACCTGCAGATGACTAAACCACTCGCCTCCATGCCTTCTTCCGTGTGGGAATGTTAAAATCAAAATCACTACAGTTCCCTCCCACCTTCCCTGTAATTCCGCACCTACTGACCTGAGGACATCTGCAAAGACTCGACTCACACAGCTGGGTCACGAGACTCTGAGCGCGGGAACAGGGCCTCGTTGAGCTGAAGAGACAGTTCGTTCGCCCCCTTGCTTCTGCAAACACTGGAAGTCAATAGACGTGACGTCCAGACGTCAATAGATTTGACGTTCAGACAGAGGGGTGACCCCGCCCGGCGCTCGTAAGCGTGCAGCACTTTTCTTTTCATATGTAAAGTTATTTCAGGCCTGCTCAGTGGCGTCACTAGGGTGTGCGGGGGGTGCGGCCCGCACCGGGTGACACCATTAGATGGGGTGACACCAATCAGGTAATAACCAACTCGTTCCTACTGCGGCAGCCCTCTGAGCAGGCCTGAAATAACTTTACATATGAAAAGAAAAGTGCTGCACTCTTACGAGCGCTGGGCGGGGTCACCCCTCTGTCTGAACGTCAAATCTATTGACGTCTGGACGTCACGTCTATTGACGTCCAGTGTTTGCAGAAGCAAGGGGGCGAACGAACTGTCTCTTCAGCTCAACGAGGCCCTGTTCCCGCGCTCAGAGTCTCGTGACCCAGCTGTGTGAGTCTAGTCTTTGCAGATGTCCTCAGGTCAGTGGGTGCGGAATTACAGGGAAGGTGGGAGGGAACTGTAGTGATTTTGATTTTAACATTCCCACACGGAAGAAGGCATGGAGGCGAGTGGTTTAGTCATTTGCAGGTAGCACTTAACCAGAGCTTACTACTCCTGCTCAGATGTCAGATCCTGCCCAGTGGCGTCACTAGAGGGGTGCGGGGGGTGCGGCCCGCACCGGGTGACACCATTAGATGGGATGACACCAATCAGGTAATAACCAACTCGTTCCTACTGCGGCAGCCCTCTGAGCAGGCCTGAAATAACTTTACATATGAAAAGAAAAGTGCTGCACGCTTACGAGCGCCGGGCGGGGTCACCCCTCTGTCTGAACGTCAAATCTATTGACGTCTGGACGTCACGTCTATTGACGTCCAGTGTTTGCAGAAGCAAGGGGGCGAACGAACTGTCTCTTCAGCTCAACGAGGCCCTGTTCCCGCGCTCAGAGTCTCGTGACCCAGCTGTGTGAGTCGAGTCTTTGCAGATGTCCTCAGGTCAGTGGGTGCGGAATTACAGGGAAGGTGGGAGGGAACTGTAGTGATTTTGATTTTAACATTCTCACACGGAAGAAGGCATGGAGGCGAGTGGTTTAGTCATTTGCAGGTAGCACTTAACCAGAGCTTACTACTCCTGCTCAGATGTCAGATCCTGCCTAATAATCACTTGCACTCTAGCATTCTAGATGCATTTTAACAGCATTTGATAACGCGCTCGAGCAGCATATCGTAGCTGTATGTGCTAAGTATTTTTGATTGATGCCTACTTCACATTCCTTGTACGGGAATAAGGTACTAACAGTGCAGTCCCCTCATAATAATTCTATGTGTAGCAATCGTATGTATATTAGAAACGGCAGTTTTACATTGAAGTGGGATTTTATTTGCTCTCGAAGACGTTCAAAACCCACCTAGTCTGCTTTTCAAAAGTGTACATAGCACGGAGGGTCTCCCTTTTAGGAGCAGGAAATGGCATCATTGATGTTGCCCTTTGCCTAAAGTGATTTACAGGTTTGGTGGCCTAGTCTTTTGACCCTTCTGGAGGTTAGGAAGATGGATGGTCGTAGGGTGCAGTAGGGGCCGTTGGTAGTTGGTAGTTTGGCAGACTGTCCTGTCTATGCCAACAATGTAATTCTAGCTCAAGGGCTTTGTTTCACAAACTCCTATTAGCGTTTATTATTGCACACTGCTTTTAAAGCTTACATGGTATAGTAAGCGTTTTTATTATTGTTGTAGGGTCCTATCTTCATACAATGAACAGGTCATAGATGTATTAAAAGCGAACAATCTAAACATGAGCTAGGCAAGGTGATAAAGTGCCTCATCCCAGCGAGTTAGGGCTCCCTCACAGAGGATAGGGTTGAAAGTCTGAGGTCTCTAGGAGCTAAGGATGTCCTAATCTGATGAAAATATACCTTTGCTCTTTCCCAGTCTTTGTGCCAGGAGGAATCTGTTACGGTGAGCATTTTTTTTGCTTGAAGGGCACCCATGCGAGTTGGCAATTTCTTTTCACAATGTGCAAAGCAAAAGAGTGCACCTTTTGGCTGTTTGGTAGATGTGATCTTCACATGAAGCAATTAAGGTGCGCCACTGGAAAAACGGATGGGTGTAGCTTCCGTCTCACAATTGGCTTACTCACATTTCTATAATAGGTCACGAATGTCCCTCTAACAGAGTATGCACACTGCTATGATGATTAAGGCATATTATTATTGCATACCAGAACAGATCGGATAGCTGGCTTTCGCCAGTTAGAGAGTTCATTGTTTAGGAGTGGAAAATGCGTCTGCGGCTAGTATTATTCTCCACAGAGTCCTTCTCTACAGCCCACAGGGTGGAAAAAGATGGGTCTATGGCTATACATTGTAAAGGACTTGGACCAGTTGCCAATTACTATCTCACTAATGGATGCTTGTGGGTGGCTTTGGGTTCTCGAACAAAGCTATTCTAAATAAGTGTCTGTCTTTGAGCCAATAAGGTAGAGGGCCTAAGTTTTTAAGCACACTCAGGCACTGATGTATTCTTAAAAATTCAGTCCACTGTTCTGTAGAGGAGCTGTATTAATTGTGTAAACACAAAAAAAGACCTGTCCCCAAGAAAAATGCTGTTAAGTGATTGAGTTGTGAAAGGTGAAGCTAACAATGAGGCACACGAATGATCTTGAATATATTGCACGTGATTTTTTTAAGATCTCATTTTTTTTAAATTTTACCTCTTCATCAAATTATAAAGAATTAATGTACACTCGGATATTTCCACACAAATTTTCTTGGGTGATCCTATGGCAATGGCACAGTTAACAAACGCAAGCCAAACCTATAGACGCCATACTCCATAGGAACTGGGATTAATGTATTGAATCACTCTCCTTTTGGACTGGGCCTTGTAAAATCAAGTTAAAAGGCCATTGGGAAGAGTTGCTGTAGACTTGTAGTAGTTCCAGCTCTGTTTTTATCTTGCATTGCTAACTACGTTCTGTGATCTTAAAATAGGAAAAGATGAACTACGCTGGGCTGGTAAATGCTGTTATAAATACCTATAAAGCAGAGTGAAATTTGAAAGCATAAAAATGTCAATATTAGTGTCAATGGAGGAGCATTGCAAATGGTTTATTATGGACCTAAATTTACAAACTTTACTAAGGATTCTGTATGGTCCCGTTATTTGCCAACTGTGTCCACTGGGGGGAACAGCATTTACAACGCAACTTTAACAACGCAGTACCTTTACGACGCAACCATTACAACGCAAGTCATTACAACGACTTGCGCTGGGGGGTGCTCTAGGATAGGGAATAGTTTTAATTTACTATCCAACACCTTCCCTACTATCCACGGGCACTGGAGTTGGAATAGTAAATTAAACTATTCACTAGCCAGCGCCCCCCAATGCAAGTCTTGTAATGACTTGCGTTGTAAAAGTTGTGTCGTAAAGGCATGCGTTGTTAAAGCATGCGTTGTAACGACGTACATCCGTCCACTGGCGGACTCGGAGCGGAGGAGGTCCATGCGGTAAGTCGTGAGGGGGTGACACCAAGAGTTACCCGCACCGGGTGACACCAACCCTAGTGACGCCACTGGGCCTGCTCAGAAGGCTGCCGCAGTAGGAACGAGTTGGTTATTACCTGATTGGTGTCACCCCATCTAATGGTGTCACCCGGTGCGGGCCGCACCCCCCGCACCCCCCTAGTGACGCCACTGGGCAGGATCTGACATCTGAGCAGGAGTAGTAAGCTCTGGTTAAGTGCTACCTGCAAATGACTAAACCACTCGCCTCCATGCCTTCTTCCGTGTGGGAATGTTAAAATCAAAATCACTACAGTTCCCTCCCACCTTCCCTGTAATTCCGCACCCACTGACCTGAGGACATCTGCAAAGACTCGACTCACACAGCTGGGTCACGAGACTCTGAGCGCGGGAACAGGGCCTCGTTGAGCTGAAGAGACAGTTTGTTCGCCCCCTTGCTTCTGCAAACACTGGACGTCAATAGACGTGACGTCCAGACGTCAATAGATTTGACGTTCAGACAGAGGGGTGACCCCGCCCGGCGCTCGTAAGCGTGCAGCACTTTTCTTTTCATATGTAAAGTTATTTCAGGCCTGCTCAGAGGGCTGCCGCAGTAGGAACGAGTTGGTTATTACATGATTGGTGTCACCCCATCTAATGGTGTCACCCGGTGCGGGCCGCACCCCCCGCACCCCCCTAGTGACGCCACTGCACTCATCTGTGAAAAAAGCGTCATCATGTCGAAACGCGTAAGGACCTAAATGAGTGTTCCCTGTTCTGCAATGCAATCAGACGAATAAAGTCAGCCTTTCTGGAAGACGGCGTTTGGCTCTGATCTTTTCTGTGGCATATCACTTTACCAGGATATCCATTCCAGTTTTAAGAGCCACCCTGCAGGTCGGGAGCCCCCTGCAAAATGGAGCCCCTTTTGAGATGTGAATCGAGGGGGCATGAACGCTCAACAAGAGCCCAAGCCAACAAAAGATTTCCTTGGTGATTTTGGCAGCGCTTGGGAGAAAGGGAGAGAAGAGAGGGAATCCTCTCTTTGGAAATGCTGCATGACAGGTAAATTATTAGAACATTGCTGGACTTTTCATGCACTTGGCAACAGTAAATAAAAGGGGCACCATGCAAAATGTTGGTGACATTGGTGCCCTACACGCTACTCAGCAAAACGGAATTAGCACCAGTGCACGTTGCGAGAATTAGACAATTGGTGTATTCTGGGGCTTGCAGTACAACGCTGGAAGCACGTGACCACTTGGAGAAAATACACTCACCTGTGAACAAGGCGTCATCACGTTGAAACGCGTAATGACTTAAATGAGTGTTCCTTGTTCTGCAATGCAATCAGACGAATAAAGTCAGCCTTTCTGGAAGACGGCGTTGGGCTCTGGTCTTTTCTTTGGCATATCACTTTACCAGGATCTCCATTCCTGTTTTAAGAGCCGCCCTGCAGGTCAGGGGCCCCTGGCTAAATGGAGCCCCTTTTGAGATGTGAATTGAGGGGGCATGACCGCTCAACAAGTGCGCCAGCCAACAAAGGATTTCTGTGGTGATTTTGGCAGCGCTTGGGAGAAAGGGAGAGAAGAGAGGGAATCCTCTCTTTGGAAACACCGCATGACAGGCAAAATGTTAGAACTTTGCTGGACATTTCATGCAATTAGCAGCAGTATATAAAGGTGGCACCATGCAAAATGTTGGTGACACTGGTGCACTACATACTACTCAGCAAAACGGAATTAGCACCAGTGTATGTTGCGAGAATGAGACAATTGGTGTATTCTGGGGCTTGCAGTACAACGCTGGAAGCACGTGACCGCTTGGAGAAAATACACTCACCTGTGAACAAGGCGTCATCACGTCGAAACGCCTAAGGACTTAAATGAGTGTTCCCTTTTCTGCAATGCAATCAGACAGATAAATTCAGCCTTTCTGGAAGACGGCCTTTGGCTCTGATCTTTTCTGTGGCATATCACTTTACCAGGGTCTCCATTTCTTTTTTAAGAGCCACCCTGCAGGTGGGGGGCCCTGGCAAAATGGAGCCCCTTTTGAGATGTGAATCGAAGGGGCATGTCTGCTCAACAAGCGCGCCAGCCAACAAAGGATTTCCGTGATGATTTTGGCAGCGCTTGGGAGAAAGGGAGAGAAGTGTGGGAATCCTCTCTTTGGAAACGCCAAATGACAGGCAGAATATTAGAACATTGCTGGACATTTCATGCACTTGGCAGCAGTAAATAAATGTGGCACCATGCAAAATGTTGGTGACATTGGTGCGCTACACGCTACTCAGCAAAACGGAATTAGCACCAGTGCACGTTGCGAGAATGAGACAATTCGTGTATTCTGGGGCTGACTGACTGACTGACTGTGTTTATAAAGCGCACTAATGCCGAGGCGTCTTGGCGCTGTGTTAGAGTAGAGACTCGACTATGACTGCATTCTGTTGACATTAAGGAAAGAGCCAGGTTTTAATTTCCTTCCTGAATGCATATCTATTGGACAGACTTCTTATATGCAATTGAAGTGTATTCCAGAGTTTAGACGCCAGGAATGAAAAACGCTTTCCTGCACAACGTGCTCTTTTTATCTTTGGAACTCGTACAAGACCAAGGGATTAAGACCTTAGAGTCCGAGTAGGGACATAATGCGAAAAGAGAGCCTGCACCTCTTTCGCACCCTCCCCGAACAGAGCCTTGTGCACTAGACAGAGTGACTTAAATTCTATTCTTCTGCACATTGGGAGCCAATGAAGGTGTCTTATAGCTTTTGAAGTTGGATGGTGTCTTGGCAGCCCAAGCAGTACTCAGGCTGCAGCATTTTGTATAGCCTGAAGTTTATTTAATTGGGCTACCCCCAGCCCAAGGTACAGGGCGTTACAATAGTCAATTCTGGAAAGTATGGTTGACACGACAACCGTTTTCCTTAAGGAAAAAGGAATAAATGGGAGAATCTTTCTCAGCCCTTTTAGGGTGAAGAAACAGGCTGAGGTGACCTGATTGATCTGTGATGCCCAGGTCAGACTTTTTTTCCACCAATACTCCCAGATTCCTTGCCTTTAAATCTGGTATCGGAGGTGGTCCAGCCATGCTAGGCCACCATAACTGATTCCAGATTTGATCTTTTGAGCCAAATTCCATGACTTCTGTCTTAGTTGGATTTAGCTTTAAAAAGCTTGCATTCATCCAGTTCATCACGGATGAGATGCAATTCCAGAAGTCCGTGGCTCTGGAGTCTACACCCTTAGCTAACGATACTATGAGCTACGTATCGTCAGCGTATGATACCAACTTTATCAGCCTGGCCAGGGGGGCAACGTATATGTTGAATAACGTTGGCGATAAAGCCGATCGCTGGGGGACTCCTCCCGGTAGAGTGAATTACTCTGATCTGAGACCATTCCAGTAGATCAATTGTTTCCTGTCTGCCAGAAAAGATAATAGGAGAGAAAGTGCTGTCCCATTGACACCAGCATCCTGCAACCTTTGTTTAAGTACAGTATGGTTAACCGTATCAAAGGCCGCTGTTAAGTCAAGCAGGACCAGTACAGCACTCCCCCCTTCATCTGTTACCCTATGAATTTCATCTATTGCCAGGATTAGAGCGGTTTCCATAGAATGTTTAGGTTGGAAACCATGTTGGGTGGTATCTAGCAGGTTGTTTTTCTCAAAAAAAGACATCAGCTAAATGTTTAATGCCTTTTCCAGAACCTTCGCTGCAAAAGGCAGACAAGAGATGGGTCTGTAGTTCGACTCAACCTGTGGGTCCAATTTAGGCTTTTTCAGAAGTGGGCGTATGCACGCTTTCTTCCATGTTATGGGGAGCACTCCATCAGACAGAATTTTGTTAATTAAAGGAGATACCACAGAACTTATGGCTTCTGATGCCATGTGCAGTATATATGGTGGACAGGGGTCCAACGGGGAACCCGATTTGATGCTTAATATCAATTCCTCTACCTTATTTTCTGTTAGTGTGGAAAAGGATGACAAAGCTTCATGTTCCACTCTGACTTCAGGTTGAATTACAGTTTGCTCCTCCATATTGCGTGTTGATTCTTCTAGGCTATCATACACTGAGTGCACTTTATTTTGGAAAAAAATGGCAATTTTATCTACAAATGTTTATTCCGGTGTGAACATACTGTCCCGAGGGCATCTCTTCAGGGCACTAACTGTCTGGAATAGTTCCTTTGAAGAATTTGCAGCTTCCTGGATTTTATTTGTATAATATGCGGCCTTTGATTGAATGATTGCAGCTTTATATTCATCCAAGGCTGCACAGTATTCTTTCTTATGGTCAGTATTATATTGGGATCTCCAGATTCTTTCTTTTTGTCTGCATTTAATCTTTATTACTTTAACTTAGGTGAGTACCATGGCGAAGAAGCCTTTTTAATTATAGATTTCCTGGACACTTCAGGTGCCACTTTATCTGCTGCTACGATTAGCCAGCTATGGAAATCATCAATGGTTTGATTTAAATCATTAGATATTTCAGGTCATTTTGTGACGGCTGATATAATCTGTGCTTCACTCACTGACTTCCATATTCTGTATTTGCTGTCTGGGGCACACTGGATACATCTTCTCTTGGCTGTTAGATGTAATAAATCAAAATGAATCGCCGAATGATCGGTCCATGGTAATATGCAGATTTTCCTGATTGATATGCCAGAGTTATTGGTGCATATCCCATCTCATGTATGCCCTGCTGTGTGTGTAGGTTCACTAATGATCTGATTAAAATCAAAACTGGCTAGCTTGTCTAGCAAGCATATGGTATCAGGGTTATTTGTGTCTTCCAAATGGAAGTTAAAATCCCCCAAGATTGTGAAGTGCGGGGTATCCAGACATGATTCCATAAAGGTATGTATAGCCTTTAAAAAACCCATTTTAGGTACTGTAAATTAAGAGGCCTGGGAATATCTCTTCTTTGTTCAGTTTTACAGAGAAGGATATAGCCTCTGCATCGGCTATAGTCTCAGAACTGATTTTAACCACGAAGGCATCACGATATATTATGGCAATTCCTACACCTTTAGTTCCTACTCGATCATGATTAGTGACAAAATACCCCGGTGGGACTGTTAACTGCAAGTCGGGATCGCTATTCTCATTAGCCAATGTTTCGGTAAGAAAGACCAAATCTGGTCTTTCCGCTTGAATTAGGCATTCGAGTTGGAATTTGTGCTTCATGATAGATCTAGTATTCAGTAAAATACATTTTAAAAGCGCCTTTCCCACAGGTGCAGCTTCATCACGAGTGGCATTTACTTGAGGTATCCTCCATTCACATTGGTCGCATTTGGTAATCAAAGAGCCTTGTGAGTTTCCTATGAGATTATGCGGGATACATGCTCGTGGGTCAAGGCAGGGTAGCTGCTCTCTTGAGTATATATGCCTGGTGCGTTGCACAGGACTTGAGGCCCTTGGCACGGCTCGGGGGCGGACGGGCGCAGACGGGCTCGCCGCCGGCGCGCCCGCTGAGCTCGCCCGCTGCGCTCGCCCGCTGCGCTGTCGGTACATCTGCCTTGATATAGGAAGTGAGGTAGAGGGGAGGGACCTCGTTTGCTCCTTTGCTGCAGCAACAGCTAGAGCGCTACTCTTCTGGCGGGTCCGCTTCCTGGACACCGCGTTAGCGCTAGAGTTATGTCAGGTATGCTGAGCAGCCTACAAATTATATTTATTAAAAACGAATATTTAAAATGATTGCTAGCAAGTCTGAAAAGCCCACCATTCTATGGCATTGATGTTGGTCCTCTAACACAGTACAACACAGTACAACGCTGGAAGCACGTGACCACTTGGAGAAAGTACACTCACCTGTGAACAAGACGTCATCACGTCGAAACGGGTAAGAACTTAAATGAGGGTTCCCTGTTCTGCAATGAAATCAGACAAATAAAGTCAGCCTTTCTGGAAGACGGCGTTGGGCTCTGATCTTTTCTGTGGCATATTACTTTATCATGATCTCCATTCCTGTTTTAAGAGCCGCCCTGCAGGTCTGGGGCCCCTGGCAAAATGGAGCCCCTTTTGAGATGTGAGTCGAGGGGGCATGACCGCTCAACAAGCGTGCCAGCCAACAAAGGATTTCCTGTGGTGATTTTGGCAGCGCTTGGGAGAAAGGGAGAGAAGAGAGTGAATCCTCTCTTTGGAAACACCGCATGACAGGCAAAATATTAGAACATTGCTGGGCATTTCATGCACTTGGCAGCAGTAAATAAAGGTGGCACCATGCAAAATGTTGGTGACACTGGTGCGCTACACAGTACTCAGCAAAACGGAATTAGCACCAGTGCATGTTGCGAGAATGAGACAATTGGTGTATTCTGGGGCATGCAGTACAACCCTGGAAGCACGTGACCACTTGGAAAAAATACACTCACCTGTGAACCAGGCGTCATCATGTCGAAACCCGTAAGGACTTAAATGAGTGTTCCATGTTCTGCAATGCAATCAGACGAATAAAGTCAGCCTTTCTGGAAGACGGCGTTGGGCTCTGATCTTTTCTGTGGCATATCACTTTAACAGGATCTCCATTCCTGTTTTAAGAGCCGCCCTGCAGGTCGGGGGCCCCCTGCAAAATGGAGCCCCTTTTGAGTAAGCGCCCCCGGAAGAGCCTACGTTCGTGCCGCGTATGTGCCCCCGGAAGCGCCTACGTTCGCGCCGCGTATGCGCCCCGGAAGCGCTCCGGTACGCGCAGCGTCAGCGCATCAAGTCATGTGACCTTAAAATAACACTTTTCATTGGTTGCTAACAGTTTTTTTTACAAAGAATGAAATCCCCACCCATTTCCTTCACTTCTTCTTTCACTTTTGTGACTGAAAGACCTGGCTTTTTTTCTCTTCGATCTTGCTTGGTTAATCATGGCTGCCAGACCATCCAGCAGTGAAGATGAGCCTGAATTCATTGATGAAGTGCCTCCTCTGCCCAAGGTGAAAGAGCATTTCATCTGGAAAAAAAATTCCATACCAGATGGCCAGAAAAAGGTGAATGTTCCAAAAGTGGAGTGCAGGATCTGCAAAAAAGTCCTGTCACGGGGTGACCCCAAAAAGAAATATTCTTTTGAGAACTTCACAATGCTGCGCCATGTGGAGAGGAGGCACCCCCAGAATTTTGCCCGGGAAAGTGTCAGGGCTCTGGCACAAGAGGTTCCCAGTGATGGGGCCTCTACATCCACCGGAGGAGCAACTACTTCTGTGAGGGGGCGATCGCAGGAGCTGGTTCCAAACATTCAGCCTGCATTCAACAAAGGTGTCCTGAAATGCAGATACTGCGATCAACTCCTTACCTTTGGGGAGCAAAGTGTCCTGCTCATGGTTCGAGCATTGGAGAACCATCGCTGCCGTTCCCAGCCCTAATTTATTTTGGTTTTTTTGCTCCTGTTGAGCAGTTTCCATTCCCTGTTTTTGTTTCTGTTCTAAAAAAAGAAAAAAGAAGAAAAAAAAAGTTATTTTCAGAACTACCTCCAATTCTCATCAAAGAGCTATATTCTTAAAAAAATGAAAAAGAGTAAGTGAAGTGGAGTGCATTGATAATGGAAAGGAAAATGAGTAAGAAAGAACAGAAAGGTATGAGAAGAGAAAGGAAGTGAAGTAGGGGGACTGAAAGAAGGTGAGTGTTGGGAAGGAAAGTAAGGAGAAGGAGAGTGAACATGGGGAATGTGGATATTCAAAGAAAATGTTGAAAAGGAACAGGGGTGTGGAAGGGTAAGAAAAGATGCATTGCTGGAGTTGCATCATTTTTGTGACACACTCCAGCAATGCATCACTTTTGCGCTTACAGATACGTCTGAAATACTGACGTATCTGTAGGAACTTCCGACATAATACGTCATATATTTAATATGACGCATGACTAGAAGACTGAAGGCCTCATTTATGAGGCCATGCATCACTTTAACGCCACCGGTGCGTCACTTTTTGTGACGCACCAGCGCTGTAAATAATGCACCTTATTCAGTCATATTTACAAAGTGACGCATCTAGGTAGATGTGTCACTTTGTTAGCCCCTGCGCCACATTATACCTACGTCAGGTGTAATGTATGCAAAAGGGACGTATTGATGCAAGAAAGGGTCGTAGAGGTGACGCAGTGAAATCTATGAGATACCCCTGCGTCACTTTTATGACGCTGTTGCGTCCAAATCTTGTGCCTGTATCACAGCAGGCGTAAGACTGATGCAAGCCCTTTCACATGGGGCCTGGCCCCATGTGAAAGGATGCATTGCTGGAGTTGCATCATTTTTGTGACACACTCCAGCAATGCATCACTTTTGCGCTTACAGATACGTCTGAAATACTGACGTATCTGTAAGTACTTCCGACATAATATTTTCATATATTTAATATGACGCATGACTAGAAGACTGAAGGCCTCATTTATGAGGCCATGCGTCACTTTAACGCCACCGGTGCGTCACTTTTTGTGACGCACCAGTGCTGTAAATAATGCACCTTATTCAGTCATATTTACAAAGTGACGCATCTAGGTAGATGTGTCACTTTGTTAGCCCCTGCGCCACATTATACCTACGTCAGGTGTAATGTATGCAAAAGGGACGTATTGACGCAAGAAAGGGTCGTAGAGGTGAGGCAGTGAAATCTATGAGATATCACTGCGTCACTTTTATGACGCTGTTGCGTCCAAATCTTACGCCTGTTTCACAGCAGGCATGCAGGCCCTTTCACATGGGGCCTGGCCCCATGTGAAAGGATGCATTGCTGGAGTTGCATCATTTTTGAGACACACTCCAGCAATGCATCACTTTTGCGCTTACAGATACGTCTGAAATACTGACGTATCTGTAAGAACTTCCGACATAATACGTCATAAATTTATTATGATGCATGACTAGAAGACTGAAGGCCTCATTTATGAGGCCATGCGTCACTTTAACGCCACCGGAGCGTCACTTTTTGTGACGCACCAGTGCTGTAAAAAATGCACCTTATTCAGTCATATTTACAAAGTGACGCATCTAGGTAGATGCGTCACTTTGTAAGCCCCTGCGCCACATTATACCTACGTCAGGTGTAATGTATGGAAAAGGGACGTATTGATGCAAGAAAGGGTCGTAGAGGTGACACAGTGAATAAACTGGGTTTTACCCATGCTACGCTACCCGGAGCGCGTACCGGGCGCTCCCCATGCGCAAATCGATTTTTTTTTTTTGCCCCGCGGGACCCTATTATAGCCCCCACATCAAACCTAGGGGGTCAGGAGGGTCTACCCTGCCCCCTTATGGTCATTTCCCCTTTTTTTTTTGCCACCTCTTGTGTCTCGATCCTACCGAGACACAAGATGGCGGCCGCTCCGGACTGTTTCGAATGTTTACAGACACCCGTGAGCCAATCAGCTTTCCGCGCGCAAGTCGCCTAACGCGCCCTGTGCGCTCCCCGGTGCGCGTACCGGGGCGCGCCTATGGATATATATATTTTTTTGAACCTAAATTACTTAAAATCCACTGGAGCACATATCTTGAGACATAGCAAAGGCACATCGGGCTACCAGTCCCTACAATTTTGCCAAGTTTGATGGAAAACCATTCAGCCGTTTGGTCTAAAAGTGAGTTCGACCGCCCTATGGAAATTAACATGGGGAAAACATGTTTTGGGACCCCCCTTTTATCTTGGCCCCCGCTTGACGAATCCCCTCGAAACTTTCAAGGAAGAACCGGAGCTCCGCGAGGCAAATTTGAGGAAATTTTCAGGCAGATTCGTCAACCGGCGCCAAAGTTCTTCCAAATAGAATTTTGAGATTTTGCATTGAAAAAAATCCTAACTATAACTACCTACTGGCGACCGCCAGTAGGTAATAACTACACACATCACACACACATATATATGCAATATCACTTCTTACTCAATCCTGGTGAGACAAGAACGAACCACACCAGATCGCGTATTCAAGATGTTGTTTGTTTTCAGCAGAGAAACTGTTGACATATTTCGGCGAACAGGTTGCCTTGGTCAATTGACCAGAGTAGCAGAAACAAACGCATTTTATTCGCTGTCAAGCAAGACGCGACAATTATGAGCATAGTGAAAAGACTCAAAACTTTGTGCTCATAATCGGTAATGTGAAAAGGCATTCTGACATTGTCATCATGTCAGTTATGATTACAACACTCTTGTTTGGATATTATCAATCTATGCCCAAACAAAAATATTAAATAAATGAAAAACATAATGCAAGTGAAAAGAGACATGTACAGTGTTCAGAGACTCAGCCAATAGAGGCAATAGTATCCCCTGAACGGCATATCCCACAGTTTCCCAGTGCTGACAATAGAATCATTTGAGAAATTACAGTTTCTACGACAAAATTTTTGTTGTCTTTAGGATAGTGTGGTGCACAGTAGTGACTTGGGAGCATGCATTAAGGCCCATACTGTAAAATAATTGTGCATAGTATCACAGTTTGCACATTATGATCCATGCAATTCATCACATTTTGGATGCTTGGGTTGTCATACAAGGGTAAAGTACCAATAACGTATCTATAGGAGGTAATGATACATTTTCAAGATAATAGTGTTGGATTAATCCAGTTTCTGACTGATGTGTAATCAACAAAAATTAAACTTGCATTAGCCATACCACTAGTCTCTAGACTCACCCAATGGATAAAGGGTTCCACATAAGTGTAGTACACCTATTCCGTGCCAATTAGCTGTCTGTATGTGGCTATCGCACAGTCATACGTGCTCTCAACTAAAAAAACTTGCAAAGTAATAAACACATAGGGCCTCATTTATGAAAAGTGACGCATCGCTGCGTGAAAACAGAGATGTGCCACTTTTCACTGCACCCTTCTTGTGACACCAAGGATGCGTCATATTTACAGTATGACGCATCATGTCGCAAGGAGTTACAGATACGTCAGTATTTCTGACACATCTGTAGGCACAAAAATGACGCATTGCTGGAGTGTGCCACAAAAGTGACGCAATTCCAGCAATGGGTCATTACGCATGGGTAAGTCCCATGTGAAAGGTGCATGCGTCAGTCTTACGCCTGCATGAAGCAAGCGTAAGATACTGATCCATTTGTGTCCTAGAAGTGGCGCAGTGAAATTTTATAGATTTCACTGCGTCACTTCTAATACCCTTTCTTGCGTTGGAACGCCCCCCATGCATACTTTATACCTGGCGCAGGTATAACGTGGCACAGGGGTTTACAAAGTGACGCATCTAGGTAGATATGGTGGAACAAGGTTCATTTTTTACACCGCTTGTGCTTCACAAAAAGTGAAGCACTTGCGGAGCAAAAGTGACGCAAGGGCTTATAAATAAGCCCCATAGTTACTTATGGATATGGAATATATCACACAAACAAAGTCCTAAAAACATATCTATTAAACCCACAGCACTGGTCTCATATATAAGGTAATACTATAGTGGTAAAAGGAGACCGTTCTCCTGGGTAGTACATTCCTACTCTAAAAACAATGCCTTTACACCAACTTAAAGATCTCCCTATTGTGTTACAAACATGTAAAAATTCCTTACTGTGTTGTAAGCGAGGGCTTATGACTTTGTTATATCTTATAGATGTGCATGTAGTTCTTCATCGTTATTCATCCCTGTGGGAATGGTGCAACCAGCCGGAAGGACAAAACAGGATTCAAGTTTGTGTAATGCAGCTACTCTGTTCCCGCTTACCGAAGTTGAATACTACATTTAGTGGTTAACCTGTCTATTTATAGCATTCGAAGACTATTTTATGCCAATTTTAGTATTCAATAGTGTTCTTTTTGGGAAGGCTAGTGGATGAGGACTACTGATATGTGAGTGGTACTTCTTGAATACTAACAGAATACTAAGCACATACTTATTTGTAATCCCATAGTCTTCATTTACAATGCAGAACATTTAGTGAATACAAACAATTTGAATACTACTGGACTTTACCCAGTCTACTACTAACATTCTATTCAAGCTGCATGCTGAATGGTAGATCGGTGCCTTATTAATTATACTATTTGTATGGCTTATTTTTGATACTATTGTGGTAATTGTGTAGTTTAGGGTAGTGTTTTAGGGTTTAGGGGAGTGCTGGGGGATCGTGCAGGGTAGTGATTAAGTGTAGGGACCGGACTGAAGGTCTGGGGAGGGCCATGCTGGGGGTAGTGTTTTAGGGTTTAGGGTAGTGTTATGGTGTTGGTGTAGTGTAGGGTAGTGTTTTAGGGTTTAGGGTAGTGCTGGGGGGTCGTGCAGGATAGTGTTTGAGTGTGGAGACCGGGCTGGGGGTCGGGAGGGTCGTGCTGGGGGTAGTGTTTTTAGGTTTGTGTAGTGTAGGGTAGTGTTTAAGGGTTTAGGGTAGTGTTGTGGTGTTTGTGTAGTGTAGGATAGTGTTTTAGGGTTTAGGGTAGTGTTGTTGTATTTGTGTAGTGTAGGGTAGTGCTTTAAAGTTTATGATAGTGCTGGGGATCGTGCAGGGTAGTGTCGGTGGAGGGTAGTGCTGGGAGTAGTGTTTTTCCGGGCTTAGGGTAGTGTTGTGTGGTTTGTGTAGTGTAAAGTAGTGTTTTAGGGTTTAGGGTAGTGCTGGGCGGTCGTGCAGGGTAGTGTTGCAGTGTGGGACCGGACTGGGGGTCGGGGAGGGTCGTGCTGGGGGTAGTGTTTTAGGGTTTAGGGTAGTGCTGTGGTGTTTGTGTAGTGTAGGGGAGTGATTTAGTGTTTAGGGTAGTGCTTGGGGGTCGTGCAGGATAGTGCTTGAGTGTGGGGACCGGACTGGGGGCCGGGGAGGGTCGTGCTGAGGGTAGTGTTTTACGGTTTACGGTAGTGTTGAGATGTTTGTGTAATGTAGGGTAGTGTTTTAGGGTTTAGGGTAGTGTTGTGATGTTTGTGTAGTGTACTGTATGTAGTGCTGCTGGCTGCGGGCACCGATTGACTGTCTTGCAGTCTTTTCGCTGGGCTGTTGCAGGTCAAGTCAGGCAGAGAGCAGGACTCACCGCTGCCCATGCCGGCCGTGAAGAATGGAATCCAGTCTGGATGGGATTCCCGCCCCCGCAAATCGGCCCAGATCGGCAGTCTCATTCAGAGTCACTCAGGCAGGTCAGTCGCTCAACAGAGTGGGTACACTAAGCTCCGCTGCTCTTCCGAAGTATGATGGGCCTCCTCGGCCCGGTGGTATCACATAAGTCATCACGCGGCGAGCGGGAGGGCCCGATCCCAGACTATACGGCTTGACACCAGCAGCCGTGCTCAGTTGGAACTGTGCTACCAAGGAGTCATCTGCATCAGGAATCAGAAGTAAGTATATGACAGAGCTGATATTATTATTAAAGTGAACTGTGACAAACATATTCTTGTGTTACAGAGTCATCATGACGCCAGTGTCCAGATGACTCATGTTCTAGCAGGCGACACGGCAGACCTCGGGGTGGTCGGCCATTCAGCTATTGATTTTTATACTATAGCTCTCAGTGTCTTTTTAAAAAATAGTTCAGCCGGTTGGACGCTGTGGCCAGGCTGTGACCTAGGCTATTGTGTGCCATAGCCAGCCTCTCCTGAGGCTTGACCTCCTTCCCCAACAGTAACAGTACGATCAGATTAGAAAGGCACTAGGTTAGTACCATTCCATTTTCTGGTGCTTTGCAGCAGTTTAAATAGTTTTTCGTTGCTCATATGGGTGTAATTTATGATATTTATGTTTCACTCATCTTCCTTCATTGCTTTATATTGCTCGCGAGAAAGTGTCACTCATAGGCACTGAAATGTCACTCATAATTCCACTAACATTATTAAAATGTCACACATAGCAATCTGAAACCTTGGCAGCTATGAATTACACGTTGTATTATAGTGTCACTGGCCGCGCACGTATTGAGTGGCAGCAGCACTCACGTGTGATTATCCGGTTTCTGTTTTGTTCCCGCAGCCTTTTATTCAATACGGGCTTTACATGACAGCGTTGTGTAAACTTTGCTCTTTAGCGTAACTGCGGGTACATTAGATTTACTGGTTTTCCGTACGAACTACTGAGGGTGCGTCATCTATTTCCATGTATATCACGTGACACGGGCGTCTTTGCGTGTCCCTTCAGTTTTTAACTTACAGTGCTCTCAAGGCCACTACTCGCTGTTTCGTTTGGCAATCGTTGATCTATCATTATCCTTGGGCATCGTTTGAGGTCTCAATTACTTACAGGTTAGCTTTTGTTCACCTTCTCCTCTTTGCATATTAGGTTGATTTATTCCACGCACAAACTACTGGCAGTGCGTTATTTCTTTTCATGATGATCACGTGACACGGGCCATTTCCGAGTCACTCCCGGTTTTAAAACCCCAGCGTTTTTAAAGGTTTACACACGCCAAACCGCTCGGAAGGTGTAGCAGCATTAGGATTCCTCGGTTTTCACTGAGGTCTATGTTGCTAAGCCCTTTACTCGCCTTTTTTTATTATACTTCTTATTTTGTAGATCCGTTAATCTATGGCTGTACTTGACGTTGGTCAATGTTCGGTTACAGACTCGTCAGGCATTTTGATATATTCTGTCCTTCAACCCAACCACCGCGTGCCCACGATGTTTGTATTCTAGGTGAGCCACCTAGTTTGAAACATGCATAATATTGTCCTTGCATGATCATTAGGAAGTGTTCAGATTTAACTTGCACTTTTGTGCTATCATTTTTTAATATTCACGCTTTCTTCAATATTCACGCTTTTTGTTCAGATAATATTGTCTCCCTTGATTATCAGGAGCAGTGATAGAGCGTAGGCTCACCTGCACAACATACTCACCTGGGCCCATATGTTTATATATACATTAAACAGGTAAACCTACACTCAAATCAATTGGGGTTTTACCGTTTGGATTTTTACCATTTAGCTTACCAATCCAAGTCACCGATACCTATAGTCTTAAAGGATCAAGGGAGTTAAAGAGAAAATAGGTAGCAATAATAACATTTAGCATTTCAGAAATAACCACAAACTCGGGAAAGGTTTACAATCTTTATCTAAGTAAGATCTTTGAAAACTTATAAACATGGAAACTCAAATTCATTTCTTATTCTGCTTAGATTAGTGCAGATTTAAAAACATAAACATTTCAGAATGATTTGGAGAGAAAATGTCAGTGAGCATTTAAACAGAGGGTGGGTAGGAGAAAAAGGGAAAAACAGTACAATGACAAACCCACACTTAACACTTAATAGAACAGAAACAGTTTTAGAAGCACAGAATAAATGAATGCACTGTATACCATTTCTTTCTACTCTATTCCCATTATTTTATTTTAACTATTGCGTTAGATATTAAGCAAAAACAAACAGCTTAGCAAAGCAGCGATGCAAGCTTCTTGCACATTAGGACACATAATGGCCATCTTAGTTCTATTGCGCAGAAGCAAAAGTTTTCCCACCAGGCATGTCACGTGGGCATGACAGACACAAGCGCAGTAGAAAATCCCACGTAGCAGCAGCCATTTTAGTGCAAGTGGATTTTAGTTAGTAAAAGCACATTAGCAAGCTTCCACTAGATATCTAATATGTTGTGTAATGCAATATTAATAAGACAAAACATGTTAGTTAGTGCATTAATATTAATATTGAGAGGGGTGAGTACGAGCAAGTCACTTTACGTGTGAAAACTTGCTCCATGAAACCCCTCTTTGATGATATTTTATATCATCACTAATTAATGAAACAGATGCCAACTTTTACACTTCACCCATCTCAATTTCTTCAAACTTTTTGTTAATATTCTTTTCATTCTTCATATGAAGGTCTTTCACCTATTTGTACAAATGTCTACTATATTCTTCTAATTCTATTTCATTGATATTTCTTTTCTTTCCCTTTTTATTTATTGCATATGTCTTTTTATGTTTGCGACATTTACAACAAATTATTATCCCTAAAATCATTAAGGCTATTCCCACCATTGGCATCAGTATTTTACCTACAAAACTTTTCCCTACATTAGAAAACCAATTACCTATAGAGAAAAGACCATCTGTTAGTCTTTTCCATGCACTATCAACCTCCAGTGATTTAAGTTATTTTTCTAAATATGTAATATTCCTTACATACCCTTTCAGTTCTACACTTTTGTCAGGTATGTAAGTACAACAGTGTTGCGTTTTCAGCCTTCTGCAGACTCCGCCCTCTTTTGCCAACAATGTATCAAGAGCATGTCAATTTTGTAAAACCATTGATCTTACCGCAACTAGTTCTGTATTAATCATTAAAAGTCCTCCAGCAGTGCCTGTCGATAAACGATCGATAATTTAAAAATTCTTTGAGTATTTAAAACCACTCCCACTGAAGGTATCAATGCTCTAAATATGTCAACTACAATTTCTGCTATACTAGCTCTTTTACTATGCATTAGTCCATTAGTGTCTTCATTGCTTCCAGTGATTCTATTGATGTGGTATACTTTAGGGAATACTATTCCAAAATAGCTACTCCCATACCAATGATCAGGCCTTTTGTAATACGCTTTGTTCCTACAGATATAATAAATTCCAGGAAACACCGGTTCAGTTCCATATTTGAAACCTCTACCCCCAATTATTTTTTAATTGTGTTCATATTCACTGGAACCAATGATTATATTGTTATAATAACTTGTTCTCTCCCTGTGGACACAGAGCTTCCCTTTCTTTTCAATGTCCAGCAACATAGCAGCATGCGTTTTGCCATTCAAGGTGTAATATTTATTTTCTGCCTATTTAGGAATCTTTCGTTTCTGGACTGTAGCTTTTCTTTGGAAATCCTCTCTCCTTTTCTTAACTACATTAAAAAATATATTCTCTTCTTTATGTAAAATGCATGTTAAATTATTCTTGTGTGCTTCAGCTATATCTATTGTACCTATTGTTAGAAAATATTCTCCCATAAAACGAGCTATGTTACCTTTACTATGTACAGAATTCAGGTTATTATGAATAGGAAGTTCAGAGAAAATCACATCTAAATTAGAATAATAATATTGTAAGGGTCCTCTCTTGTAAAATAAGCTAGCTAAAATACTACATGAGTCAGGGGCAAATGATAATAAGTGACCCCTTCCGCTACAGACAATGGTAGTTCCATACATACGTAGCAATCGCTTATTTCCATTGCCTCTACATAGTGTGTTAATAGATTTGCAAATACATTCAAATGTGTCCTATTTCTAACTTTATCCTAATGCAATCCTTCCTCATCTGATGCGTCTACTTCTATTCTCTGCTGATTAACATCATCTATATTCCCATGTGTATCTCATTTTTCAGGTGCATCTACCGTCTCATGATTGTTAGTATTATTCTTTTCACTTTTACTCATTAGATAAGGAATAGCTACTGTCAATCCTAACCATACTATGAATATTATACTACACTACATGTGCATATTCTGCAGCATGTTTTTAAGCAATTTCTTTTCGGTTTACCATTAACAGTACGGTCAGCCATTTTTCGATTAGGGAGACTTAGCCCCTCATTGAGACTTTTTCACAGAATTTCAACCTGTGAAATTTTCAAGTTGGTCTTACTTCTTCGTATGTTGGTTCATCAATTAATTTATCATCATCATCACTCAGTTCTAATTTTCAAGATCTTCAAGGATGACATAAGTCCATTCAGGGCCTCTGAACTTATTATTCAGTCTTTTCAATCGCGGACTTTTTCTTTTTGGTTGCTCTGTGGAAAACTCAGTTTGACTTGATATTTTGTTTACCTGCTCTGGTTCTTCATTTATTGATTTAAGACAATATTTTAGTTTCTTCACAAAACCAGGCCAATTATTTCATTTTCTGAGTCTTTTAGCTGGCACTATGCTTTGTCTTTCTTCAATTGTTCTTTTGTTTTCATTCAGTTGTGGCACAATTTGTACATCTCTGTTATCTGTATTCCTCTCTATCTGACTTGGTCAGGGTCTTTCTTCTGTTTCTTCTGCCTGGATACTTATCTGGCCTTGTTCAGGTATGTGCTACAATTGACTTTGATTTGGTTTGTTTTCTTCTTCCTGAACACATTGATCTACATCTATCTGAACCTGCTCAGGTATCTCGATCTCTTGCTCCTCTTCTTCCCGAGCCTTCGCCCTTTTACCTATCTGTCCCTTCTCAGACTCTGGAACTGTGACAGGTCTTTGGAATGTCTGAGTATATTGATCTTTCCTTATCTGTTCTTCCTCAAAATTACTTTTGACTTTGATTTGTGTAATCTGAGTGCGTTCTTCTATTCCTGACTCATCCTCACTATCACTCTGTCTATCTAAATAGGTCTGGCTTCTGGTTCTCACAACATCTGCATGCATGGCAATCACTGGAATCCATTCATCCTGACTGGTGCTCGTTTGTTCATCATCAACTACTTCAGAATCACTTTCTCGAGACCCCTCAGCTGCACAACCTTCAGCTTCAATTTCATCAGGTTCAGCCACTCTTTTTGTATGGCTTGTATGGTTCCAATTCGGAACTCCTTTACACTTTACTGCTGTAGTGGTAACCAATATCACTTGTGTTGGTTTTCCCCACCTTGGAGCTAGACAAGATTCTCGTGTGTGTTCTTTTATTGCAACCCAGTAACCTGGAATCAGATCGTGTGCTGGAGTTGTTTGCCTGGTGACAGCGTCTTCTCCAACCTGGTAAGAGATAGAACGCACTTGGTCAGCCAGTTCTTTGCAGTAATCTAGTACTAAGTCATCAGATATATTTATAAACTTATGTCCTGGCACCTATGCCTGCCTCATTGCTCTTCACATGAGTATTTCATGAAGACTCAAGCCTTTTTTTCTGTCTGGAATGCTTCTGAGTCCCATCAGAACAAGTGGTAAAGCATCTGGCCATTCTAATCGAGTTGATTCATAAATCTTTCCCAATCTTGATTTGATTGTGCCATTCAGTTGTTCTAACACTCCAGAAGCCTCTGGGCGGTATGGACAGTGCAGCTTTTGATAAATTTCAAATGCTTTACAGATTAGACCAATTAGTTCATTATTGAAATGTCTTCCTCTGTCTGATTCAATCGTTATTGGAAAACCGAAATGTGGTATAAGCTCTCTAAGTAATAGTTTGGCTACTGTGATGCTATCATTCCTACGTGTAGGGTAAGCTTCCACCCATTTTGAAAATAGGCAGACAATGACAAGAACGTACTTCATTCCTCTGCAAGGGGGTAACTGAATGAAATCAATCTGAAGTCGAATAAATGGACCTTCTGCCTTTCCAATCTATCCTGACAATACTACAGTTCTTTTCCCAGGATTAATTTGTTGGCACACCAAACACCTATGGCAAAGACTCTCTGCAACGTTCCTGAACTTTGCATTGAACCAAGTTTGTCTGAATAGTCTTACCATAGCATCTCGCCCTAGATGAGATTCACCATGATACATCCTAGCCATAGGAGCAAGCTTGCAGTTTGGCAACACAGGCCTCCCATCAAGGTGAACAATGACACCATCTTCAGCCCTTCTCTGACATCCCATTTTTGCCCACTCTTCCTTCTCTTCCTGTTCTGCATCATTTTGCAAATCTTTCACTTCTTCCCACGTTTTCACTTTCTCAAGCAACATAAGTTGACAGCTGTTTCTGTTTGGTTCAATTTTCTTGTTTATTGCCATTTTATTCTTGACACAATATTGAGCTAGTTGGTCAGCATATTGGTTACCTGCTGTCACTTTGTCATTGCCAGATTTATGAGCAGCACACTTGACCACAGCTGCTGTTTCTGGTAATTGAATTGCTTTTAGTAAATCTTTCACAAAATTTCCATTTTTAATCGGAGTACCTAATGAGGTCAGAAACTCTCTTTGCATCCAGAGCTGGCCAAAATCATGCACAACTCCATAGCCATATTGGCTATCAGTAAAAATAGTCACTTTCAGATTTTTCCCAAATTTACAGGCTTTTGTCAATGCAATGAATTCTGCTACCTGTGCAGATTTTACTCCAGGTAAATATGATGCTTCAACTGGAACCCATAAAGTGCAAACTGCATAAGCAGCACTCAAACCTCAGTCCTCATGTTGCATACATGAACCATCTACAAATAGCTCATGTTCTGAATTTATTAGTGGCTCTTCTCTTATGTCTGGTCGTGGTTTAGTACAGTATTCTGTAAGATCAATACAATTATGTTCGATTTCATTTTTGACTTCTGCAAATTTTGATTCAGGTAACAATGTTGCTGGGTTCAGAATATTACATCTAGCAAGTGTCACATTTTCTGCACCTACAAGAATTCGTTCTTACTTAGTCAGCCGACTAGGTGTTAAATACTGAGTTTTAGTCCTGGTCAATAAAATCACAACTGCACGTGGGACATACACTGGTACTGGATGTCCCATGATAATGGACTCACTTTGCTCAAGACTCGCACACGTTGCTGCTACTGCTTGCAGACATCCTGGCAATGCTGCTGCCACTGGATCCAGGATAGAGGAAAAATATGCAACAGGTGGTCTCATCAGACCATGAGTCTGAGTCAGAACTGAAAGTGCACAATTGTCTCGTTTGTCACAAAACAATGCAAAATCTTTTGTATAGTCAGGCATCCCTAATGCTGGAGCTGAACACAAACAAAATTTTAGAAAAGATGACATGCTTTCATAATAATCCCATTCTACTGGGTCCTTTGCTTTTTTTCTTGTCATTTTATTAATGGTTGTGCTAGGACTGAAAATCCCACAATCCATTGCCTGCAGTAACCTACAACTCCAAGAAACATTCTGATTTCTTTCTGTGTTTGAGGTAGATTCATGTTTTGAACTATTATAATTCTTTCAGAGGTAACCCTTCTGACACCTCTCTCTATCTGGTGCCCCAGATATTTCACTGATGTAGTACAATACTGTAATTTTTCAGGTGTCCACCTTTTCCTAAATGATTCAACAAAGCAATTGTATCAGTAACACAGTCTTTTCGATTTTTAGATGCCACCAGTAGGTCATCTATATACTGCACCAGGAATGATTGTCCGGACAATATCAAAGATTCAAGACATTTTTTCAAGATTTGATTAAAGATCGATGGACTTTCTGTGTACCCCTGAGGGACGCGATTCCAAACATAGATATGGTCATCGAATTTGAACGAGAAAAGATACTTACAATCCGGGTGCAGTGGTATTGAAAAAATGTGTCAATTACGGTTAACCAGCCTGCTGTCCATGGTATTTGATATACAATTACAGCAGGGTTTGGCACAACTGGACAACATGGGATGACAAATTTATTAATTTTGCGGAGGTCCTCTACGACCCTGTATTTTCCGCTCGGTTTCTTGATGCCAAATATGGGTGAATTACATGGACTGCTCATTATTTCCTGCAACATTCCTGCTTCCACTAGACTTTTTATTTCTAGTGCGAATCCTGCTTTAATTTCTGGGCTCATTTTGTACTGTCAAATATTTGGATAAACTGCACCTTCTTTTACTGTCACCTTTAGTGGGTCAACATTTGCCATTAATCCCACATCTTTTCCTGAGAAATCCCACACTTTAGAATCCACTGTATGTTGTCATTCTTTTGGTAAGTCTTCTATGGTAAAATTTTGTTTTTCAGTTTCTTGTTTTGGTAGCATAATTTTATAAATTCCATCTTCAGCTGGAGTTTTAATTTCAACTCCATTTGGTGTACAAAAGATAGTGCAATTCATTTTGCACAACAAATCCCTGCCTAATAGATTTACAGGACTGGTGTCACATACAACAAATGTGTGCATTTCTTTAAAATTGCCTATTTTGACTTCCATTGGTTCTGTAACTGGGGTACTAATTTGTTTATTAGAAACGTCCACTACTTGGATTGCTTCTCCCGAGAGTGGTAGGTTTGGAATGTCTGCTGTTCTCACAGTAGAACGGGTAGCGCCAGTATCCAACAAAAAGGTAAACATCATTTCCTTCAACTTTTCCCTCAATGTATGGACCTGACTGATCTACCTGCAAGGATGCGCCAAGTATGCACTCCTCGTCCTCCCCCCTCAGGCACAGTCAGAAACTATCTTCATCAAAGTATGAGTCGCTCAAAAGAAATTGGGGTGTCACTATGCTCTTTTTACCACTTCCTTCCCAACTTGTGGTATCTATACTGTATGCTGGTTGACTCCCAGGGTTTGGCATACGTGCCAATGGTAACTGATTTTCTATTACCTGTTTTTGCTGCTTTTTCGATACCTCATTTTGCATCTGTGGATTCAAAATATTATTATTATTTAGCACAGCCTTACACTTGTTCTTCCAATGCCCCAACTAGCCGCACCCATGAGAAGGAAATTTCTTCTTAGCCTCTTCTTGTTTAAATTTTGCTCTAGGTTTATTACCATTTCCATCTCCCTGGGTCTGAATGTTTTTCAATTGAAGTTCTTGTTGCTCTGCTAATTTTACCTGTGCCCACATTACTTTTTCTTCCAAATTCTTTCGTTTACTATCCAATTCGTCTTCACAATATTTTGCATATTTCCGTATTTCATCTACAGGTTTGGCCTGCCAAAACATTTTATTATCCTTAATCCATTGTGAAATTTCTGGTCGTTTTCCAGACACAAACCGTTAGATAAAATGCGTCATATCTTTGGTGTCAATATTTTCTAAACCACTATACGGTTTAACCCCTTCGCTGCGGCGGCTATTCCGCCGCAGCGCTAAGGGGGTGGGGCTGCCGCGCGGCGGTTCCGTGCTTGTGACGGAACTGCTCCGTCACGGCTCGCAGGTGAGCTGTGCTTGCGACAGAATGGTTCCGTCACGAACCCGCCCGCCCATTAAATCGTCAGCCCAGTCGCAGAATTCGCGCCGCGCAGGCGCGGCGAGTGGGCCGTGACGGAACCGTTCCGTCACAAGCACAGCTCACCCGAGGCTTGTGACAGAACGGTTCCGTCACAAGCATGCAAGGGGTTAAAAACTTGTAAAAGACGTTCATAATATGCATGCACAGATTCAGCTTCTGTCTATTCTAGTCCAGTCTGTTTCTTTTGGAGGTACTTTCCCTTTCAAATACAGTATAACTTGATTATACTTCCTCATGACCTCGTCTGATGGTGCTCCTGTTTTTGGGTCTCTAGGATACTCATCATTTGGCCAGTTTACTGCAATTTTACATTCTGTCCATAAATCGACAGGAACAACAATATCGAATAACCCATCTAAATCTTTTAGTAATACTTTTGAAACCTTTACAAATCTCTCGACCTGTCTGTACCAATCTACAGATTTCTCTCTGAGTTTTGGAAATTCATTTGTAAATAACAATATATCTTGTCGGGACCATGGAACATGCACATAACCTCCACCTGGTACACATATTCTGATACAGTGCTTTTCCCTTGTGCTTCTTGCTTTTTCTTTAACCATCTAGTTTTCCATCTATCTATGTCACCCCATTTTTGTAACAATGATAACAGTTCTTTTATTTGTAATTTTCGACCTGACATATTCATATTTTCTAAATCTTTGTCAGAAAATTCAGCTCGATATGGTTTCTGTAACACTTTTTTATTTTTTTATTTTGGAAAACCTTTATTGATACTTCAACCAGTTACAAATATGGGCCTACAACCACCAGGGCTTGCCGCTAATCAGTGTCATCATAGCAAGTTAATTAGGACAAGACTCGGTCTCTCGGGAAGCGAAAGTATCACAACTTCAATTAACACTGGCTGTTGAACATACAATGCGAATAACAGGATACTAAAGGTTCCATTTTATAACATAAAATAGAAGGATCAGGTGCCATACAATATCACAAAATCGCACAAAGGGCGGGCAAAATAGTAGGAGTTCCACATTTAGCTCGATCTCATTTGAGACAGTGCCACAAAGGCATACAAGTCAGGATAAACAAGCATATAATCACCGTTCGCACCAATTAAGCGCCCGCCCAGTGATACTAAAATACTGTGAAGAGTATAGGCACAGATAAAAAGTCGACAGTTGACAGAAGAATAGACCCACTACGCTGACCTGAAAAAGGGAGAAACGAAAGAGAAAGCGAGAAAAGATAAGAAAGAGAAAAAGGCCATAGAAACAAACGGAAAAACAAAATTCCCCTCCCCCAACCCCCCACCCTGCACCCCTGCAGATGACTACGGCCTACCCCCCTAGCAGCGTGCCTGTCGCCCCAAAACGGAAACCCGAAATATAGGAAGAACAAAGGGAAAGAAAGAAGGGACTAAACCCCTACCCTAAAAGGAAAAATGGAGGGGGGCTATATCATACGCATTCCCGGTCTCTCCCCACCGCCTTAACAAAGAATCCCCCACTAAGCTGACACAATCGAGCAGACCACAATAAAAGTACACCGGAGGAAACTATGAACCCCGCCCCGGTCTCCGTTAATCAAGTGAAGCAATCCCATTACCAATAAAACCATAATGTAAAGCCCCAAACAACAGTCTCAGCCTTGGTCCCGTCGATCAAATTTGCTGATTCCCTCCGATAAGTAAAGCCCCATCGTCAAGTTGTCCAAATTTACACAGAAGTTGCCGAAACATGGTCCGTTAGATGGATAAAGGATGGCAAGACCCAAAGCAGACGATCGGTTCCAACGATGCCCCTCCCTGACTCCAAGGCCAGGCACTGTCCCGTCCGCCATCTTGATGGACCAGCTGGGAAGGGGATGCAACACAGTCCAACACAGTTCACAATGTCGACCAAAAGTCTCCAAATCGGGAACAGCAGTTAAATGTTCCGCCGGTTGCAGAACCAAAGATTCCGACCATATAGTTGAAACGCCGATCTCCGCATGTTCAAATCGTTCCACTTCTGTAGGGGCAGGCACAGCTCCAAGCATCGGGTCTAAATGCACCGCTGAGGTAGCTGTCGAGAAGTGAACTGTCCACCGGGCCTCGGGCAGCAAGGCAGGGTCCGGTCCCGATCCACTAATTCCATCCGCTGCCGACATCAGATTCCAGGCCTGGGCCTCCATAGTCGCCCGAAGCGCCTCAAGGGCTGCCAGCACTGACCGCAATGACGGGCCGCACTCAGCCCGCTCCGCCAGGTTCATCGAGCGAAGGACGGAGGTCAGCGGAGCCGGGAGACTATGCGGCCATCTTGCTTGCTGTCGTAGCTCCTCCCCTGTAACACTTTTGATTTACCAATGTCAATCCCTATTTCACTTGCTAAACTCGTCAATTTTTCATGAAATGTTTTTGTATTTCGAGTGATACTTCGACATATAAACTATTCATCTTCATTTAATGCATTCAATCGATCTAACCCCACATTTCCAGCAAACATTTCTTCTAATTCAACTCTTAATTTAAAAATATCCAATGACTTTGACTGTGATTTTCTATTTCTTGGGACCATCTTTCAATTTCTTCTGGAGTAACTACAGTTGCACTTCTCGTACCTGAAGAGGTTTCTATTTGCACTTCTCTTGTATTTACAGGTGTAGTTTTCCTAGTTGAGCTACTTACTGGTTCTCTTATAGGTAAATCCATCAAAGAAATTTCCGACCCACATTCACTTGCTTGATCATCCACTATTAATGTTTCTTTCCTTGGTTGCACTACAGGTGTAGTTAAAACAGTAGGTCTGGGACTAGTCTATTTTTCTCCATATAAAGGAACAACTGGACCTATAGTTACCGGAATTGTCAAGGTTTCAGGACTGATATTTAACTGTGTAATTTTCTGAATTAACTCATTCCTTTGCTTAATTATTGCTTCTCTTTCCTTTTCCTGCAGCACTTTTTCTAATGATGCCTCATGTAATACGTGTGGAACTAGAGGTGGCTTTAAAAACGGAGCACTAGCATTTGTCTGATTCTGCTCCTCATTATAAGGTGGCGGATTTTTCATTAATAAATCCTCCAAGTAATCATTTTCTGGATCAGCACTTGTCATTACATTTTTATTTTTCTCAGTACTTTTATTCCCTGTTTGTTCTTCTAATGCTCGGACAGGATATAATCCTTCCACCAGCATACACTGTCTCCATTGTTTCATCTGTTTATCTCTTGTTTCTTTAGGAAATTTAGGATTACATTTACTAATACTTTTATCACTTCTAGATCTATCTCATTCAAAAGCTTCTGTTTTCCATTCCTCCAATGCCTCATATTGAGTTAACCTAGGTCTTGGATCTACTTCATTCATTCATGCTCCTAAATTATATAAAACTCTACCATTAAAGGTACCATTTTCTGGAAATGCCAAAATTCCATCATCTTTTGTATATTCTATCCAGTTTTCTAACCATATGCAAGTATGATACCCCCTTTCAACCATCATGTATGATGCGGGCGTATTTGATGGTGGAATAATAATCCCTTCTCTGGTTTTAATTAAGCATGGGCGAATTTTGCGAATCTGGCGCTCGCGAATTTTGCGAATTTGTGAACTCGCGATCCGCAAAATCCGTGAATTCTCGCGAATTTGCGGATTTTTTTTTTTGTGTTCGCAAGGGTTTCTGCCAGTTCGCGAGGGTTTGGTACCAGTTCGCAATCGCAAACTTACTTGTCGGCTCGCAACGGTCGCGACTATGTTGTTTCTACGTCTGGTTCATCATCACAGGTTCCCAGCACCCTCTGTTTCACCACTGCCACCCTCTGTTTCACCCATGCCACCCTCTGTTACATCAATGCCACCCTCTGGTCCATCATCACATTAGATTATGGGGGGGAAAAGCAAGCACACCTGCCCTGCTTCAACTGACATGAATTAATTTGGGGTTAGTTTATTAATGTGTCACTGTTTTAAAATTCCAGGTCTGGCACCTGCTTCCTTATCAGTAATTTGCTTTCTGTTGCAGTGCAATTTTTTTTCCAGGACCTTTGTGGCCTACTTGTAGCTATTCTATGAGCCTGCTGTGAGGGTCAGAGCAGGGTCATAAAATTGTTGCAACTAGCAACTGAACTCTGGAGGGGCCCCAGTCAGGAAGCACTACAGGGAATGGTTACTAATGATGAGTTTGAACTCTTGCACCTGCCGAGTGCTTTCAGTTTTGCAAAACTCGTTTTTCTGCAATTTCGAGGGATTCGCGGGGCGCGAACACGCGCTAGATCGGATTTGGAAGCCGCGAATTCGTGCGAATATGCAATTTGTTTTTTTGCGGCGTGTTCGTTCGCAAGGTTTTGTGCGTTTTCGCGAACCGCTTGTAGCGCAAGGCACGAAGTTACCCTCGCGGTCGTTCAAGGGCGCGGCCATCTTGTTTGCATGACGTATTTCCGTTTCCGGGTGCGAAGTGTAATCTCGTAAAGTGTGCGGCTCGCCAGTACAATTTCGTGAGTGTTCGCGAGGAAAATCTTGCGCGAACTTACCCGCGAGGTCGTGAACGGGCGCGGCCATCTTGTTTCTCATTCATTGCTATGGTTCTGGGCATGCTCTTTGTATCTTCTCTAAATCTCTGCCATCCTTTGCTTGTTTGAAGTTTTTTTTGATCTATTTTACTTATTATCTATCCCTCTATTTTTCTAACCCTATATTTTTGTGTTTACTGCTACTTTTGGTTAATTTTAAACTACTTTTTTAAACTCTTTTCTTTTCTTCTCTTCCCTATTCTATTTTCTTTATTCCTTTCCGCCCAGACCATGGTGAAGGGAGCCGGGAAGCATCCCGAGAAGGGGAAGGGTCCCGCACCCAGTGTCCGGCTCCCGTGCAGGCGTTTGAGGGGGGAGCAGGTCGTACCCAGGAAGATCTTTAGCCCGGAGGAGGTGGGCCAACTCATTTTTTATGTTCAGCGCCGCCTCCCCAGGACCATCATGGGAGGCGGCAGGATCGGTGCCGGGTACGGGATCCGGGAGCGCCGGAAGCGGTGGGATAAGGTGTGCCAGGCCAT
The DNA here is from genome assembly GCF_964263255.1 of Lissotriton vulgaris. Classification (NCBI taxonomy): domain Eukaryota; kingdom Metazoa; phylum Chordata; class Amphibia; order Caudata; family Salamandridae; genus Lissotriton; species Lissotriton vulgaris. Next base: position 38,371 of record NW_028254673.1, read on the forward strand.
TTACCACCACTCACGGGTCTGGCGCACCTACAACCAGGCCACCCACCGCTGGACGGATGTCCTGACCCGTGAACGAGATCTGCTCGACCTGCTTGGCCTTGAGATCCCTGGGCTTGGTGAGTAGTAGTAGCTATTTCTTTACTACTCTGTTTTCTCCTGCTGTGTTATTATATTGCAAATTTTTGTTTTTTACCAAGAGCAATAATGCTGCTCATTATATTGTAGGTAAATTATATTTCAAAATCTTCTGTGCATTTCAGGTGCACTGCTCTCCTTCTTCTCAGTAGTGTTGCTACTATGCTTATTTGTTTTAGATTTTGTGTTCATTTCATTGGCCTGTGAAATTATGTATGAGTGTAGTTTAAAGAACTGCGTAATGCTACACACTAAGGTTCAGATTTTTAATTACCGGCGCATCCCTGCAAAGTAGCAGGGATGCGCCAGTAATTGTGCGCCACGCCACCATCACCCATGGTGCGCCGTATTTACAATGCGGGGCACCATGGGCCCAAAACGTCACCAAAGCGTTAAGCATCTGTGCCGTAAAGGCGGCGCATTGCTGGAGTTGCGTCGCAACGATGGCGCAGCTCCATCAATGCTCTGGGGTGCCCTATCTCCCCAATGCTGCGTCAAGCCGTACGTCTGCTTCAAGCAGGCGCAGGGTTTGAGTCACGCATCATTGTCGTTAAAGTGAGTGATTGAAATCTTGTAGATTTCCCTCAGCCACTTTTAGGATGCGTTCCTGCGCAGGAACGCCCTCCCTTGCGCCGGAACGCCCCCTATTGGCGCAGGGCTTTACAACGTGATGCATCTCCCATATGCGTCACGTTGTTAATATACGCCGCACCATTGCGCCTCTTTTGTGCTGCCGCTGCGTCACAAAAGTCACGCAACAATGGAACAAAAGAGCCGCAAGGGGCTTCTAAATCAGCCCCTGCAGACTCAAGTCCAGTCCTTCCTTTGTACACATGGCGATAAGAAGAAATAGTGGTGGTGGATTGATAGTTTGAGTATTTTAATGACTGGTTAATGTAGTAGGAAACTTTAGTGTTGTCGCTGATCTTCAATCACGATGGACTTTGGCTGTCACTTCGCGTGCTGCGGACTGCTGCCTGCCAATCCAAGGCAAACCTTTTTAGTACTTTGTTTAGTGAGTTACATAAGAAGTTTCCAATTCGACGGTCCGCAAATCAAGCAATACTAATAACGTAGTCGACCACATGAGATTGGTCAATAATATATCCTGTGGAATAGTTGTCTATTTGCTATTTCGCCAAAATATTTTGTTAGTTCTTTTGAAATGTTTGATTTGGTTGACAAATATCATCCATGTTTTCTGTTTTTCTTTCTTTCATGTTGTACATCAGCTCCCCCCAGGGGCAAGAGGAGGACACAGGAGGAGGAGGAGGGTGCTGTTCAGGATGCAGGCCAGGACTGGGCAGGCGAGGGCTCCTTTGCTGGTCCCAGTAAGTTTTAATTTTAATATAGAGTACTTATTTTTTCCTAGTGTTCCTCATTCGATTTTTTTCTAAATCGTCTTTGATGTTCTTGTAGACTGGATCTAAATTCTTATCCTGCCTCGACTATGACTCCGTGTGGTATTACTAGATTATTCTTATTAGTCTATCTGTGTAGCTAACTAAGATTGCACATTTGGCATTTCCATTGGACTCCCATTCTAGTCAGCAATAGCTCTATGCACTGAGTGCAGTCCTCTGGGATTGTCCATAATGTCTATTCAAGTATTCTAAATGTTTATGCTTTGACAATTGCCAACAATAAAAAGGTGAATGACCACCAAGAAAGAATAAGATACTACTTTACTTTTGGTTTGGATAGGAGGACAATCCATTCTACTACTGTTGCAGGGACAAATCTGCACAAACAGAACTATGGACACTAAATAATGCATTGCTTAGCTTATCAATTATAATAGGTGCTGTTAGACTTTCCACATACCTCAGTGATAACAGACTTTGTAGTTGAACCCCCAATCTCCTTACTGACTAGATAGTGTGGCAGAGTCATTTAGCTCCCAAAGTCACCGATGGCAGAGGCACGGACTCATGCTTGCAAAAATTCCAAAACCTTTAGCTCATCCACTCTAGTCTGGAGGACCAAAAACCACAGAGTCTATTTAAGTTTAAAAGCTTTATTAAAAGTAAACACATTTATTAAAATCAAGTTTGTCATAAAAGTAAATGTTTAACTGAAAATGGAAAAGTGCTTAGTGCTGACGATTAATTGGACACATTTCTTGTGGTCGAGCCGAGCTCTCACCTGGTTTGAACTTGATCCTGCTTGTGTTCTTAGAAGTCAAGCTTCTGTCTGTTAGGAAAAAAAGGGGTGCGTGTTAAAAATAAAAAGCAAGCATTCATCAGTTGTGCCAAAAAGTGCAGCAAGACAACAGCCTTCCCTGGAAAAAGGGACATTTTTACTTTAGAGTAGACAGTCACAAATTATTACATTGTATTGTTTTTTTCACATTTTTTTCTTCCTCCTAGACCAAATATTATATAGTAGTGAGTGGTGTATTCTAACATTATTAAATGTACTTTGTAGATGCAACATCTGGAGGCGGGGCCAGAGCGGAGGTGGGGGTGGCATTGGACGAGGACAACTCTGGGGAGGAGGCGATGGGAGTGCCGGACGATCCTGTGAGGGTTCACACGGTGGTGGCGGGCAGAGGTAAGCTATATATTCCTTACTTATTGAGATTGAAGACTGCAGAGTGTGCTTTCTGCACGGGTGTATTATAAATCAACCAGGTAGTAGCCTCCTCTAAATGTACTTCGACTTAGCTGTGAAGTTTTTGGCGAGAAGAATCCCAATCAGATCTGAGATTAACTTGATGGATGGGATGAACGGAAAGCGAAAGAAGGGTGTAAGTAAGTGTGGAAGGACGAGAAATGTAATGATGACTGGCAAAGAAGAATGATATGTGTTTGCTTGGTCCCCGAGGCGGCTGGGAAGGAAAGAATATGGTATGGTGCATGGCTGGGGGAATGATGAAGCAAGGATGGGTGGAAGGAGAACAGCCTGGGTGGGTGAAACAGAAACTGTATGTGTGCATATACTTTGAATGGATGGATGCCTGGATCATTCATGGTACTATCTGACTCTTAGATAGCATATGTGTATCTAGAGAGAGTGGACGGTCACTGGATGAACTAACTGTTACTTTGAAGAGCATGTAACACCGCACCCGCACGTCCGTTCCAGTATAGGAAAGGCAAGGAAAAGAAGTTGTAATTTTGTCCAAATACTACCATGAATAGTAGCAGTAGTTTGTATTGCAACTGCAAGCACAGCATATATCCGGTTATTACGGTGGACACTCCCTACCTCTCTTAATAACTTTAGTTTAATAGTAGTACGTCATTCATGTGTGGGTGTATCACTGTTCACTCAATAATAAGCAAAGCACCTAAAGTCATCCCATATGTCATCAAATACATCCCATGTGAAGTGATAGATAATCAGATTATTTAGCTTCTTCATTTTCCTTTTCTAATACTCATTTGCACTGTAGGGTGAAAGCTAAATTATTAAGCAGTAGCCCTTTTAACAGAGTATTCTCAGTGCCACCCGTAATAGAAAAGTAAGAGCTTCACCACCTGCATGTACTGGACCGGTACAGTAACGCAAGTCTGTCTCACTCACCATGCTGTGCGTCTGTTTTTCTCGGGTGCAAGTTCACTGCGCTGGCATTATGCCGGCTTGCATAAGATAACGTACCAATTTTCCTAAACAAGAGAGAAGAAGAAGAATAAGACAGGTGTACTGTCATAGTCGACTCTAATGGAGTGAGACCATAGTGCTCGTAGAATTGATTCCTTAAACTCCCACTAATGCTAGAGCAAGGATGAAGAAGTCGGAGGTTACATAGATACTGTCCTCAATAGTTATGTACTGTGCTTTCAATTTGATACTTGTACTGTGACAACTTTCTGCTCAATCATTTTGTGTTGATCTTAAGGAGCATTGGTTACAGACTATGTCTTTCTTTCTTCATATAGTTGCTCCTTCCAAATCCAAGAGACCATCAAGGAGGAGGGAGCTGGCTCGAATGGCCCGGCAACGGAGGCTGGATGCCACTGTCGCTGAATATCGGCAGCTGGTGGCCCTGGAGGAGGAGGAGACGCAGTCTGGTACTACAACAACGTCCACTGGGACAGCTGCATCCTCCTCCGTGCGGGCTGCCAGCCAGCGCAGTGCTCCAGCGGTACGGAGCCGGGCTATCAAAGCCAAACGCCACCGCTGAGCAGCAAAGACAGCAGCTGCCCCCCACAGGATTTGCAAGGCACACCGGCGCCGCTTATCCCTCAGACTGTCCTACCTGGAGCAGGAGGTCCTGAACTATAAGAACTTGGTGGAGGGCCTCCGCTTCGAACATGCCACCCTCGGCAAGGAGCATGATGCCTTGGCTGCTAAAGTCAACAGCACCCTGCCGTAGTGTTCCTTACCCCTTTTTTCGAGACTTTTGGGGGTGGGAATTGGGAGTTGGGTTTTTTGGGGACTTTTGAAGGACAATCGTTGGGGTTAGGGAGGGTCTTGCGGGAGATTATTTTGTTAGGGCTATAAAAATATACTTTTTGAAACTTTATCTGACCATACCTGTTTTTTACTGCTTTTGAGTCTGGTGGGTGGGGGTTTAACAGTAAGTTTGTTTTCCTGAATAGTCCTAGGACTTTAGTAGTACTACCGTCAATCTCTCGTCTCTCCTAATACTCCATTATAGTACCTCCAACCAAACGCTTATCTTACCTGTAATTTCTGTTTGAAAGTAGGGCTAGGCACAGGGCTGGCTCCATGGGAAATGGCGATTAAGGTTGCAATCCAGGGCGGCTGAAATTTCCTCCTCATTGTGGTGGTACTAGTGGTGTGACACAGTGGCAGTTGCATGGCTATGGAAAAAAAGAAAATGAAACCTGGTTTGTCCTTACTGTAGCATTACAACGGTACAATAGAGAATATAGCAGGTGACAGTACACTAGACTACAACAGTGCCAAAATGTAGCCTAACAAATGGTAAAGTATTAGTATAACTTGTACTTGTGTAGGATTTCTTTGACATTGGCTACTACTACAAGAAATAGTACTGAAGCTGAGTAAGTCTAGAATATATCCTCGGATTCCTTGACCAGCCTGTTGCTATGACCTTATCCTCCCCAGCAAGTGTGTGGAATTATTGATGTCATTTAGTCACACATCAAGCAAAACCACACAACCCGGGGGAAGAGGGTTAGGGTTTGTCAGTCAGTCAAATTAACTTTATTCGATTTGATAAAATCATACAAAGTACATAAAAACAGTATTATTTACAATTAAAAACGAATTAAACAGTTTCATTTGTAAACAAGTTAATTTGGCAAAGTGGATACATTAAAATATTTAAAAAACACGTTATGTACATCAGTTTTCCAAATTCATGCTCCTTCTGACTCTGGTTGCTGCCACAAGGAAATTGGCCATGGCGAAAGTAATACAGATATTGCCCAGTGATTTTAAATATAGCATGGCTGGTCTCGCCTGGGAGAAGCCCGCTTCTCTTAGGACTGGTAGCAGGTATTTTTTCCTTTGCGCAGAGAAGAAATCGCAAAACATAACAAAATGTAAACTGTCTTGAACAGAAAAATTATCACAGGTGCAAGGGGGTGCTTACTCAGGTTTCGTCCAGGTGTTAAAATTGCCCAAATAAAAATGAATAATGTTAAATCTAAATCTTGTTAACAAAAATCTGTGGAAAGGGTTTGTGACAAAACATAAATAAGGCTCAATTGCAAGTGACTGGAGTGACAAGTAATGCATTCGGACAGATGGTTTTGATAATTCAACTTCTTCTCGCAACATGTATGCCCTAGACATAAACTGTTTTTTTATGAGGCTCACATCCTGCTTTGTGATACAAGAGGGAGAGGTGAATAAGTCTAAGCGTCCAAGTTCATTAAAAGATTTGTGCAAGTACGCCAGCCATGGTATTTTGTGACTGTATTCCAAACTCATCACATCCCTCATGATCATATGGTTTAACGATAATTCAGGATTTAACCAAGTCTTAAGCCAATATGTTAATGGAGCCAGTCTCAGTTTATCCTGAATATAATCCATGCCAAGTTCCATATGTATGGAAAAAAACGGGGTGGATTGGGGGAGGGACAGGACTGGGCGTAAAAAACTGTTCTCGGCTACCTGGATTTTATCTAGGAGGACATAACCCCATAAGGAGGCACCATACAAAGCCACGGGAAGGGATTTACTGTTATAAACCTGGATGATTGCCTTCATAGGTCTATGACCCAGCCTTTTAGCGAAGCCTAGGATGGCCATGGATGTTCTTGTGACCGCTAGGCTTTTTGCACGTATCTGTGGGCCCCAGGTGCCCCTGCTGTCAAAGAGGACTCCCAGGTAGGGGAACACGGGGACTCCCGAAACTATCTCCCCTTTACAAGAAAAGGTTTTTATTCCTCTCTTGACCCTTTTCCCTTGTGCACCTACGACCATAGTGTGCGATTTAGAGGCATTAACCCTCAGGTCAAGCCGGTCCATAAAGGTCCCAAATGCATCTAGCAGTTTTTGGAGGCATACCCCTGTGCGTGCGATGAGTACAGCATCGTCCGCGTATAGGAGAGCAGGGATCTTAACTTCTCTTACACGCGGTACGTCACTTGCTGCCCCAAGTAAATGCGTGCCTAGGTCATTTATATAGATGGTAAACAACAGGGGGCCAGTATGCATCCTTGCCTAACACCTCGTAGGGATCTAAAACGTGACGTGCATCTTCCCTCTTTGGTTACTCTTACAGCAGCAAATAAGTCCTGGTGCAGAGATGCTATGAACGCCACCAGGTCTGCGTCAATTCCCATGGTGATTAGAATTTCCCAGAGCTTCGATCTGTTGACCAGGTCGAAGGCCGAGGAGAGGTCCATAAATGCTAGATACAAGGACCCCTCCTTGGCCACCGTATACTTGGCAATCAAAAGGTGCAGGTTTGAGCACTGTTCTATCGTGCCTCTTTTTTCCCTAAAGCCGTACTGTATATCAGCCAAGCCCCGCACACCTCCAAGCTATCTCTTAACCTGGCTAAAAGGACTCTGCCCAGGATCTTAATAGCAGAGTCCAGGAGGGAAATAGGCCGGTAACACCCTGGGTCATCCCTTCGACCCTTTTTAAATATAGGCACTATGGTGGAAGTAGCCCATGTGTTTGGAGGGGGCAAAGTATTTGCGGCTGTGAACACATTGGCCAGGATACCAGCCCAGAGTTTGGGGGAATGTAAATAAAAATCAGCTGGTACCCCATCAGGGCCAGGGGCTTTATTCTTTGTTGTAGCGCAAATTGCTTTTTCCACTTCCCCACTGTTAAACTGTAGAGGTGTAGCCACCAAACTTGCACAGTTTTGTAAGTGCGGAAGGTCGCCCGATTCACCATAGACAGAACTGAAATGGGCCAGCCACTTCTCATCAGGTATTACGCAGTCGGTGTCTGCATTGGGGGAGTCTGAGAAATAAGGGTGGTTTACTACAGCCCAGAATTGCCTGCTGTCCCGCAAGATATTAGTGTCGGGTAATTGGTTAGGGTTTGTAAAATGGATGGGAATGGGGGTTTCTTTTTGGGTAGGTTTTGTTGAGAGGAAAAAAAAAAAGCACAGCATGGACAAACAATAATTGAACATAAAGAAATTTTTGGGTACAAAGCTAACCATAAATCTTTTACGTGACATAAAGGAAGTGCATGTACTACTGAATGCATTGTTACAGAAAAGTAAGTAGTACTTTCGACAACCGTGAATGACAGAATGCGACAGTACAGGGCTACATTAAATTAGGTTTAAAAAATAGCCGAAGTAAAACCTATTGAATGGCTGTAGGGATCAATTTAGAAGCATAGAGAGATCCAAGAAATGCAGTCACACACACTCATTGAAGAAAAGAATGGATACTGTATCTGTATTGTTGTAGTTGTCCTGTTGAATTTGGTAAGTAAGTTGCATGCAGCAAAGAATTCCTCTTATTAGCGGCACTCCTCCATTCCAGCTGACGCTTCGTCCATCAATGTTGGTGACCAGAAGACACCCTGTAAAAAAAGCACAGCATGGACAAACAATAATTGAAGATAAAGAAATCTTTGGGTACAAAGCTAACCATAAATCTTTTAACACCTTGGCTGCTAGGGGGTTTTCCCGTCCTGTGCTGCAGATCAATGATCCCCATTGTTCATGACAAGGTCAACTCGTCATAAGCACAGCGCAGGTAAAACCCATGACGAGTTGACCTTGTCATCAGCATGGAAGGGGTTAAGTGACATAAAGGAAGTGCATGCACTACTGCATGCATTGTTACTGAAAAGTAAGTAGTACTAGAATGCGACAGTACAGGGCTGCAGCGTTTTCACTTGCCTATCTCTGCACTCAGAGAAACACTTCTTACATTAAATTAGGTTTAAAAAATAGCCAAAGTAAAACCTATAGAATGGCTGTAGGGATCAATTTAGAAGCAGAGAGAGATCCAAGAAATGCAGTCACACACACTCATAGAAGAAAAGAATGGATACTGTATCTGTATTGTTGTAGTTGTCCTGTTGAATTTGGTAAGTAAGTTGCATGCAGCAAACAATTCCTCTTATTAGCGGCACTCCTCCATTCCAGCTGACGCTTCGTCCATCAATGTTGGTGACCAGAAGACACCCTGTCCACTGCCTGCCTGGCGGATGCTGAATTGCGGCTCGCTAATGTGAAGCCTGACTCCATCCTTTTTCCCCCATTGCACAGACTGAAACCCGGCCTGTAATTATTGAACGAAAAACAGCACTGATAAATATAAGGTATGTACGCTGTGTAGTGCAAAAAGTCACACTTTGATTTTCCTAATAGACAGTACAACATTTTTGAAAGTGCGTACTCTGTCTGAGTCACCTTTTGAAGGATAAATAAGTATGGGCAAATTAATTTAGCGGATCTTTCCCCTCAAGCTAGGTGTACTGTAAACTGTGTTTTAGAACAAAATTAGACCTACCCAGCAGTGCTCCCACTCAGACCCTTACTAAAGCCAGTCGCAAAAATGTAGAAGACCCCCAATCAGATCTCAAAAAACGAGGCCTAGCAGAAAACTTGTGACAAAACGTACTTCGAAAGTAAAAGTAGGCCCAAATACCCCCTTACCCACCGTGGATTCTATTCAAACCACTTGCAAGCAAGCAAAAGTATCCATAGCCAGCATCGCTCCAAGACTCGAAACCCCCCCCACCCAAACACATGCAATAGAAATACTGCTAACCCTAACCCTAAGTTAAGAATAGTGGCAGAGGCTTTCTTTAACTATGCCAAATCCCCCCTTTCCCACCATGGATTTTCTTCAAATGACTTGCAACCAAAATTACAAATTCTCACGAGTGCTCTAAGACCCCAGAACTCAGTTGCAAAAATCTAGAACACCCCGAAACACATGCAATCCTGCTGCTAGGGCTAACCCAAACAAACCCTAAGTTACAAAAAGTGCCAAAAGGCTTTTCCTTATGGATTTTGTCCCAACCACTTCTATCCGGTATTAAACCTTCCCAGGAATGCCCCAAGACCCGCCAACCCACCCGCCAAAAAGCACAACACCCCCAAACGGCCCAAAAGCAAAATCACATACTTGCAATATTTCTCGGCCTTCGGTCCAAACGCGCTGTGCAGCTAGGCCATAACTCCAGTTTTCCACCACGGATTTCCTGAAAAGCAAATGCAATCAAGATTAGAGTGTCCCAGCAGTGCTCCCAGACCCCGAAACTCACCCACAAACAGCCGGAACCCCCCCAAAGAGCACCTCAAAGACAAGCAAGTCAGCAAAAACACAAATAAAATTCCGCCTCCGATTTGGTCCAAACCACTTTTATCCGGTATTAGAGCTTCCCAGCAATGGCCCCAGAGCCGTCAACCCAGGAGAAAACGAGTAGAAGACCCCCAAACAGCCAAAGAGCAAAAGTACAAAAATGGGGACTTAGTCATTTTTTTGCCATTTTCCCAAATCACTCCACGCGCCCTCTGCAGCTAGGCCCTAACTCCCCTCTGCCACCATGGATTTGCTTCAAACCTCTTGCAAAGTAAAGTATCCATAGCCAGTAGTGCTCCCAGACCCCGAAACCCACCCACAAACACCAGGAAGCCCCCCAAACAGGCCCCCAAAAATGCTACATTGAGCAAAATGTCAGAAATAGCATCAACAAAAAACAGCGTGGATTTTGTCCCAACAACTTCTATCCGGTATTAGACCTTCCCAGGAATGCCCCAAGACCCGCCAACCCACCCGCCAAAAAGCACAACACCCCCAAACGGCCCAAAAGCAAAATCTCATACTTACAATATTTCTCGGCCGTCGGTCCAAACGCGCTGTGTAGCTAGGCCATGACTCCGGTTTACCACCACGGATTTCCTGAAAAGCAAATGCAATCAAGATTAGAGTGTCCCAGCAGTACTCCCAGACCCCGAAACTCACCCACAAACAGCCGGACCCCCCCAAAGAGCACCTCAAAGGCAAGCAAGTCAGCAAAAACACAAAAAAATTCCGCCTCCGATTTGGTCCAAACCACTTTTATCCGGTATTAGAGCTTCCCAGCAATGGCCCCAGAGCCGTCAACCCAGGAGAAAACGGGTAGAAGACCCCCAAACAGCCAAAGAGCACAAGTACAAAAATGGGGACTTAGTCATTTTTTGCCAATTTCCCAAATCACTCCACGCGCGCTCTGCAGCTAGGCACTAACTCCCCTCTGACACCATGGATTTGCTTCAAACCTCTTGCAAAGTAAAGTATCCATAGCCAGCAGTGCTCCCAGACCCCGAAACCCACCCACAAACACCAGGAAGCCCCCCAAACAGGCCCCCGAAAATGCTACATTGAGCAAAATGTCAGAAATAGCAAAACAAAATCAGCGTGGATTTTGTCCCAACCACTTCTATCCGGTATTAGACCTTCCCAGGGATGCCCCAAGACCCGCCAACCCACCCGCCAAAAAGCACAACACCCCCAAACGGCCCAAAAGCAAAATCTCATACTTACAATATTTCTCTGCCTTCGGTCCAAACGCACTGTGTAGCCAGGCCATGACTCCGGTTTACCACCACCGATTTCCTGAAAAGCAAATGCAATCAAGATTAGAGTGTCCCAGCAGTGCTCCCAGACCCCGAAACTCACCCACAAACAGCCGGAACCCCCCCAAAGAGCACCTCAAAGTCAAGCAAGTCAGCAAAAACACAAAAATAATTCCGCCTCCGATTTGGTCCAAACCACTTTTATCCGGTATTAGAGCTTCCCAGCAATGGCCCCAGAGCCGTCAACCCAGGAGAAAACGAGTAGAAGACCCCCAAACAGCCAAAAAGCAAAAGTACAAAAATGGGGACTTAGTCATTTTTTTGCCAATTTCCCAAATCACTCCGCGCGCGCTAAGCAGCTAGGCCCTAACTCCCCTCTGCCACCATGGATTTGCTTCAAACCTCTTGCAAAGTAAAGTATCCATAGCCAGCAGTGCTCCCAGACCCCGAAACCCACCCACAAACACCAGGAAGCCCCCCAAACAGGCCCCCGAAAATGCTACATTGAGCAAAATGTCAGAAATAGCAACAAAAAAATCAGCGTGGATTTTGTCCCAACCACTTCTATCCGGTATTAGACCGTCCCAGGAAGCCCCAAACGTCCCAACCCACCCGCTAAAAAGCACAACACCCCCAAACAGCCCAAAAGCAAAATCTCATACTTACAATATTTGTCGGCCTTCGGTCCAAACGCGCTGTGTAGCTAGGCCATAACTCCGGTTTACCACCACGGATTTCCTGAAAAGCAAATGCAATCAAGATTAGAGTGTCCCAGCAGTGCTTCCAGACCCCGAAACTCACCCACAAACAGCCGGAACCCCCCAAAGAGCACCTCAAAGGCAAGCAAGTCAGCAAAAACACACAAAAAATTCCGCCTCCGATTTGGTCCAAACCACTTTTATCTGGTATTAGAGCTTCCAAGCAATGGCCCCAGAGCCGTCAACTCACCCGCAAAGAAGTAGAACACCCCCATAAGTGCTGAGTCTTTCTTCATTGGGCGTAAACCAGCCCTCTGGTTTGATGGAAATAGGAGTCTGGAAGAGGAGGATAGAGGAGCATGTTCTTCTGAACTTGTGAACCTGAGGAATGCAGACTGCGGCACCTTCAAATCAATAAGCAAACAAGTGAAGACAGTTCTGCTGATGGGCTTGTTTTTGTGATTAGGTGATTAAAGTTTGAATTATATTAACTGTGCACAACAAAGAAAGACAGACACACAGGAATAAAAGTGAATAAGGACGAAAAAGAAAGTTATTGATTCATTCTCTCATTTTCAGGGCTCAGTGTCATGGTCCACGAATAAGAATAAGGCTTCGTCATCATACTCTGCGAATTCAGGCAGGGTGAGCTCAGTGTCACCTGACAGAGAAGAAATTCCCTCATCTATGTTGCTGTCCACCTCGTCTTCATCCGGCGTGCTTTCTCGTACTCTGTAATCTGGTGGTATGAGGTGCTGATTCATCTTGATCATTGTTAACCTCTCCACATTTTTGGGCGAGAGGCGGCTCCGTTTGGAAGTTACAATGCCAGCAGCACTGAAAACACGTTCAGAAGACACGATTGCGAGTGGGCAAGACAAGTAGTTTAAAGCCAGGATAGAGAGCTGTGGCCACAATTCTTTTTTCCCATGCCAATACGCCAATGGGTCAGCATTAACATAGACCTCTGTTGAGTCATTCAGATAGTCCTTCACCATCGACTCAAGGTCCTCCTCCAAGGTTCCTCCACTTTGCTTAGCTGTTGCTGTGACCTTTGGAGAACCAAACCCAAGCCGAGCTAGCCAATCCTCTTCAGCCTCCAATGTTACTGTTGTGTCTGGTGGTGCAGATGATCCAGTTGCCGGTGTCTTTAACGGCTGAGAGGTCACTTGTGCCGCAGCCACAGGTGCAGAAGTGGATTGTTTTGACTGAGGATGGCCTGCTGATGCTGATGTACTGCCTTTTCCTTCAATTTTCTGCCGTTCTCTTTCAAACCTCTTGGCTGAGGAGGCTAGCCACTGTTTGTACTTTGTAACATCTTCATCAGCAAAAGGAAAGAATGCTCGGCCTGCCAGCGCCTTTTTGTAGCATGGATCCAGAATAGTAGCACAAATGTAATGCTGGTTTGAGTGTATCATTTTAAGACGTTCATCACCTTGTAGGCGCTCTAATAATTTCTCCGCCAAAACAAAAGGGTCTTGGTTTTTTTCATCTTTTTGAAACACAGAACACACCTACTTCAGTTGGTGCTCCAGCATGTACAACAATGGGATAGCTTTTCCCAAATTACAGTCCTCCTTGCTGACTGCACGCGTGAAGACCTCAAAAGGACGAAGCATGCGTGTCAGGCTTTTAACTATGTCCCATTGCGCCGCACCCATCCTCAGGTCCTCCTTCTGAGCTGTACCCTGTGTTAAGAAATAGTGATTGAGTACCGTATACTGCTCATACAGACGCTCAAGCATGTAGAAGGTTGAGTTCCAACGTGTTGCCACCTCCTGGATGAGTGCTTTCACTGGCATTCGACGTTCATATAGCAGGCTCCTCAGATGCTTCCGGGCCTTAAAAGAATGGCTGAAATGCTTGCACATTTTTCGGCAGGTGTCCACTACCCTGTACGCTGCACTGTCTTTATCACTCAAGAATTTTTTGACAACCAGGTTTATACAGTGCGCCAAACACGGCACTCTGAAATAGTCACCCAGCTCCATGGCCTTAACTACATTCGCACCATTATCCGTGAAAACATAACCAATCTGGCGTTTTTTGGGGGACAGCCAGTCAAGAACCTTTGTGTTAAACTCATCCAAAATGTTTTCTGCTGTGTGACGTTTCTCCAAACCAAACATGGCTAGTGTTGCATGTTTCCGAGCTTGGTCCGGGTCAACACCTGCGTTTAGCTTTGCTTTAACCCCTGAAAAAGAGACCCAGTGTGCAGTGATGCACATGTAATCAGCGCCTGCGCCACTGGTCCACATGTCTGTTGTCAGATGTATAGTGTGAACAGCACTCTTCTGCAAAGCTGCCCCAATCACCTCCAGAACATCTTCATGTAGTGCTGGAACCGCAACTCGGGCAAAATAGAACCGGCTAGGAACCTTCCATTTAGGGCAGAGCGCTGCCACTAATTCTAGAAAACCAAACCCTTCTACAAAAGAAAAAGGGAGAAGGTCCAGAGCTAGCATTTTAGCCAGCTTAGTGTGATACAGACGCGTCAGTGGGTGGTTGCGTTCATATTGCGCTTCTGTAAACAACATCTTTTTAATGTTGCCCTGGACCAAGCCTTTACGGGATAATGATGATGATGATGATATCTTCGACCCAGTTACGCTCGCTGATGAACTTTTTCGCATTGGTGTCTCACTCTCTCCCACACTCTTAGTGTGGCTCACATGGGGTGTGCTGCTGACAGGGGTACTGGGTGCAAGAGAAGTGTTTGACACGTCTTCTTCCTCCTCGTCATCATCAGATGAAAAATCAACGTTTTCATTACGTGCAATTAGGGCTTCCTTGATCGCCTGTAGGTGCGCAAGCCATTGGACAGGGTGCTGTCTCTTAAGATGACCTCTATGGCCTCCGGTACCATAGTTGTAATCAAACTTACCACGACTAACTGCAACCTTACAAATGCTACAAATGGCGAAGTTTTCCCTTTTTGGGCAAACACTAAAGAAGTCCCAAGCTGGGGACTTGAATTGTCTTTGGGGGCCGGAGGAGGCGGCGATACTGGTGGCGGTGGTCTTGCTGCTAATGCCAGATGAAGTGGAGGATGTGGATTGCCGAACTTTAGTACGTTGTGCACTTTCACCACCACTAATTGAGGTCGAGGTGGATGGAGGTCCCTTATTACGAGGAAGAAATATGGAAGCGGTAGGTGTTGGTGTACTAGTTAACTCCAATGATTGTTGTGTTTCCATTGCCTCCTCATCGACATCATCATCACGCACAGCAGCTTCTCGGGCTAGGGTCAAAATGTCTCTTTGCTGCATGCCCGCTGGGGCTGCAGTGACCTTTATGATGACTGGCTCGTCGTCGTGAGAGGCTTCATCAGCAGCAGTATTCGCCACTTCTTGTTGAGCCTCATCACACTCCATAACTATGTGTTTTTCGACGACCTTCCTTTCACGCTTAAGTACCTTTGTCAGATCATGGTATGCCTCACTCTCAGACGGCCGTGATGGTTCCCAATCTTCATCCAGATCATCAGAAGGAGGTGGGCTTGAAGAAGATGTAGACACCCCCCTTGATCTTTTCCTTGCTAGGGATGTGGAAGACACTGAATGATCATCAGGAGGAGTGGCTTCCTCAAATGATACCTCGGTTTGATTGTCGATTTCCTGATGTGCCCCTACTTCGGGAGGAACAACTATTGTGGGCACTTGTGACCCTCCATGCACCTCTGCTTGCGCATCTCCTTCCGCTGCCTCTCCTTCCACATGTACTTGGGCTTGTACTTGCACATGTGGTTGTTGTTGCGGCTGTGGTTGTTCAACACTTGTCAGATGAGTTACAACAACCTGTGTTGATTCAGGGACATTGCTGCTACTTTCTTGCGATGAGCCAACATCACTGGTCGATGGTGATTGAAGAAGTACACTGACTGCCTCTGCAGCACTCAAGGGCTTGGACTTAAGTTGGCGTGGTGGTGGTGGTGGTGGCATTGAGCCCAATGGAGCAGGGGTGCTGCTCCCAGCTTGGTCCCCAGCAGATCCCGCTGCTGCTGCAGGCGTACTTTTTTTTTTACTCCCAAAAAATGTGGCGGCCGGCACACCAGCCTCCTTGGTAACTCGCTTCTTCTGCTCCTTACTGGCAACTTTCTTGCTAGAGGAGCTACGGGGAACTCTTTTTGGGGCCATCTTCTTCAGAGCAGGTCAGAACAGCAGGCCGCAGTTGCACGAGTTGCAGAGTTGTCTGTGGCCAGACGTGACGTCGCGTGACGTTATGCTGCACACACAAACCGCTGCAGGACTTCTTCCTGGCACTGGTGGTTTTCTTGAGTCTTGTGCACCTAAAAGCAATGGAAGAAAGAGGAACATCAGTTCAGTTATACACCCCCAAAAAATCGAAAAAAATAGAAAAATCAGCACAATCCCATGCCCTCCATGATGTTTAAATTCAAGACACCCCACAGAAAGAATAGGCCCATGCAACACTCACTACCCCTGGGCATAAAGGTTGAACACTAGGCAAAATGGTTGCAGGCCTAACAACACTGCCTGCATTCAAAACGGCCCCCTCCCTCCCAGCACATGGCCAGGGCCTGTAGCAGCACTCAAAATGGCCCCCACCCGCATGGCCTGTCCCCATGAACACCCCAAAAAAAACGAAAATCACAGAAAAATCTGCACAATCCCAAGCCATCCAGCCCCTCCATGATGTTTAAATTCAAGACAACCCACAGAAAGACTAGGCCCATGCAACACTCACTACCCCTGGTGAAAAGGCCACAACAACAGGCCCAAAAAACGAAAATCACAGAAAAATCAGCACAATCCCAAACCATCCAGGACCTCCATGATGTTTAAATTCAAGACACCCCACAGAAAGACTAGGCCCATGCAACACTCACTACCCCTGGGCATAAAGGTTGAAAACTAGGCAAAATGGTTGCAGGCCTAACAACACTGCCTGCATTCAAAATGGCCTTCTCCCTCCCAGTACATGGCCAGGGCCTGTAGGAGCACTCAAAATGGCCCCCACCCACATGGCCTGTCCCCATGAACACCCCAAAAAATCGAAAAACACAGAAAAATCAGCACAATCCCAAGCCATCCAGCCCCTCCATGATGTTTAAATTCAAGACAACCCACAGAAAGACTAAGCCCATGCAACACTCACTACCCCTGGTGAAAAGGCCACAACAGGCCAAAAAAACGAAAATCACAGAAAAATCAGCACAATCCCAAGCCATCCAGCCCCTCCATGATGTTTGAATTCAAGACAACCCACAGAAAGACTAGGCCCATGCAACACTCACTACCCCTGGTGAAAAGGCCACAACAACAGGCCCAAAAAACGAAAATCTCAGAAAAATCAGCACAATCCCAAACCATCCAGGCCCTCCATGATGTTTAAATTCAAGAAACCCCACAGACAGACTAGGCCCATGTAACACTCACTACCCCTGGGCATAAAGGCTGAAAACTAGGCAAAATGGTTGCAGGCCTAACAACACTGCCTGTATTCAAAATGGCCCCCTCCCTCCCAGCACATGGCCAGGACCTGTAGCAGCACTCAAAATGGCCCCCACCCACATGGCCTGTCCCCATGAACACCCCAAAAAAAGGAAAATCACAGAAAAATCAGCACAATCCCAAGCCATCCAGCCCCTCCATGATGTTTAAATTCAAGACAACCCACAGAAAGACTAGGCCCATGAAACACTCACTACCCCTGGTGAAAAGGCCACAACAACAGGCCCAAAAAACGAAAATCACAGAAAAATCAGCACAATCCCAAACCATCCAGGCCCTCCATGATGTTTAAATTCAAGGCACCCCACAGAAAGACTAGGCCCATGCAACACTCACTACCCCTGGGCATAAAGGTTGAAAACTAGGCAAAATGGTTGCAGGCCTAACAACACTGCCTGCATTCAAAATGCCCCCCTCCCTCCCAGCACATGGCCAGGGCCTGTAGCAGCACTCAAAATGGCCCCCACCCACATGGCCTGTCCCCATGAACACCCCAAAAAAAGAAAATCACAGAAAAATCTGCACAATCCAAAGCCATCCAGCCCCTCCATGATGTTTAAATTCAAGACAACCCACAGAAAGACTAGGCCCATGCAAAACTCACTACCCCTGGTGAAAAGGCCACAACAACAGGCCCAAAAAACGAAAATCACAGAAAAATCAGCACAATCCCAAACCATCCAGGCCCTCCATGATGTTTAAATTCAAGACACCCCAAAGAAAGACTAGGCCCATGCAACACTCACTACCCCTGGGCATAAAGGTTGAAAACTAGGCAAAATGGTTGCAGGCCTAACAACACTGCCTGCATTCAAAATGGCCCCCTCCCTCCCAGCACATGGCCAGGGCCTGTAGCAGCACTCAAAATGGCCCCCACCCACACGGCCTGTCCCCATGAACACCCCAAAAAATCAAAAAACACAGAAAAATCAGCACAATCCCAAGCCATCCAGCCCCTCCATGATGTTTAAATTCAAGACAACTCACAGAAAGACTAAGCCCATGCAACACTCACTACCCCTGGTGAAAAGGCCACAACAGGCCAAAAAAACGAAAATCACAGAAAAATCAGCACAATCCCAAGCCATCCAGCCCCTCCATGATGTTTAAATTCAAGACAACCCACAGAAAGACTAGGCCCATGCAACACTCACTACCCCTGGTGAAACGGCCACAACAACAGGCCCAAAAAACGAAAATCTCAGAAAAATCAGCACAATCCCAAACCATCCAGGCCCTCCATGATGTTTAAATTCAAGAAACCCCACAAAAAGACTAGGCCCATGCAACACTCACTACCCCTGGGCATAAAGGTTGAAAACTAGGCAAAATGGTTGCAGGCCTAACAACACTGCCTGTATTCAAAATGGCCCCCTCCCTCCCAGCACATGGCCAGGACCTGTAGCAGCACTCAAAATGGCCCCCACCCACATGGCCTGTCCCCATGAACACCCCAAAAAAACGAAAATCACAGAAAAATCAGCACAATCCCAAGCCATACAGGCCCTCCATGATGTTTAAATTCAAGACACCCCACAGAAAGACTATGCCCATGCAACACTCAAATTCAAATTTCAAATGTATTTATTATGTTTTGGCTCTCAAAGAGGGCCACATAAAATATACAATAAACAACAACAAATACACAAGAAATCAAAATGTTTGAGGAACAAGCTTCAATCCACAATAGATACACACAAAAAGACCATCTACCAAAGGTCGGACAGGCAAAACATCTCCAGGTACATATTAATAAATGGCTAAAAATCCTTTAAAAAAGTTAAAAATATGGAAACAGAACATTTCGTTCGGAGGGCAATAAAGTGCATGAAGAAAGTCCTTTAAAGTGACAATGCCAAGGCGGAGACAAATTACTTTTAACCATCGATTGCGCAAATTACGGAGCATGGGACAAATTAATAGAACATGCATACAGTCCTGGGTGCTCAATTTACATAAATTGCACAAAGCAGAGGAGCCATACCATTTGGATAACAGTAGATTTAGTGGAATTAAATCATAACGTAACAAAAACCAAAATCTACGAATACCATGCGGTAGATTCCATAAAGCATAGGGTTGTGGCCGCTTCAACATATAGGAAGTAATGAGAGGTTCCACGTTCCTTTTATCACCAATTGACTTTTTATCAGAGAGAAAACAAAACTCCCACGATGCCTCCTTTAGGACAAGTTTTAACTGTAAGGGAGAATAGGAGAACAGAACACTTTCATCTAGTTTAAGTAGCGTTACAGCCCTTCTAAAGTTACTTACAAGTTTAGAGAACTCTTTGAAATTGCCCAATAGTTCACTTCTAAGGAGGGCTCGCATGGTCCCTACTCCCGCTCTAGCCAAACTGGCCACCCATCTTATTAAGGCACATAGACCCTGTACCCAGGTACTCCTGAGTCCAAAGTCAAGCCTGCAAGCGGCTAGTGGGCAAGCAGTGTTTAGAGCAGAAAGTGATCTTAAGAGTTTCCCCTCAATCTTGTGGCAAAAGTCCCAGTTTTTCACCTCTATTAGTTCAATACCATACAAAATAGTTGCAGGAATTTTTGCTCTAAAAACCTCCAGAAGACTGGAAAAGTGCCTTTTCCCCGTTGCCTGGTATAGAGACTTTAAACCATTGCCATGGGCAAGAGCCTTGCGGATGCAATGCTCTATATGGAGCTTCTCACTCAAACTAGCCGTAAATATTTTTCCCAAAAAAGTATAGGAGTTTACGACCTCCAATCTATGTCCCCCGATAGCCCAACCGTAGTTTATAGAGCGGCACTTCTTCTTACCAGCTATACACATCACTTTACTTTTGGTAATGTTAATCTTCATGCGATGACCTACAGCGAAAGCATGAAGAGCCTGTAGCCGATTCGCAAGACCCTTAGGAGTCAAGTCGAGGATAAGGACATCGTCGGCATACATCAGGCAGGATATTGGAGTCCCTCCCACCATCGGGGCAATCCCCTCACTGGCAGACACAGCGGCGGGAAGGTCAGCCGTATATAAGGAGAACAAAAGGGGAGCCTATAAGCAGCCTTGTTTAAGGCCATTCAGAGATGGAATTTGGGCAGAAAGCCCCCTTTCGCCCCCCATTAAAACCCTGCACCAGGTCTCAGTATGTAGAGACCGAACCAACTCCAACAGGAGGGTAGGGACTCCAAGCATCGCCAATTTTCTCCACAGCGTTCCGCGATCTACTTTGTCGAACGCTGTGGAGAAATCAATAAAGGCGGCATACACCACCCCTCCTCTCACCTGGACGTATTTATCTGTGATCACATGAAGGGCGGTGAGATTATCTAGCGTACCATGGTCCCTACGAAAGCCGGTCTGTTCGAACGGCAAAATATTGCCCTCCTCGACCCAATCGGAAAGGGAAATAAGAAGACATTTCGCATAGACCTTTCCGATGGAGTCGAGGAGCGCAATCAGGCGGTAATTGCTGGGGCTATCCCTTGTACCTTTCTTAAAAATGGGGACCAGAATGCTTCCCCTCCAAGATTCAGGTACAGTTTTGGAGAGATGACAGGCCTTAAACAGGGGATACAGGATTTTACTCCATCTTAAAGGATCTTGTTTAAGGACCGTCATGGGGAGTTCGTCCGGGCCCATTGCCCCAGAAGGACGCATATTTTTTATAGCCATCTCGATTTCTTTTTCTGAGGGGTAAAATACAGGGTCTTCAGGTGCGGCATATATGGAGTTATCATCACCTGTAATCCCATTCCCTGCATAGAGCTCCCGGATATAGGAGGTCCAAACCTCTTCCGCTATAGGAATGGGGGAGGGACTTCGGCGCGTACCACACCCCTTCCCAATTATTGCCCAAAAATCTTTAATTTTACCATGTACAACAGATTCCCTCAGATTAATCCAGACATTGTCCTCCCTTTCCTTTTTAATTTTTTGCTTGAGTCTGCTTCTCTTTCTTCTTAACCTTGCAATTTCTTTCCCACGTTCCAAGACTCTGTCTAAGTACTGTTCGCGGACTAGTTTATTTATTTCCCTATTCAGAATGCGCAATGTATTAGGGACCACTTCCCCTTTCCTAGGGGGTACAGATTTTTTTGCGTAAAGTATAATATTTCGCATAAATTCTTCAAAGTAAACTAATTCGCTGCCATTCCACTCATTTATTACCATTAGGGTATCGGACAAAAAGTCCTGTACCCCATTAATAGCGGCGGAATTCCAATGGCACCTTCCAGAAGAAACATGGAAGGTAGCATCGTTGCCATTGAGTGACCAAGACATAGTATTCAAAGGATTTAAAGACATTGTTAAGAACAATATACTATGATCGCTGAGGGACGTGGGAATAATCTTAAGGTCCTGAATATAAGGAAACAGACCGTAGTCTGCGATAGCATAGTCCAAAATAGACGACCCAAAGGGGGATTTATGAGTATAATTAGCGGGTATGTCAGACGGAAATCTTCAGTTTAAAATAAGACCATCACCAGTCGCTAATTCTTTTAACAAGATCTTCCCTCTTTTGTTTGTCACCAACTTATCAGGAAAAAGCGTCTGAGGAACAAAATGCACCTCTTCCTTAACTTTATTCCTGAAGAGTTTCAGACTAGCATTCGAGATTTTACAATTCAAGTCACCTACAAGCAAGATTTCCGGAGGTGATGGGGTGTTTTTAATCTGTTCAATATATCGGAAAACCTGCTGCAGACTGGCATTAAAGCACTCCTCTGGGGGTATATACACATTAAAAATTACAATAGGAAACTTTATACCATTATGGAACAAATTTTCAATGGTTATTGTGTGGAAAAGTCTACTTGTATTAATATAGTGGGAGAATCTCCATTGCAGTTTATTTGACAATAAGCAAGCAATCCCCCCCCTGGCATGCCCTTTCTTAGAGGGAGCAGCGGGTACTTCCAAGACATAAAAATCTTTTGGTGGCGCTAACATATCAATGCACCATGTTTCCTGAATACACAATACGTCAGCACCCAGAGAAGATAAGAGAGGTGTTAAAGATGATGGAACAATTTGGGGTTATCCTTTGTTTTTGTTGATAGCGCACTGTGGAGCCAATTCCACCGATTATTGTCATCTATAAGAGAGGAATTCTGGGTTAGCGGAAGTGGCTTCACGTGCGAAACTGAGCGTTTTCCCCCAGAGACCCAAATTTTTAGGTCTCTAAGGGGAGAGGCTGCCCCGTTTCGCTCGCCACCCCCAAACACCTTTTCAGACAAAAGATTTGTCTTGCCTGGGTCAGAAATAGGGAGAATGTCAATACCTAAGCGCTGAAAGTTCTCAGCTTGTTCTAGTATCAAATTTACTATAATAGGCGAGTAAAATTTCACCCGTATACTCAATACCCTACCTCCACCCAACAGAGATACCAATTCTATGTCCCTGGATTGAATATGATAGAGACTTTCAATCTCGCTAAAACGTTTGAGAAGCCAAGCTCTGTTTAACAATAGGTCCGTATCAAATAAAGGTAAAAAGTCTAACACAAGCACATCCACCGGGGCCTTAGAGTTGTTTTGAGGCCGGACAGGAGGGCAGCGATTTTCAGACTCTAGCGCTACAGTGAAAGGGAGGGCCAAAGGATTAAGGGCCCCAGATGGATATGAAATTGGTGCTCCTGATGCGGTCCGTAGGGGAGAGCATGGGAGAGAACCCCCCGTTTGAGGTGTAACTTCCTGTGGCATAGGTGGACATCGCTCATTTTCCCCCTTTACAGAGGTCGATGTAGATAAGTTCAAATCAGTGTCCACCTTTAGGGAAGTAGAAGAGGGCTCCACATCAATTTCTTCATTCTCCCTTGCCGCTGAAATATTTTGGAAGATGATCCGGCGCTGCTTTTTCTTTCTGTATTTTCGAATCGGTTTCCTCTTGTTCCCTTTATTATTTTTATGTTTACCATTTTTTTCCTTGCCTTCCTTTACCTCCGGTTTATCATCCGGGAGTTCTTTACCGTTCTCAGGCATGAAAATAGGAAATAACTCCTGGGCCACTTTGGGGCCAGACGGAGGTTTGTCATCTTCCTCAATCTCCAGAGCTGAGTTCTTAATACAATTGGGAGCTGCAGTTAAAGGCATATCAATATGTGATTCCAAAGTCGGAGTGACAACCTTCATATCAAGTTCCCCTCTGGAATCTCTGGTTTTCCCCTTGGGCAGGCTGAGTTCAGACCTGGAGGGGGAAGCACTCCTCATATCAGGCGATTTTTGCAGCAGTGTCTTTAGAATTTGGGTGACCGATTCCAAGATACAGTCCGAGCTGCCTACAAATTTCCCCAGAAGAAATAAGATTGAGGCTAGGAGTTGTTCCAGAGCGATCATAGACTCTGAGATCGGTTTTTCACGTGCTTCCACGGGGCAACGGGTACCCAAAAGATTAAGGTCAGGGCTCCTTGAAACATTTAACAGGTCAGACATTTCATGGCCATTTAACGAAGGGGTGCTACTATACAACAGTAACCCAGAAGGGGTGGCTCCCCCTGAGGACTTAAACTGGTCCAGAGTCTCCACTTTAGCTGGGCTTACATAGCGTCCACAGAGTTCCAGGTCGATCGATAATGCAGACAAGTCACCCCCCGGCCTATCATTCAGAGGGGATTGAGGCATCGGGGATATATGCACAGGTTCACCTACGGCCATCACCTTCCCCTCTAAAGAATCCCGCGAGGGAGACCCCGCCGCCATTGATTGTAAGACCGCTGGCTGCGCCAGAGGCAGTCGAGGGTCTGTGGAGGCTGGTAAATGGGCATCCTGGGCTTTAATATCAGAGATTTCTGGAGCAGCAATTTTAGCTTTTTTTACAGCAGATAGGTCCCAGAGTTCAAGGAGTTGGCATTGACCCTTCAACGGTGGGTTGTTCACGGACGTATTTCTTGTGCGGGTAGTGACTAATTTTCTGCCAGATTTTTCTCCCACTACCCTTCCGGAGCGTAAAATTTTTGACATCTTCAGTACGATTTTCCACAAAACAAACTTAATCAAAGTGTTCAATCTCCGGAGGAGAATATACAGTGAGTGTTTAAAATTACGTAAAAAGTAAAAGTTATGTAATCCTGGAGAGGCGGCAATCCCTGTCCGGCAAAGGTATTATGGAGTAAGGTGTATTAATGTCAATACATGATTCGTCCTCAAACAAGCAGGATTAAAAGCAAGTTCATATAAGCGAATATTGAGTGAAAATAACCGGGCCCAGCCCGGCCTACCTCGGCCACTGAGGGCCACAGAGGGCCCGCCCTTTGCCCGGGCTTAGCCCGGCGTCCCGCAAGTGTCCCGCTTAGCGTGGAGGGTGTGTCCTAAATAGGAGGAGCAGGGGCGGGAAGAGACTCCAGGTGCGCTCCGGTCTTCACGCGCTGAAGCCTGGGTCTCGCAGTCCCGGTCCCCGTCAACAGCCTCAGATACAATCAGGAGAGATCCTGCTTATCTCCTTTTCCTCCGTAAATGCGGGCAATGCAAAGTCAAGCAGAATCACGGCAAGCAAGAACAGCTGCGAGCGGCACCCGCGGAGCGGGGGCAGCAAGCTGTAAATAGGTGAGGCAGCGAATCTGGGTAGAGCAGGCAGCCAGCAAACAGGGCGGAGCAGGGGCGGGAAGAGACTCCAGGTGCGCTCCGGTCTTCACGCGCTGAAGCCTGGGTCTCGCAGTCCCGGTCCCCGTCAACAGCCTCAGATACAATCAGGAGAGATCCTGCTTATCTCCTTTTCCTCCGTAAATGCGGGCAATGCAAAGTCAAGCAGAATCACGGCAAGCAAGAACAGCTGCGAGCGGCTCCCGCGGAGCGGGGGCCGCGAGCTGTAAATAGGTGAGGCAGCGAATCTGGGTAGAGCAGGCAGCCAGCAAACAGGGCGGAGCAGGGGCGGGAAGAGACTCCAGGTGCGCTCCGGTCTTCACGCGCTGAAGCCTGGGTCTCGCAGTCCCGGTCCCCGTCAACAGCCTCAGATACAATCAGGAGAGATCCTGCTTATCTCCTTTTCCTCCGTAAATGCGGGCAATGCAAAGTCAAGCAGAATCACGGCAAGCAAGAACAGCTGCGAGCGGCTCCCGCGGAGCGGGGGCCGCGAGCTGTAAATAGGTGAGGCAGCGAATCTGGGTAGAGCAGGCAGCCAGCAAACAGGGCGGAGCAGGGGCGGGAAGAGACTCCAGGTGCGCTCCTGTCTTCACGCGCTGAAGCCTGGGTCTCGCAGTCCCGGTCCCCGTCAACAGCCTCAGATACAATCAGGAGAGATCCTGCTTATCTCCTTTTCCTCCGTAAATGCGGGCAATGCAAAGTCAAGCAGAATCACGGCAAGCAAGAACAGCTGCGAGCGGCAACACTCACTACCCCTGGGCATAAAGGTTGAAAACTAGGCAAAATGGTTGCAGGCCTAACAACACTGCCTGCATTCAAAATGGCCCCCTCCCTCCCAGCACATGGCCAGGGCCTGTAGCAGCACTCAAAATGGCCCCCACCCGCATGGCCTGTCCCCATGAACACCCCAAAAAAAACGAAAATCACAGAAAAATCTGCACAATTCCAAGCCATCCAGCCCCTCCATGATGTTTACATTTAAGACAACCCACAGAAAGAGTAGGCCCATGCAACACTCACTATCCCTGGTGAAAAGGCCACAACAACAGGCCCAAAAAACGAAAATCACAGAAAAATCAGCACAATCCCAAACCATCCAGGACCTCCATGATGTTTAAATTCAAGACACCCCACAGAAAGACTAGGCCCATGCAACACTCACTACCCCTGGGCATAAAGGTTGAAAACTAGGCAAAATGGTTGCAGGCCTAACAACACTGCCTGTATTCAAAATGGCCCCCTCCCTTCCAGCACATGGCCAGGACCTGTAGCAGCACTCAAAATGGCCCCCACCCACATGGCCTGTCCCCATGAACACCCCAAAAAAACGAAAATCACAGAAAAATCAGCACAATCCCAAGCCATCCAGCCCATCCATGATTTTTAAATTCAAGACAACCCACAGAAAGACTAGGCCCATGAAACACTCACTACCCCTGGTGAAAAGGCCACAACAACAGGCCAAAAAAACGAAAATCACAGAAAAATCAGCACAATCCCAAACCATACAGGCCCTCCATGATGTTTAAATTCAAGACACCCCACAGAAAGACTAGGCCCATGCAACACTCACTACCCCTGGGCATAAAGGTTGAAAACTAGGCAAAATGGTTGCAGGCCTAACAACACTGCCTGCATTCAAAATGCCCCCCTCCCTCCCAGCACATGGCCAGGGCCTGTAGCAGCACTCAAAATGGCCCCCACCCACATGGCCTGTCCCCATGAACACCCCAAAAAAAGAAAATCACAGAAAAATCTGCACAATCCAAAGCCATCCAGCCCCTCCATGATGTTTAAATTCAAGACAACCCACAGAAAGACTAGGCCCATGCAACACTCACTACCCCTGGTGAAAAGGCCACAAACAACAGGCCCAAAAAACGAAAATCACAGAAAAATCAGCACAATCCCAAACCATCCAGGCCCTCCATGATGTTTTAATTCAAGACACCCCACAGAAAGACTAGGCCCATGCAACACTCACTACCCCTGGGCATAAAGGTTGAAAACTAGGCAAAATGGTTGCAGGCCTAACAACACTGCCTGCATTCAAAATGGCCCCCTCCCTCCCAGCACATGGCCAGGGCCTGTAGCAGCACTCAAAATGGCCCCCACCCACATGGCCTGTCCCCATGAACACCCCAAAAAAATCGAAAAACACAGAAAAATCAGCACAATCCCAAGCCATCCAGCCCCTCCATGATGTTTAAATTCAAGACAACTCACAGAAAGACTAGGCCCATGCAACACTCACTACCCCTGGTGAAAAGGCCACAGCAGGCCAAAAAAACGAAAATCACAGAAAAATCAGCACAATCCCAAGCCATCCAGCCCCTCCATGATGTTTAAATTCAAGACAACCCACAGAAAGACTAGGCCCATGCAACACTCACTACCCCTGGTGAAACGGCCACAACAACAGGCCCAAAAAACGAAAATCTCAGAAAAATCAGCACAATCCCAAACCATCCAGGCCCTCCATGATGTTTAAATTCAAGAAACCCCACAGAAAGACTAGGCTAAGCATGGGCGAATTTTGCGGATCTCGCGTTCGCGAATTTTGCGGATTTGCGGATTCGCAATCCGCAAAATCCGCGAATTCCCGCGAATTTGCGGATTTTTTTTTTTTTTTGTGTTCGCCCGTGTTTCTGCCAGTTCGCGAGGGTTTTTACAATTTCGCAATTTGCGAACTTACCTGTCGGGTCGCAAGTTTTGCGAACTTGTTGTTTCTACGTGTCCAGCCTGTTTGGGACACTCTTCTTCATCACTGCCACTCTCTGTCACCACTGCCACTCTCTGACTACTCATGCCACCCTCTGGCCCACCCATGCCACCCTCTGTTTCATCACCACACCCTCTGGTTGTCCAGTGTACATTATTTTCGGCAAAGCAAAGCACACCTTCCCTGCCTCAAGTGACCTGAATTAATTTGGGGCTGATTAATGTGTCACAGAATATTTTTTTAGCTGGCACCTGCTTCCTTAGTGCGCCCTGATTAGTGATCTTTTGCACTTGCTAAGTGCTTTCATTGTTGCAAAATTAGTTACAACACCTGCCCTGCCCCAACTGACAATAATGAATTAGGGGCTAATTAATGTGTCACTGAAAGAATTTAAAGTTCCAGCCTGGCACCTGCTTGTCTGCTCCTTTAGCTGTAAATCAGGACCTTTGTGGCATACAGTTAAGGTCAGAGCAGGGTCACACAATAGTTGCAAGCAGGCAACCGAATTCTGGAGGGCCCCCTCAGGAAGCAATACAAAGAATCGTTACAAATCATGAGGTTGACCTTTTGCACCTGCTCATTGCTTTTGCTTTTGCTGAAATCGTTTTGCGGTTTTTTTCGCGCTATTCGCGGGGCGCGGCGTCGTGCGAAACCGACCGCGGAAGCCGCCAATTCGTGCGAATGAGCATTTTATTTTTTTGCGGCTTGTTGTTTCGCGAGTTTTTTTGCAGTATTCGCGAGCCGCTTGCAGCGCAACACGCGAATTTACCCCAAGGTCGAGTACGGGCGCGGCCATTTTGTTTGCGTGACGTATTTCCGTTTCCGCCCGCTATGTATAATCTCGCGCAGTAAGCGCATTGCGAGTAGAGGTTCGCACGAGATCGCGCGGGAAATCTAGAGGTTCGCACGAGATCGCGAGGAAAATCTCGCGCGAACTGACTTTCGCGCTCGGAAACGGGCGCCGGCCATCTTGTTTTTCATTCATTTCCTGTGTCTGGGCATGGTGTTTAATCCTCTTGATATCTTTCCCATCCTTTGCTTGTTTTCAGTTTTTTTTTTACGATTTTGCTTCTTATCTATCCCTCTCTTTTCCTAGCTGTATATTTTTGTCTTTTCTGCTATTTTTCTTTACTTTTAAACTACTTTTGTAAACTCTTTTCTTTTCTTCTTCCCTATCCTATTCTTTCTTAATTTTCTACTTCTTCCTACCTTACCTGCCCAGACCATGGTCAAGCCAGGCGCCGTGAAGCTGCCCAGGCACTTGAGGGCCGCAGCGGCGGCGGGGAGTAGTGCTGGACCCAGTGGCAGGACAGCAGGCGTGAGATCGAGGGGGGAGCAGGTGACGCGCCGGGAGATATTCAGCCCGGAGGAAGTGGGCGCGCTGGTCTACTTCGTCCAGCGCCGCCTGCCCAGGACCATCGCGGGAGGCGGCAGGATCGCGGCCGGCGGCTATAACATGCGGGAGCGCCGGAAGCGGTGGGAGAAGGTGTGCTGGGCCATATCCCACCTCTACGGGGTCCAGCGCACCTACAGCCAGGTCACCCATCGCTGGACGGACCTCCTGGACCGCGAGCGCGACCTGCTGGACCAGCTCGGCTTGGAGATCCCCGGCCTTGGTGAGTAGTAGTAGCCATTGGCATTTAATCACTCACTACTATGATGTTTTCTCCTGCTCTGTGTTGTTGTATTGCAAATATTTGTTTTTTACATGGAGCAAGCCAATAATGCCGCTGATGACGATTACATTGTAGTTAAATTATATTTCAAAATCTTCTGTGCATTTCAGGTGCACTGCTCTCCTTCTCAGTGGGGTTGCTACTATGCTTATTTGTTTTCTATTTCGTGGTCTCATTGGCCTGAGTAACTATTATGTATGAGTGTACTTAACAGAACTGCGTAATGCTAGACACTAGGGGGCAGATTACATTTACAAGCCCCTTGCGCCACGTTTACGTTGCCTTGCGTGACGCAACAGCGGCGTAAACGTGCCGCATCCCTGCAAGTCATTTACAGCATGACGCATCTAGGGAGATGCGTCACGTTATAAAGCCATGGGCCTGCACCACAATGGGTGCGTTCCTAGTACGCAGGGTGGGCGGTCCAGCGGCTGTGCGCCTCGCAAAATTGCCTGCGTGAAATCTACAAGATTTAACGCAGGCACTTCTGCGACGCTGCTACGTCAATTCAATTCCTTATGTCTGCTCGAAGCAGGCGAAAGGACTGACACAGCATGTAAAGTATTGGGTGGCCCTGAGCATTACTGGAGTTGCATTGCGTTGGCGACGTGACTCCAGCGATGCGCCGCTCTTACGTGACGAGATGCGTCACGCAAGTGCCTACCCTTGCGCCAGGGCGCGCCGCATTGTAAATGAGGCACATCTGCCGTGTCGCAAGGGTAGTTTTGCGTGACGCATTTGATCTGGCGCATCTCTGGAGATGCGCCAGAACGCGTAAGTAAGTATGCCCCTAAGGGGCAGAATTGCAATTACCGTCGCATCCCTGCAAAGTAGCAGGGATGCGCCATTAATTGTGCGGCCCGCTACCACCACCAAACATGGTGCGCCGTATTTGCAATGCGGCGCCCCATGGGCCCAAAACGTCACCGAAGCTTTACTGCTGGAGTTGCGTCGCAACGATGGCGCAGCTCCATCAATGCTCTGGGGTACCCTATCTCCCCAATGCTGGGTCAAGCCGTACGTCTGCTTCAAGCAGGTGCAGGGTTTGTGTGACGCATCATTGTCCTAAAGGTGACTGATTGATATTTTGTAGATTTCCCTCAGCCACTATTAGGATGTGTTCCAGCGCAGGAATGCCCTCCCTTGCGCCGGAACGCCCCCTGATGGCGCAGGGCTTTATAACGGGATGCATCTCCCAAATGCGTCACGTTGTTATAATATTATACGCCGCACCATGGCGCCCTTTTTTGTTTAGCTGCTGCGTCACAAAAGTCACGCAAGAACG
The DNA here is from genome assembly GCF_964263255.1 of Lissotriton vulgaris. Classification (NCBI taxonomy): domain Eukaryota; kingdom Metazoa; phylum Chordata; class Amphibia; order Caudata; family Salamandridae; genus Lissotriton; species Lissotriton vulgaris. The sequence goes on from NW_028254673.1 coordinate 68,847, forward strand.
GCGCAAAAGAGCCGCAAGGGCTTAAATCTGCCCCTTCCTTTGTAACCCTGACAATAAGAAAAATAGTGGCGGTGGATTGATAGTTTGACTATTTAAATGACTGGTAATGTAGCAGGCAACTGTTAGTGTTGTCACTGATCTGACTGAAATCACAATGGAGTTTGTCTGTCACTTTGCGTCTTGCCTGCGGACTGCTGCCTGCCAGTCCTAGGTGAACGTTTCAGTACTTTGTTTAGTGAGTTACGTGACTTTCGAAGTCACAGGTCCGCATATAAATGAAAAGTAACCATAATCAATATAATTTCGCAGAAATATTTTGTTATTGTTCTTTTGAAATGTTTGATTTGGTTGACATTGACAAGCAACAATCATCCATGTTTTCTGTTCTTTCTTTCATGTTGTACGTCAGCTCCCCCCAGGGGCGAGAGGAGGACACAGGAGCAGCAGGCGGCGGATGCTGTTCATCAACAGGGCCAGGATCGGGCAGGCGAGGGCTCCTCTGCTGGCCCCAGTAAGTTTTCATTTTAGACTAGTACCTATTTTTCCTAGCGTTCCTCATTTGACTTTTTTCAAAATTGTCTTTGCTCTTCTTGTAGACTGTATCTAAATTCTTATCCTGCCTCTACTATGACTCCCTGTGGTATTACTAGATTATTCTTATTAGTCTGTCTGTGTAGCTAACTAAGATTGCACGGTTGGCGAAACTCCCATGATTCTAGTCAGCAATAGCTCTATCAACTTAGTGCAGTCCTCTGGGATTGTCCATAATGTCTTTTGAAGTGTTCTATCTGGACTCATGCTTGCAAAAATTGCAAAACCTTTCGCTCAGTCACTCTAGTCTGGACCAAAAAACACAGATTGTATTTAACTTTAAAAGCTTTATTAAAAGTAAACACATTTATTAAAATGAAGTCATAATAAAACTAAACGTTTAACTGATAATGGAAAAGTGGTTAGTGCTGACGATTAATTGAAGACATTTCTTGTGGTCGAGCCGAGCTCTCACCTGGTTTCAACTTGATCTTGTTGTTAGAAGTCCATCTTCTGTCTGTGTGGAGAAAAATGGTGCGTGTTAAAAAAACAGCCTTCATCAGTTGTGCCAAAAAGTGCAGCAAGACAACCTTCCCTGGAAAAAGGGACATTTTTTTTTAACTTTAACGACAGTCACAAATTACATTGTTTTCACATGTCTTCATTCCTAGACCAAATACTAGTGACTGCTTTATTCTAACATTCTTAAATGTACTTTGTAGGTGGAACATCTGGTGGCGGGGCCAGTGTGGAGGTGGTGGTGCTCGACACCGAGGCGGAGGGCGAATCGGGCGATGCTTCAGGGGAGGAGGCGGCGGCGGCAGCTGTGAGAGTTGAGACGGTGGTGGTGGCGGCCAGAGGTAAGCTCTTATATATTCCTTACTTATTGAGATTGAAGACTAGCTGGGAAGGCAAGAATATGAGATGCATGGCTGGGTGAATGATGAAGCAATGATGGGTGGAAGGACAACAGCCTGGGTGGGTGACACAGAAACTGTATGTGTCCATATACCTGGATCATGCTACTATCTGACTCTTAGATAGCATATGTGTATCTAGAGCAGGGGTACTCCTAGTACGGCCCGCGGGCCGGTGGTGGCCCGGCAAGCCTTCGTTGGCGGTGCGCTGACCTTGCAGACAATCACTGCTCCCCCGGCCCCCACAGAGCAGAGGCTTTTTTGTATTTCACCTGTTAGCGCCCCTGCATCTCCACTCTGACAATCACTGCTCCCCCGGCCCCCACAGAGCAGAGTGGAGATGCAAGGCCACAAAGAGGTGAAATAGAACTAAGCCTCTGCTCTGTGGGGCCGGGCAAGCAGTGATTGTCAGGGTGGAGAAGCAGGGGCGCTAAAACAAACAAAGCCTCAATAATATGTTAATGGTCTTTTAAAGACCTGTTAAGTACTTTGGTGTTGTTGTCTGTGTGTGCGCGTTGAGGAAGCGGTCTCAACCCGGGCTGAAGGCTGACACAGATAGACACACACACAGTGAGATGACAGAGGGAGAGGGAGGGCAGGAGGGAGAGAGAGATGGAGGGAGGGCAGGAGGGACAGCAGGAGGGAGAGAGATGTATGTAAATGCTGGGTCTGGTGGCTCAGTGGATGAGGGCATCTGCTGCAGGGACCTGTGTGCAACCTCATGGTCACAAGTTATCGTTTTGCTTTAGCCCCGCCCCCTCTGACTCCGCCCCCACCAGTGCGGCCCTCGGCCCCAAACTACACTGTAAATGTAGCCCCTGAGAGAAAGTTTGTGGTACCCATGATCTAGAGAGAGTAGACGGTCAGTGGATGAACTAAGTGTAACTTTGAAGAGCATGTAACACTAACACTGCACCCGCACGTCCGTTCCAGTGTAGGAAAGGCAAGGAAAAGAACTTTTAATTTTGTCCAAATACTACCATAAATAGTAGCAGTAGTTTGTATTGCAAGCACTGCATAGATCCGGTTATTATGGTGGCCACTCCCTACCTCTCTTAATAAGTTTAGTAGTACTCAGTCATTCATGTGTGGATGTATCACTGCCTGTCACTCAATAAAAAGCAAAGCACCTAAAGTCATCCCATATATAAGCAAAAACATCCCATGTGAAGTGATAGATAATCAGATTATTTATCTTCTTCAATTTTCCATTTCTAGTACTCATTTCCACTGTAGGGTGAAAGTTAAATTAATTAAGCAGTAGCCCTTGAGTTGTAACAGAGTATTCTCAGTGCCACCCGTAATAGAAAAGTAAGAGATTCACCACCTGCATGTACTGGACGGGTACAGTAACGCAACGGCAACGCAAGTCTAGGTCACTCCTCATGGCGTGCGTCTCTTTTTCTCGGGTGCAAGTTTACCGCGCTGGCATTATGCCGGCTTGCAGAAAATAACGTACCAATTTTCCAAAACAAGAGACAAGAAGAAGAATAAGACTGGTGTACTTTCATAGTCGACTCCAATGGAAGTCCACAGTGCTCATAGAATTTGTTCCTTAAACTCCCACTAATGTTAGAGCAAGGATGAAGAAGTGTGAGGTTAGATAGATACTGGCCTCAATAGTTATGTAATGCGCTTGCAAGTTGCTAGTTGTACTGCAGCACACATTTCTGCTGAATGATTGAGTTAATCTTAAAGAGCATTGGTTACAGACTATGTCTTTCTTTCTTCATATAGGTTCTCCTTCCAAACGAACAAGGAGGAAGGAGCTGGCTAGAGCGGCCCGGCAACGGAGAATCGAGGCCACTGTTGCGGAATATCGGCGGCTGGTGGCCCTGGAGGACGTGGAAAGTGTGCGGTCGACAACAACGACAACGTCGTCCTCCGTGGCCTCACCGGCTGCCACCGTGACCCAGCACAGTGGTCCACCGAGACTGAGCCGGGCTGCCAAAGGCAAACGCCACCGCCGAGCAGCAAGGCCAACAGCTGCTTCTCACAGGCCTTGCACCTGCAAGGCAGTGAAGGCACGCCTGCGCCGCACCACCCTGATGGTGTCCCGCCTTCAGCAGGAGCTCGCCTTGCTCCGCGAGGAGCATGATGCCCTGGCCCAAAAAGTGAACAGCATCCACCCATAGTGTCCCTTGCCCCTTTTTTAGAGACTTTTGGGGGGTGGGAATTGGGAGTTGGGTTTTTGGGGACTTTTGAAGGACAATCGTTGGGGTTAGGGAGGGTCTTGCGGGAGATTATTTTGTTAGGGATATAAATATACTTTTTCAAACTTTATCTGAGCATACCTGTTTTTTACTGCTTGCCTGGTGGGTGGGGGTTTAACGTTGACTGTTTTCCTGAAAGTTTAGTTCCATTTTCTTCCTTTAAGTGTAAATGCCCAAATGTTTTCAACACTAAGTGCCTCTCACAGACTAAGTGAAGTGAATCCAAGAGTCCTAGGACTTTAGTAGTACTACCTTCAGGCTCTCGTCTCTCGTACTAATACTCCATTATACCCCCAAACCACCAAACGCTTATCTTACCTGTAATTTGTGTTTGAAAGTAGGGCTAGGCCCAGGGCTGGCTCCACGGGAAACACCGAATAACGTTGGCAATCTTGGTCGGATAAAATTTCCTCATAGCGGTGGTAGTAGTGGTGTGACACAGTGGCAGTTGCATGCCTATGAAAAAAAAGAAAATGAAATCTGGTTTGTCCTCCTGAGCAATTCAACAGTACAACTGAGAATATAGCAGGTGACAGAAGTACAGTAGAGCAGTGCCACATTGTAGCCTAACAAATGGTAAAGTATAACTACTAATTCGGTTGAAGTTCTTTCACATTAGCAATGGTTCTTTGTCAAGCAGAGTAAGAATATATCATCGACAACTGTGGAAAGAAAGAATGCGACAGTACAGGGCCTGTGTGGAATTATTGATAACTATATTCAACATAAGGTCTCTGTAGCCAGATACCCGAGAGCCTTGCTGGTCACTATAAATCCATTCACAACAACACTCAATGGGGTTGGTCTGGAAGGTGTCACGTTTACTCCCCGTGATCCAGTCGATGCAAATATGGTTCCACCTCCAAATGTCACCAACACCCAGAAGTGTAAACACAGGGTGTTCGAGGCATTAGGCGAGGGAGAAAAATAACAAACTAAAATAAAAAATGTGGGATGGGTAAAGGTAGGGTCAGCAGGGAAAGGATACCTGTAAGAGAAGACAAGACAGGCATCAGTGAAGTGATGTCCTAACATACAAGGGTACTCTCATATAGTCTCACTAAATAGTCTGCAAGTCTCCCGCCTACTCATGGGAAATGTAGTTTCATAGTACGGTAGGCGCTTAGGGGCTGCGTAACCTGACAGAAGGTATAGTAGATAAAAAAGGAGAAATTGCTTTTTTTCTAGGTGTCCCCTCACTCACCAGGGTTGCCCCTTGGTGACATGCTTCATCATTGGGGCCATCCCAGTCCTCTACGGCCTGGGGCGTGCTGCGACTTGCGAATTACGTAGGAGCACTTACAAATGACTATGTGTGGTGCAGATAGTGGAGTGGACTAAGTGATGTGTTAAGGGATCAATGTAGAAGCCGAGAGAGAGCAAAGAAATGCAGTCACAGTCAGAGAAAAAGGCAAGGGATACTGTATCTATGTGGTTGTAGTGGTCCTGTTGGAAGTGGTAAGTAAGTTGCCCGCAGAAAAAAAATCCTCCTATTAGCGGCACTCCTCCATTGCAGCCGACGCTTCGTCCACCGATGTTGGTCACCAGAAGACACCCTGTCCACTGCCTGCCTGATGCTGAATTGTGGCTCGCTACTGTGAAGCCTGACTCCATCCTTTTTTCCCCATTGCAGAGACTGAAACCCGGCCTGTAATTATTCAACGAAAAACAGGAAGTGATATAATATTACAACACCACTGATAAATAAATATAAGGTATGTAGGCTGTGGAGTGCAAAAAGTCACAATTTGTTTTTCCTAGTAGACAGACAGTACAATGTTTTTGAAAGTGCGTACTCTGAGTCACCTTTTGAAGGATAAGTAAGTATGGGCAAATTAATGTAGCGGATCTTGCCCCTCAAGCTAGGTGTACTGTAAACTGTGTTTTAGAACAAAAATAGATCTTCCTAGCAGTGCTCCCACCCAAAAAACGAGGCCTAGCAGAAAACTGGAGACAAAACTTACTTTGAAAGTAAAAGTAGGCCGAAGTACCCTAATTACCCATTACCCCCCGTGGATTGTATTCAAACCACTTGCAAGCAACCAAGCAAAAGTAGCCATAGCCAGCATCGCTCCAAGACTCGAAATCCCCCCCACTCAAACACATGCAATAGAAATACTGCTAACCCTAACGAACCCTAAGTTAAGAATAGTGGCAAAGGCTTTCTTTAACTATGCCAAATCCCCCCTTTCCCACCATGGATTTTCTTCAAATGACTTGCAACCAAAATTACACATTCTCACGAGTGCTCTAAGACCCCAGAACTCAGTTTGAAAAATCTAGAACACCCCGATACACATGCAATCCTGCTGCTAGGGCTAACCCTAACGAACCCTAAGTTACAAAAAGTGCCAAAACTAAAGGCTTTTCCGCGCGGATTTTGTCCCAACCACTTCTACCCGGTATTAGACCTTCCCAGGAATGCCCCAAGACCCGGCAACCCACCCGCCAAGAAGCATAACACCCCCAAACAGGCCAAAAGCAAAATCTCATACTTGCAATATTTCTGGGCCTTCGGTCCAAACGCGCTGCGTAGCTAGGCCATAAGTCGGGGTTGGCACGACGGATTTCCTGAAAAGCAAATGCAATCAAGATTAGAGTGTCCCAGCAGTGCTCCCAGACCACGAAACTCACCCGCAAACAGACGGAACCCCCCCTAAGAGCACCTCAAAGGCAAGCAAGTCATCAAAAACACAAAAAAAATTCCGCCTGGGATTTGGTCCAAAACACTTTTATCCGGTATTAGAGCTTCCCAGCAATGGCCCCAGAGCCGTCAACCCAGGAGAAAACGAGTAGAAGACCCCCAAACAGCCAAAGAGCAAAAGTACAAAAATGGGGACTTAGTCACTTTTTCACAAATTTCCCAAATCACTCCGCGCGCGCTCTGCAGCTAGGCCCTAAGTCCCCTCAGCCACCATGGATTTGCTTCAAACCTCTTGCAAAGTAAAGTATATATAGCCAGCAGTGCTCCCACACCACGAAACTCACCCGCAAACACCAGGAAGCCCCCCAAACAGGCCCCCGAAAACGCTACATAGAGCAAAATGTCTGAAATAGCCCAAAAAAAATCGGCCTGGATTTTGTCCCAACCACTTCTACCCGGTATTAGACCTTCCCAGGAATGCCCCAAGACCCGGCAACCCACCCGCCAAGAAGCATAACACCCCCAAACAGGCCAAAAGCAAAATCTCATACTTGCAATATTTCTGGGCCTTCGGTCCAAACGCGCTGCGTAGCTAGGCCATAAGTCGGGGTTGGCACGACGGATTTCCTGAAAAGCAAATGCAATCAAGATTAGAGTGTCCCAGCAGTGCTCCCAGACCACGAAACTCACCCGCAAACACCAGCAAGCCCCCCAAACAGGCCCCCGAAAACGCTACATAGAGCAAAATGTCTGAAATAGCCCCAAAAAAAATCGGCCTGGATTTTGTCCCAACCACTTCTACCCGGTATTAGACCTTCCCAGGAATGCCCCAAGACCCGGCAACCCACCCGCCAAGAAGCATAACACCCCCAAACAGGCCAAAAGCAAAATCTCATACTTGCAATATTTCTGGGCCTTCGGTCCAAACGCGCTGCGTAGCTAGGCCATAAGTCGGGGTTGGCACGACGGATTTCCTGAAAAGCAAATGCAATCAAGATTAGAGTGTCCCAGCAGTGCTCCCAGACCACGAAACTCACCCGCAAACACCAGGAAGCCCCCCAAACAGGCCCCCGAAAACGCTACATAGAGCAAAATGTCTGAAATAGCCCAAAAAAAATCGGCCTGGATTTTGTCCCAACCACTTCTACCCGGTATTAGACCTTCCCAGGAATGCCCCAAGACCCGGCAACCCACCCGCCAAGAAGCATAACACCCCCAAACAGGCCAAAAGCAAAATCTCATACTTGCAATATTTCTGGGCCTTCGGTCCAAACGCGCTGCGTAGCTAGGCCATAAGTCGGGGTTGGCACGACGGATTTCCTGAAAAGCAAATGCAATCAAGATTAGAGTGTCCCAGCAGTGCTCCCAGACCACGAAACTCACCCGCAAACACCAGGAAGCCCCCCAAACAGGCCCCCGAAAACGCTACATAGAGCAAAATGTCTGAAATAGCCCAAAAAAAATCGGCCTGGATTTTGTCCCAACCACTTCTACCCGGTATTAGACCTTCCCAGGAATGCCCCAAGACCCGGCAACCCACCCGCCAAGAAGCATAACACCCCCAAACAGGCCAAAAGCAAAATCTCATACTTGCAATATTTCTGGGCCTTCGGTCCAAACGCGCTGCGTAGCTAGGCCATAAGTCGGGGTTGGCACGACGGATTTCCTGAAAAGCAAATGCAATCAAGATTAGAGTGTCCCAGCAGTGCTCCCAGACCACGAAACTCACCCGCAAACACCAGGAAGCCCCCCAAACAGGCCCCCGAAAACGCTACATAGAGCAAAATGTCTGAAATAGCCCAAAAAAAATCGGCCTGGATTTTGTCCCAACCACTTCTACCCGGTATTAGACCTTCCCAGGAATGCCCCAAGACCCGGCAACCCACCCGCCAAGAAGCATAACACCCCCAAACAGGCCAAAAGCAAAATCTCATACTTGCAATATTTCTGGGCCTTCGGTCCAAACGCGCTGCGTAGCTAGGCCATAAGTCGGGGTTGGCACGACGGATTTCCTGAAAAGCAAATGCAATCAAGATTAGAGTGTCCCAGCAATGCTCTCAGACCATGAAACTCACCCACAAACAGACGGAACCCCCCCTAAGAGCACCTCAAAGGCAAGCAAGTCATCAAAAACACAAAAAAATTTCCGCCTCGGATTTGGCACAAACCACTTTTAGTGCTTCCCAGCAATGGCCCCAGACCCGTCAACTCACCTGCAAAGAGGTAGAACAACACCCCCACAAGTGCTGAGTCTTTCTTCATTGGGCGTAAACCAGCCCTCTGCTTTGATGGAAATAGGAGTCTGGAGGAGGAGGATAGAGGAGCATGTTCTTCTGAACTTGTGAACCTGAGGAATGCAGACTGCGGCACCTTCAAATAAATTAGCAAACAAGTGAAGACAGTTCTGCTGATGGGCTTGTCTTTGTGATAATCTGATTAAAGTTTGAATTATATTAACTGTGCACAACAAAGAAAGACAGACACACAGGAATAAAAGTGTATAAGGATGAAAAAGAAAGTTATTGATTCGTTGTCTCATTTTCAGGGCTCGAAGTCGGAATCACGGTCCAGGAATAAGAATAAGGCTTCGTCATCATACTCTGCGAATTCAGCCCGGGTGAGGTCAGTGCCACCTGACAGAGTAGAAATTCCCTCATCTATGGTGCTGGCCACCTCCTCTTCATCCGGCACGCTCTCTCGTACTCTTATATCTGGTGGTATGAGGTGCTGATTCATCTTGATCATTGTTAACCTCTCCACATTTTTGGGCGAGAGGCGGCTCCGTTTGGGAGTTACAATCCCACCAGCCGCACTGAAAACCCGTTCAGAAGACACACTTGCGAGTGGGCAAGACAAGTAGTTTAAAGCCAGGTTGGTGAGCTGTGGCCACAATTCTTTTTTCCCATGCCAATACGCCAATGGGTCAGAATTAACATAGACCTCTGTGGAGTCATTCAGATAGTCCTTCACCATCGACTCAAGGTCCTCCTCCAAGGTTCCTCCACTTTGCGTAGCTCTTGCTGTGCCTCTGGCCTTTTGAGAACCAAACCCACGCAGAGCTAGCCAATCCTCTTCAGCCTCCAATGTTTCTGCTGTCTTTCGTGCAGATGATGCGGTTGCCGGTGTCTTTAACGGCTGAGAGGTCACTTGTGCCACAGCCACAGGTGCAGAAGTGGATTGTTTTGACTGGGGATGGCCTGCTGATGTACTGCCATTTCCTTCAATTTCCAGCCGTTCTGTTTCAAACTTCTTGGCTGACAAGGCTAGCCAACGTTTGTACTTTGTAACATCTTCATCAGCAAAAGCAAAGAATGCTCTGCCTGCCAGCGCCTTTTTGTAGCGTGGATCCAGAATAGTAGCACAAATGTAATGCTGTTCTGAGTGGATCTTTTGAAGACGTTCATCACCTTGTAGGAGCTCTAATAATTTCTCAGCCAGAAGCAAAGAGTCTTTCTTTTTGTCATCTTTTCGAAACACAGAACACACCTCCTTCAGTTGGTCCTCCAGCATGTACAACAATGGGATAGCTTTTCCCAAATTAGAGTCCTCCTTGCTGACTGCACGTGTGAAGACCTCAAAAGGACGAAGCATGCGTGTTAGGCTTTCAACTATGTTCCATTGCGGCCCACCCATCCTCAGCTCCTCTATACCCTCTTTCAAGAAATATTGATCGAGTTGCGTATACTGCTCATACAGACGCTCAAGCATGTAGAAGGTTGAGTTCCAACGTGTTACCACCTCCTGGATGAGTGCTTTCACTGGCATTTGACTTTGATATAGCATGCTCCTCAGCTGCTTGCGGGCCTTAAAAGAATGCCTGAAATGCTTGCAAATTTTTCGGCAGTTGTCCAATACAATGTACGCTGCACTGTGTTTATTACCCAAGAATTTTTGGACAACCAGGTTTATACAGTGCGCCAAACACGGCACTCTGAAATAGTAACCGTCCCTCATGGCCTTAACTATATTGGAGCCATTGTCTGTGGAAACATAACCAACCTTGCGTTTTAGTGGGGACAGACAGTTAAGGACCTTTGTGTTAAAGACATCCAAAATGTTTTCTGCTGTGTGACGTTTCTCCAAACCAAACATGGCTAGTGTTGCATGTTTCCGAGCACCTTTAAAAACAATGTTAGTGTCAACACCTGAGTTTAGCTTTGCTTTAGCCCCTGAAAAAGAGACCCAGTGTGCAGTGATGCACATGTAATCAGCGCCTGCGCCACTGGTCCACATGTCTGTTGTCAGATGTATAGTGTGAACAGCACTCTTCTCCAAAGCTGCCCCAATCAACTTCAGAACATCTTCATGTAGTGCTGGAACCGCAACTCGGGCAAAATAGAACCGGCTAGGAACCTTCCATTTAGGGCAGAGCACTGTCACTAATTCTAGAAAACCAACCCCTTCTACAAAAGAAAAAGGGAGAAGGTCCAGAGCTAGCATTTTAGCCAGCTTAGTGTTATACAGACGGGTCATTGGGTGGTTGCGTTCATATTGCGCTTCTGTAAACAACATCTTTTTAATGTTGCCCTGGACCAATGATTTACGGGATGATGATGATCTCTTCGACCCAGTTACGCTCGCTGATGAACTTTTCCGCATTGATGTCTCACTCTCTCCCACACTCTTAGTGTGGCTCCCATGGGGTGTGCTGCTGACATGGGAACTGGGTGTAAGTGAAGTGTTTGAATCGTCTTCTTCTACCTCCTCGTCATCAGCAGATGACAAATCAACGTTTTCATTACGTGCAATTCCGGCTTTCTTGACCGCCTCTAGGTGCGGAAACCATTCAACAGGGTGCCTTCTCTCAAGATGACCTCTCTGGCCTCCGGTACCATAGTTAGAACCAAGCTTACCACGACTATATCGAAGCTTACAAAGGCTACAAATGGCTACGTTTTCCTTTTTTGGGCAAACACTAAAGAAGTCCCAAACTGGAGACTTGAAATGTCTTCGGGGGCCGCCGCCGGAGGAGGCGTCGATACTGGTGGTGGTGGTCCTGCTGCTAATGACAGATGAAGTGGAGGATGTGGATTGCCGAACTTCAGTACGTTTTGCACTTTCACCACCACGAATTGAGGTCGAGGACGAGGTGGGTACCTTCTTGCGAGGAAGAAATATGGAAGCGGTAGGTTTTGGTGTACTACTTAACTCCAAATCTAATGATTCCATTTCCATTGCCTCCTCGCCGACATCATCATCACGCTCAGCAGCTTCTCGGGATAGGGTCAAAATGTCTCTTTGCTGCATGCCCGGTGGGGCTGCAGTGACCTTTGTGATGACTGCCTCGTCGTCATCGTGAGAGGCTTCATCACCAGCAGTATCTGTCACTTCTTGTTGAGCCTCATCACACTCCATAGGTTTGAGTTTTTGGACGACCTTCCTTTTACGCTTAGGTACCGGTGGCAGATCATGGTGTGCCTCTGCCTCACTGTCAGACCGCAGTTGTCGTGGTTCCCAAGACAGATCACTTGCATCAGAACGAGGTGGGCTTGAAGAAGATGTAGACACCCCCCTTGATCTTTTCCTTGCTAGGGATGTGGAAGACAATGAATGATCATCAGGAGGAGTGGCTTCCAATGATACCTCAGCTTCATTGTCGATTTCCAAATGTGCCCCTACTTCGGGAGGAACAACTATTGTGGGCACTTGTGAACGTCCATGCACCTTTGCTTGCGCATCTCCTTTTGCTGCCTCTCCTTCCACATGTACTTGGGCGTGTACTTGCACATGGTGTTGTTGTTGCGGCTGTGGTTGTTCAACACTTGTCAGATGAGTTACAACAACCTGTGTTGATTCAGGGACATTGCTGCTACTTTCTTGCGATGAGCCAACATCACTGGTCGATGGTGATTGGAGAAGTACACTGACTGCCTCTGAAGCACTCAAGGGCTTTGACTTAAGTTGGCGTGGTGGTGGAGGCACTGAACCCAATGGAGCAGGGGTGCTGCTCTCAGGTTGGTCCCCAGCAGATCCTGCTGCTGCAGGCGTACTTTTTTTTTTGCTCCCAAAAAAAGTGGTGGGTGGCACACCAGCCTCCTTGGTAACTTGCTTCTTCTGCTCCTTACTAGCAACTTTCTTGCTAGAGGAGCTACGGAGACCTTTCTTTGGGGCCATCTTCTTCAGAGCAGGTCAGACAGCAGGCCGCAGTTGCACGAATTGTAGAGTTGTCTGAGGCCAGACGTGACGTCGCGTGACGTTATGCTGCACACACACACCGCTGCAGGACTTCTTCCTGGCACTGGTGGTTCTCTTGAGTCTTGTGCACCTAAAAAAAATGGAAGACAGAGGAACATCAGTTCAGTTATAGAGCACAAAAAAATCGAAAAACACTGCAAAATCAGCACAATCCCAATACATCCATGCCCTCCATAATGTTTAAATTCAAGACAACCCACAGAAAGACTAGGCCCATGCAAGACTCACTACCCCTGGGCATAAATAAAGGTTGAAAAGTAGGCAAAATGGTTGGAGGCCTAACAACAAAGCCTGCATTCAAAATGGCCACTTGCCTGCCAAGCACATGGCCAGTGCCTGTAGCTGCACTCAAAATGGCCACCAGCCACATGGCATGTCCCTCCCCATGAACACCCCCAAAAATCGAAAAACACTGCAAAATCAGCACAATCCCATTCCATCCATGATGTTTAAATTCAAGACAGCCCACAGAAAGACTAGGCCCCATGCACCACTCACTACCCCTGGTCAAGGCCCCAACAACAGGTCAAAAATCGAAAAACACAAAATTTTACAAATAAAAAAAATCGAAAAACACAGAAAAATCAGCACAATCCCAATTCATCTATGGCCTCCATGATGTTTAAATTCAAGACAACCCACAGAAATACTAGGCCCATGCAAGACTCACTACCCCTGGCATAAATAAAGGTTGAAAAGTAGGCAAAATGGTTGGAGGCCTAACAACAAAGCCTGCATTCAAAATGGCCACTTGCCTGCCAGCACATGGCCAGTGCCTGTAGCTGCACTCAAAATGGCCACCAGCCACATGGCATGTCCCTCCCCATGAACACCCCCAAAAATCGAAAAACACTGCAAAATCAGCACAATCCCATTCCATCCATGATGTTTAAATTCAAGACAGCCCACAGAAAGACTAGGCCCCATGCACCACTCACTACCCCTGGTCAAGGCCCCAACAACAGGTCAAAAATCGAAAAACACAAAATTTTACAAAAAAAAAAAATCGAAAAACACAGAAAAATCAGCACAATCCCAATTCATCTATGGCCTCCATGATGTTTAAATTCAAGACAACCCACAGAAATACTAGGCCCATGCAAGACTCACTACCCCTGGCATAAATAAAGGTTGAAAAGTAGGCAAAATGGTTGGAGGCCTAACAACAAAGCCTGCATTCAAAATGGCCACTTGCCTGCCAGCACATGGCAAGTGCCTGTAGCTGCACTCAAAATGGCCACCAGCCACATGGCATGTCCCTCCCCATGAACACCCCCAAAAATCGAAAAACACTGCAAAATCAGCACAATCCCATTCCATCCATGGCCTCCATGATGTTTAAATTCAAGACAACCCACAGAAATACTAGGCCCATGCAAGACTCACTACCCCTGGCATAAATAAAGGTTGAAAAGTAGGCAAAATGGTTGGAGGCCTAACAACAAAGCCTGCATTCAAAATGGCCACTTGCCTGCCAGCACATGGCCAGTGCCTGTAGCTGCACTCAAAATGGCCACCAGCCACATGGCATGTCCCTCCCCATGAACACCCCCAAAAATCGAAAAACACTGCAAAATCAGCACAATCCCATTCCATCCATGATGTTTAAATTCAAGACAGCCCACAGAAAGACTAGGCCCCATGCACCACTCACTACCCCTGGTCAAGGCCCCAACAACAGGTCAAAAATCGAAAAACACAAAATTTTACAAAAAAAAAAAATCGAAAAACACAGAAAAATCAGCACAATCCCAATTCATCTATGGCCTCCATGATGTTTAAATTCAAGACAACCCACAGAAATACTAGGCCCATGCAAGACTCACTACCCCTGGCATAAATAAAGGTTGAAAAGTAGGCAAAATGGTTGGAGGCCTAACAACAAAGCCTGCATTCAAAATGGCCACTTGCCTGCCAGCACATGGCAAGTGCCTGTAGCTGCACTCAAAATGGCCACCAGCCACATGGCATGTCCCTCCCCATGAACACCCCCAAAAATCGAAAAACACTGCAAAATCAGCACAATCCCATTCCATCCATGGCCTCCATGATGTTTAAATTCAAGACAACCCACAGAAATACTAGGCCCATGCAAGACTCACTACCCCTGGCATAAATAAAGGTTGAAAAGTAGGCAAAATGGTTGGAGGCCTAACAACAAAGCCTGCATTCAAAATGGCCACTTGCCTGCCAGCACATGGCCAGTGCCTGTAGCTGCACTCAAAATGGCCACCAGCCACATGGCATGTCCCTCCCCATGAACACCCCCAAAAATCGAAAAACACTGCAAAATCAGCACAATCCCATTCCATCCATGATGTTTAAATTCAAGACAGCCCACAGAAAGACTAGGCCCCATGCACCACTCACTACCCCTGGTCAAGGCCCCAACAACAGGTCAAAAATCGAAAAACACAAAATTTTACAAAAAAAAAAAATCGAAAAACACAGAAAAATCAGCACAATCCCAATTCATCTATGGCCTCCATGATGTTTAAATTCAAGACAACCCACAGAAAGAATCAGTCCACCCACCACTGAGTACCCCTGGGAAAAGGCCCCAAAACAGCAAAAAAATCGAAAATCCCAAAATTTTAGTTGCAGCAACTGTAATGCCCCAAACAAACTTACTTGTAAAATTTCTAATCCAACAGTGATCCAAAGAAAGTCAAAAAGGCCTCAAATCCAAAGATCCAGCAGCATCCACAAAAGGTAATCCTTCCAGGTCCACATCCGAATGAAAAGTGACCAGGAGATGGACAAAGCACTGGGAGGAGCCTGCTGAACAGGAACAGGAAGTTGAAGACTATGGGGCACTTCCTTCCTCCCACCCCCCTGCCCCCCTCCCCAAAATGGACTCCTCGCTAAAAAAGTGCAGGCAAATGTCAAACTAAGGAGTTATTCACATAAAAATCATCATTTCTAGAAGGTTTATGCTGCTTGCTGGTGGATTTCTTGTGCAGAATTGCAAATTTATATTTTCGCGCGCCGCATCTCAAATCTCGCAATTTGCGAAGTACCGCGAGACGTGATCTCGCCGTACTCGCGTTGACAAACTCTCGCTGGCAAGCCGCGATGACGTAATCGCGCTCGCCAATTCCCGCGGGATCACACAGCAAGATCCAAAATGGCGCAGCACTCGCAAACTATCGAAAAAAACAACTCGGCAAACGATGATAAACGCCGCGCGCCGCAAAAATTGTATCACCAACGCCGCGCGCCGCCAAAAAAATCCGCTGCGTGCGAATTTGCGGATTTTGCGGGAAATCCGCAAATCTCGCGGATTGCGGATTTCCCGAAAATCCGCAAAATCCGCGAGCGGAACGGATTTTCCGCCCACGCTTAGACTAGGCCCATGCAACACTCACTACCCCTGGGCATAAAGGTTGAAAACTAGGCAAAATGGTTGCAGGCCTAACAACACTGCCTGTATTCAAAATGGCCCCCTCCCTCCCAGCACATGGCCAGGACCTGTAGCAGCACTCAAAATGGCCCCCACCCACATGGCCTGTCCCCATGAACACCCCAAAAAAACGAAAATCACAGAAAAATCAGCACAATCCCAAGCCATCCAGCCCATCCATGATTTTTAAATTCAACATAACCCACAGAAAGACTAGGCCCATGAAACACTCACTACCCCTGGTGAAAAGGCCACAACAACAGGCCCAAAAAACGAAAATCACAGAAAAATCAGCACAATCCCAAACCATCCAGGCCCTCCATGATGTTTAAATTCAAGACACCCCACAGAAAGACTAGGCCCATGCAACACTCACTACCCCTGGGCATAAAGGTTGAAAACTAGGCAAAATGGTTGCAGGCCTAACAACACTGCCTGCATTCAAAATGCCCCCCTCCCTCCCAGCACATGGCCAGGGCCTGTAGCAGCACTCAAAATGGCCCCCACCCACATGGCCTGTCCCCATGAACACCCCAAAAAAAGAAAATCACAGAAAAATCTGCACAATCCAAAGCCATCCAGCCCCTCCATGATGTTTAAATTCAAGACAACCCACAGAAAGACTAGGCCCATGCAACACTCACTACCCCTGGTGAAAAGGCCACAACAACAGGCCCAAAAAACGAAAATCACAGAAAAATCAGCACAATCCCAAACCATCCAGGCCCTCCATGATGTTTTAATTCAAGACACCCCACAGAAAGACTAGGCCCATGCAACACTCACTACCCCTGGGCATAAAGGTTGAAAACTAGGAAAAATGGTTGCAGGCCTAACAACACTGCCTGCATTCAAAATGGCCCCCTCCCTCCCAGCACATGGCCAGGGCCTGTAGCAGCACTCAAAATGGCCCCCACCCACATGGCCTGTCCCCATGAACACCCCAAAAAATCGAAAAACACTGAAAAATCAGCACAATCCCAAGCCATCCAGCCCCTCCATGATGTTTAAATTCAAGACAACTCACAGAAAGACTAGGCCCATGCAACACTCACTACCCCTGGTGAAAAGGCCACAGCAGGCCAAAAAAACGAAAATCACAGAAAAATCAGCACAATCCCAAGCCATCCAGCCCCTCCATGATGTTTAAATTCAAGACAACCCACAGAAAGACTAGGCCCATGCAACACTCACTACCCCTGGTGAAACGGCCACAACAACAGGCCCAAAAAACAGAAATCTCAGAAAAATCAGCACAATCCCAAACCATCCAGGCCCTCCATGATGTTTAAATTCAAGAAACCCCACAGAAAGACTAGGCCCATGCAACACTCACTACCCCTGGGCATAAAGGTTAAAAACTAGGCAAAATGGTTGCAGGCCTAACAACACTGCCTGTATTCAAAATGGCCCCCTCCCTCCCAGCACATGGCCAGGGCCTGTAGCAGCACTCAAAATGGCCCCCACCCACATGCCTGTCCCCATGAACACCCCAAAAAAACGAAAATCACAGAGAAATCAGCACAATCCCAAGCCATCCAGCTCCTTCATGATGTTTAAATTCAAGACAACCCACAGAAAGACTAGGCCCATGCAACACTCACTACCCCTGGTGAAAAGGCCACAATAACAGGCCCAAAAAACGAAAATCTCAGAAAAATCAGCACAATCCCAAACCATCCAGGCCCTCCATGATGTTTAAATTCAAGAAACCCCACAGAAAGACTAGGCCCATACAACACTCACTACCCCTGGGCATAAAGGTTGAAAACTAGGCAAAATGGTTGCAGGCCTAACAACACTGCCTGTATTCAAAATGGCCCCCTCCCTCCCAGCACATGGCCAGGACCTGTAGCAGCACTCAAAATGGCCCCCACCCACATGGCCTGTCCCCATGAACCCCCCAAAAAAACGAAAATCACAGAAAAATCAGCACAATCCCAAGCCATCCAGCCCCTCCATGATGTTTAAATTCAAGACAACCCACAGAAAGACTAGGCCCATGAAACACTCACTACCCCTGGTGAAAAGGCCACAACAACAGGCCCAAAAAACAAAAATCACAGAAAAATCAGCACAATCCCAAACCATCCAGGCCCTCCATGATGTTTAAATTCAAGACACCCCACAGAAAGACTAGGCCCATGCAACACTCACTACCCCTGGGCATAAAGGTGAAAACTAGGCAAAATGGTTGCAGGCCTAACCTAACAACACTGCCTGCATTCAAAATGCCCCCTCCCTCCCAGCACATGGTCAGGGCCTGTAGCAGCACTCAAAATGGCCCCCACCCACATGGCCTGTCCCCATGAACACCCCAAAAAAAGAAAATCACAGAAAAATCTGCACAATCCAAAGCCATCCAGCCCCTCCATGATGTTTAAATTCAAGACAACCCACAGAAAGACTAGGCCCAAGCAACACTCACTACCCCTGGTGAAAAGGCCACAACAACAGGCCCAAAAAACGAAAATCACAGAAAAATCAGCACAATCCCAAACCATCCAGGCCCTCCATGATGTTTTAATTCAAGACACCCCACAGAAAGACTAGGCCCATGAAACACTCACTACCCCTGGGCATAAAGGTTGAAAACTAGGCAAAATGGTTGCAGGCCTAACAACACTGCCTGCATTCAAAATGGCCCCCTCCCTCCCAGCACATGGCCAGGGCCTGTAGCAGCACTCAAAATGGCCCCCACCCACATGGCCTGTCCCCATGAACACCCCAAAAAATCGAAAAACACAGAAAAATCAGCACAATCCCAAGCCATCCAGCCCCTCCATGATGTTTAAATTCAAGACAACTCACAGAAAGACTAGGCCCATGCAACACTCACTACCCCTGGTGAAAAGGCCACAGCAGGCCAAAAAAACGAAAATCACAGAAAAATCAGCACAATCCCAAGCCATCCAGCCCCTCCATGATGTTTAAATTCAAGACAACACACAGAAAGACTAGGCCCATGCAACACTCACTACCCCTGGTGAAACGGCCACAACAACAGGCCCAAAAAACGAAAATCTCAGAAAAATCAGCACAATCCCAAACCATCCAGGCCCTCCATGATGTTTAAATTCAAGAAACCCCACAGAAAGACTAGGCCCATGCAACACTCACTACCCCTGGGCATAAAGGTTGAAAACTAGGCAAAATGGTTGCAGGCCTAACAACACTGCCTGTATTCAAAATGGCCCCCTCCCTCCCAGCACATGGCCAGGGCCTGTAGCAGCACTCAAAATGGCCCCCACCCACATGCCTGTCCCCATGAACACCCCAAAAAAACGAAAATCACAGAAAAATCAGCACAATCCCAAGCCATCCAGCCCCTTCATGATGTTTAAATTCAAGACAACCCACAGAAAGACTAGGCCCATGCAACACTCACTACCCCTGGTGAAAAGGCCACAACAACAGGCCCAAAAAACGAAAATCTCAGAAAAATCAGCACAATCCCAAACCATCCAGGCCCTCCATGATGTTTAAATTCAAGAAACCCCACAGAAAGACTAGGCCCATGCAACACTCACTACCCCTGGGCATAAAGGTTGAAAACTAGGCAAAATGGTTGCAGGCCTAACAACACTGCCTGTATTCAAAATGGCCCCCTCCCTCCCAGCACATGGCCAGGACCTGTAGCGGCACTCAAAATGGCCCCCACCCACATGGCCTGTCTCCATGAGCACCCCAAAAAAACGAAAATCACAGAAAAATCTGCACAATCCCAAGCCATCCAGCCCCTCCATGATGTTTAAATTCAAGACAACCCACAGAAAGACTAGGCCCATGCAACACTCACTACCCCTGGTGAAAAGGCCACAACAACAGGCCAAAAAATCGAAAATCACAGAAAAATCAGCACAATCCCAAGCCATCCAGCCCCTCCATGATGTTTAAATTCAAAACACCCCACAGAAAGACTCAGTGCACCCACCACTGAGTACCCCTGGGCAAAAGGCCCCAAAACAGCCCAAAAATCAAAAATTCCAAAATTGTAGTTGCAGCAACTGTAATGCCCCAAACAAACTTACTTGTGAAATTTCTAATCCAAAAGTGATCCAAAGAAAGTCAAAAAGGCCTCAAATCCAAATATCCAGCAGCATCCACAAAAAGTAATCCTTCCAGCTCCAGATCCAAATGAAAAGTGACCAGGAGATTTGTCTGCAGCCTTTGACACGGTCGACCATGTTATTCTGGTCGACCGTGTCACAGCCCTGGGGATAAACGGCATGGCCAGGGACCTCATTTCATCTTTCCTGGAAAACCATACCCAGACAGTGAGGCTGGGTGATTTCTACTCTCCTATCTCTGCACTCCCTTGTGGAGTCCCACAGGGCTCCTCGCTAAGTCCCACGTTATTTAACATCTACGTGGCGGACTTAGCGAGGGTAATAAAGGCCCATGGGGTACGGTTAACATCTTATGCAGATGATACCCAGCTGGTTCGGGCAATCCATAGAGACGGCCCAGCTGTGGCAGCCAACTTCCAAAAAGCCATGCTCGCGGTCAGTACTTGGATGGCTTCTAATTGTCTGAGGCTTAACTCGGACAAGACCGAGATCGTGACCTTCGGCAGGCTTTCCCCTGAATGGTCTACTATCTGGTGGCCTGCACAGCTGGGCCCTCCTCCTGTCCCGGTAGAAAAGGCCAGAAACTTGGGAGTCATTTTTGACATTAAATTATCTTTTGGCCTTCACGTCAACAAGGTCGTGTCATCAGCATTTTTTTATCTTAAAAAAGATCAAGAAGTTACTGCCTTATCTCCCTATTTCAGCTGGGAAGACTTTGGTTTCCACTTTAGTATTCTCAAAAATAGACTACGGGAATGCCCTCTTCTTAAACACCCAGAAGCGTGTTTTAATGAAGCTACAGTCTATTCAGAATGCGGCTGCAAGGATTCTTCTTGACATCCCCCGCCGCCAGCCTACCACCCCCGCCATACGTCACCTCCACTGGCTGAGAGTAGAGAGCCGAATTAAATTTAAGGCCCTCAGTATTGCCTATAAGGCAGTGCATGGTGTCGGACCCAGGTTCCTCACAGAAGCGTTTCAGTTGTATACCCCCAAGAGGCAACTTAGATCTGCTAATACCTGTCTCCTTTCAGTACCACGCACCAGAACTGCCACCTGGGGAGACAGGCGCTTTCTGGTGGCTACTCGTAAACTTTGGAATCTTTTGCCGCTGGCGATTAAAACAGCCCCTAACCTGATGACTTTTCGCAGGCTCCTAAAAACGTGGTTGTTTAACCAGTAACTCATGTCTAACAACCAGCAAATTGATGATTGATCTCTATTAGCTCCTCATGCGCCGAGACACCTCAGGGTATTCGTATGCGCAATAAAAATTTCGAATAATAATAATAATAATAAGATGGACAAAGCACTGGGAGGAGCCTGCTGGACAGGAACAGGAAGTTGAAGACTGTGGGGCACTTCCTTCCTCCCACCCTCCCCTCCCCAAAATGGACTCCTCACAAAAAAAGTGCAGGCAAATGTCAACCTGAGGAGTTATTCAGATAAAAATCATCATTTCCAGAAGGTTTATGCTGCTTGCTGGTGGATTTCTTGTGCAGAATTGCAAATTTTGTATTTTCGCGAGTGCGAGATTGTTGCTGCTCGCCGCATCTACAAGCTCGCAATTGCGAAGTCCCGCGATACGTGATCACGGCGTACTCGCGTTGACAAACTCTCGCTGTGCAAGTTGGCAAGCCGCGATTACGTAATCGCGCTCGCCAAATTCCCGCGGGATCCCGCAGCAAGATCCAAAATGGCGCAGCACTCGCAAAATATCAAGAAAAACAACTCGGCAAGCGCTGAATGACGGTAAGTAAACGCCGCTCGCCGCAAAATTGTATCACCAAGAAAAAAAAATCTGCTGCGTGCGAATTTTCGTATTTTCGGTAAATTCGCGAGCGTTCGAGGATTGCGAATTTACCAAAAATCCGCAAAATCCGCAAGCGTAACGGATTTTCCGCCCATGCTTAGTTTTTAACTTTCTTGACAAATGACATTTTTCTTTTATCTCCGTACATGATATAAGGTCTCCCTCTTATCATCTGTTGGTTAGCAAAACCTAAATATTTTCTATCTGGTCTATTTCCTATGAATTCTGGATCTAAATGCCACATATATGTTATGCCGCTTTACTTCGTAATGACACTCAGTTTGTTTACGAGAAACCTCCAATACCAAAACGTTTCTTATTTTCAATGACCAACCAACAATTATAATCCCAAAATGTTTTTTTCAACCAAAGGTTTCACTGCTTTTTCCCGTTACACAAGTTCTTGCGCTCCTGTACTCACCCCTCCTTTACAAGATTACCTCAGCTACAAACCCGCTGTATTAACCAATACCAGTGCGGCTCAGAGTGACATCAGCGCAGCTCCGCAACTGACTCCCTTCCTTGCAAGGTAATACAAGAGATTTTTAAATGCTAATTTTCATTAATTAACAACGTAAAAACATTTGCCACTGTGTCCGAGTAACTATTTCAAAAGAAAAGAATGATTTATATTCACTGCGAGTAACTCCCTTCCGTTTACTCTTAATACATACACTACAAGTAGATCCCTTCCGTCTACCTTTCACGCAAGCATCGGAGAACCTGTTACTCCCTCGGGCCTACCCTTTCTAGGTTATGTAAGGCTAAAGTTTCACCAACGAACCCCTTTGCTGTCATTCAAGCTCAGAAGAACCTGCTACTCCTCCAGTGTGACCCTTTCTAGGTGATATCACACCAAAGTTTTACTAGCGAACTCTTTGCTATCAATTATTCACACATTTATACAGAAAAAAATCCCTAAAACAGTGCTTCCGGTTTTACATAACCATGCACTTACTACCTCGAACAAGTGACCTCACTACAGAATGGCTTCCATTTACCACCTGTTATTCTGCCCCCGGGGTTTCCAGACAAAACATAAAAACAGGTATGAACAGTTTTGGTTAATGCATAAAATCAATAAAATCAATAACTAATAATCAATCAATAATCAATATTTACTAACTACCTATCTACACTAATCCCTAACCTTGCCTCTGCTACCAAAATCACTGATAGAGCGCAGGCTCACCTGCTCAACATACTCACCTGGACCCATATGTTTATATATACATTAAACAGGTAAACCTACACTCAAAACAATTGGGGTTTTACCATTTGGATTTTTACCATTTAGCTTACCAATCCAAGTCACCGATACCTATAGTCTTAAAGGTTTAAGGGAGTTAGAGAGAAAATAGGTTGCAATAGCATTTCATAAATAACCACAAACTTGGGAAAGGTTTAAAATCGGTATCTAAGTAAGATCTTTGAAAACTTATAAACATGGAAACTCAAATTAATTTCTTATTCTGTTTAGATTAGTGCAGATTTAAAAACATAAACATTTCAGAATGATTTGGAGAGAAAATGTTGTTAAGCATTTAAACAAAGGGTGGGTAAGAGAAAAAGGGAAAAACAGTACAGTGACAAACCCACACTTTATAGTTACCTAGAACGATGTGATAACCATCCCTGGTCATAGGCTGAGTCAAAGAATAAGGAACCCAAAGTATAAGTGCCAGCAGGAAGGAACAGGTGCAAGTCAGAATCAGGACAAGTTACGGACCAAATTGGATCAGGATAGGACCACCACAGGCTAAGACCAGCACCACAGTTAAAGATCAAAATGCCAGCGTTGTAAACCTCTCTACAGCTAACAGTTGAACCCCGATTGGGTCATCGATCTCCTTCCCATAACCCTGATTGAGTTATCGAATCTTCTGACAGAGTGCTCCGCCAGCAACTCTGCACCTGATTACCTATTGAGTGCATTGGGTCAGTGACAGGTAAGCTATTCGGACAAGTCGGACAATCTAACTAACTAAGCCTACCCTAGTTATACTATTTTTTAGGTCAGTGTACCACCCCCAAATGTTGCAAATGTGTGAATCCCACAATTTTATTGGACAGAGAACGAGGAGTAGCCATCACACCATACTTTTCTAGAAGCAACTTGTCAATCATGTATTCAAGTCGTTCCCTCCCATAACTTTATCTACCCATGTTCTTTATTCCTCCTGGTAGTGAAATGTATCAAAAATCATTTTAAAACAATCTAATCAATTCAGCTTCCTCTGGCAAGGAGTTCACTCTTCTCCGCCTTCCATGTCCGTCTTGGCTATGATTCAAGGCTACAGCTTCTGTGGCTTCAGGACATTTGTCGCACAGGCGCAGTTTCTCCAAAGATGGAGTTCAGCAAAGCATTTAGGCCCGTAATTTTGGTAACATGTAAAAATAGAAAAGAAACAGTTTTAGAAACAAAAAATAAATGAATGGATCGTTTACCATTTCTTTCTACTCTATTCCCATTATTTTATTTTAACTATTGCGTTAGGTATTAAGCAAAAACAAACAGCTTAGCAAAGCAGCGATGCAAGCTTCTTGCACATTAGGACACATAACGGCCATCTTAGTTCTATTGCGCAGAAGCAAAAGTTTTCCCACCAAGCATGTCACGTGGGCATGACACACGCAATCTTGCCCATTTATGGCTGCATTTCATTGCATGTTAATTCATTTTCAGAACCGTCAGGCCATCGACTCGTATACTCATTTGCTTATAAATCTCGAGCCTACAAGACTTGTCATTCCAGTGAGTCATTAAGCACATTGATCTCTTTTGTTTGTCACATACAACATCCTGCTTTGCCCTGACCTCTTGAGTAATAATCTCCATGATTTGTTCACAGCGTCATTTTTATCTGTTGAAAATATCCATGTTCTTTCATGCCATGGTGAGTTCACTGTGGGTACTTTTTGGTACCTATAATTTGCGAAATTTACTCGAGGTGAAATACAAGGTTTTTTCTATGCTTTGCTTTTTCTCCTTAATATTTTTCATTTTTTTAACACTGCACACAATCACATTTATGGTGATCTTTCCTGGGCCATATATTTCTGGACTTTGGTTTTAAACTGGTGTGTTAAGCACATCATTTGCATGGATTTGTCAGCTGTTGTGTGAAAATGCCTCCCTATTGAATTATTGATACTTGGAATAATTAGAGTATATTTATTTTAGGTTTGGCCCTGATGAAGGGACACTTTCGTCCTGAAATGCATTGGGCAGCATTATGAATATGGATGAAGATTACAACAGCAAAAGTTTCTGTACTATTTAATTCTATAACTTTGTTCATTATATGTACAACATTAAGAATGATTAATGCCATGTATTATTGAATACAGAAATCTGTGTTTCAGCATCATGAGTATTATGTGATATATATTGATGCTTCTTTGTACTAATTGAATACATTTATAAGGAATACATTTGTCTAGTTTTGGTTTTTCTGTTTAGATTAGGGTTTTTGGAAAAAAACCTTTTGAACAGTGCATGGTACTAGGAGGTCTTCCTGCTGCATTTATTGTCCTGATTCACTTGGCATACGTGTTTGACAGCGGATGCAGTACCATAGCACATATGACTGTATTTTGAGGAAGTAATTTATTTTAACATTGATTAACCAGGAGTGCACCTTTATTCAATCTATTTCTGATGCATTTAAAGTCACATACACTTGAGTTCAAAAGCTGGTAAAGAACATTTCTTGAATTCAAAATAAGGAAGCTGATACATAAGTTGCGCGGCAGGCCCGATTATATGACACCATAGAACATTCGTCTGGGATCTTCTGAATGAGTTTTACAACTACGCCATAATGATACTGTAACCATTTTCAAATCACAAATACCAGCGGCATCACATCAGGTTGTTGAGCAAAAGCCCATTAACTCAGTGGAGGGAGAAGAGTGATAAAATTGTCCCAACGACTAGAATGTTAAAAATTCTTGTCAGCCGTGGAATGAAAACACCTCTCCCAGGGCACAAATCCTAAATAACAGTAGTGGTGGAAGTGACCAAGTTAGGCAGTATGCAAGTGACATCATGGCATCGTGCGTGGCATCACAAGCCAATACCTCACAGGAAGTGACATCATAAGAAGTGACGTCAGATCTTATCACCTCACACATATATATAGCAGGTCTATTATGAGTACATTTGAGTGCATTAGGACATTTAACAAATTAGATTTTGCGTGGAGGTTGTGCCAAAAAAGTAATGCAACACGATGCAAAACCTGGACCTCAACGTATACATTTAGGGCCATATTTAGCAGACTTTCTTGCAATGCTATGCAGCAAGCCATTTTGTTGAGCTGCGCTGCGTGAAAGGGGAATGGCAGGAATTCTCCGAATTTAACATCATACCTGGTAATTCAATGCACTGGGACACTTTTGCCTGCCTACTGCCAATTAATGTTAAGCAGGATTGTTTTGTGAGGAAGGGACACCTACTTGCACAAAAATAATCCTACAAGGTATTTTTCTCTTTCTATTTGTGCTGCAGAATAGAGCACACATAGAAAGAGGAAAAAATGCGGAGAAATAAACATACTTCTCCTTGTTATGCCTCCCCTGGGGAGGCGAAGCATTTTGATGCATTCCCAGGTCAACCACTAATGGTAAATATGGGAATGTGCCAAAATCAATGGGCGGATGAGTAGCAGCACCCAAGCTCCACCCATGGTACGCCTCCCTGGGGCAGAGCAGCGCAAGTTAGCTATTTGCACTGCTGCCGAAATCTTTGTGCTCAGAAAATCTCAGGGAATAATAATTATGGAAAGATAACTCTGGAGGTTAACTCATTTGCTGGAGGGATCTCTATTTTATCTAGTCCCAGTTTTGAAACAAAGTAGCATATAGGATTAATATGTCTCCTGCAAAGCACTTCATGTAATATGCAGATGACATATTTATTTCCTGTAACTAGGTACATAGGTTACTGCTTTTTACTCCAAGAAATTATGTTACTTGCAGTTCATACATTGTACTCCTTCTAATATTGCACAGTGACCTATGAAGGACATGTGACTACTACACCTTGTAACCCTTACTGTCTTAAGAAACACATCCTGTACATTGATTTACACACTTGCATGATTCATTCTCAATGTACAATGTGTATGTGTGATGTAAGGCGTTCTGTAAAGAAATAAAACAAAATAGTGGAATTTAAATTATTTGTGTAAATAGTGGAACAGATCAACACACCTGCCATTCTTTCAGTGCATGCATATCTCTTCGATACAGGATCTGAGCAAAGTCAAAAGCTTGCCTCTCTTAAGTACTTGTGAAGTACAAGCAAGCTGTGTGCCTTTGTTTCACCTTCATTGCGCTTGCACTTAGGTGTAAGGCTCCAGATAGCTCCCATTCAGAATACTCGAACAAGAGAAGGCCTGATGGTGCCTTAACTTCAGCCTTTGTTTTGTGTCAAGTTGGAATGCAAAAAAACAAAGCCCCCCTCGCTGCTTGCCCATTCCTGCTCAAAACTAAAGCAGACAAAGTGCAGGGCCTGTGTCATTGTACCTGAAAATTACACCGGGACGAGTATATTACATGGGGGCCAACTTCTTGGCTGTGTAGACCGCTTGCACCCTGTAGAAATAGGAAGTAGACGCTGTTTACCTGTGTGTGCCCTCGACTTGGGAACTAACCTCTGCACAGTCTTTATTTTCTTCTTTATTCACCAGATCATAGGGCATGCTCTCCCTCTGTGACCCTGTAATTTTGCAGAAGAAACCATAAGTTATGTGGGTGGAACAAATGGCTGGCAGTGTTTCTAGAGGCAAAGTCTGATAATTATACATGAGAAATAGGTGGGTCCTGCAGGGGGTCAATGTAGTGCTTGGTTGTTTTGAAGAGTGTAGCAAATGAATTCTGCCCATTTAGTCCAGCAGTATTTTTCAGTTTGAATATCCAGTTTTTGGACTTCTACTGTGAGTAAAATTCAGTGTGTTAACAGGCAGCATCCACCATTTAAGATAAGGCCATTGCTGGACAATTAGTGTAAGAGGCTCTGGTTTGGTTACATGTGAACAGGTGAGAACACACTTGTGCACACTGTGCAGGCTGCATGTGTGAGACTACTGTTATATGCAGCAACAGTACCAGTGCATAGAGAGCCTGTCAAAGAAGGG
Organism: Lissotriton vulgaris; assembly: GCF_964263255.1. Classification (NCBI taxonomy): domain Eukaryota; kingdom Metazoa; phylum Chordata; class Amphibia; order Caudata; family Salamandridae; genus Lissotriton; species Lissotriton vulgaris. Next base: position 96,776 of record NW_028254673.1, read on the forward strand.
ACTCTCTAGGGTTGAAATTGACATGGGGTAGGCCTTATACTGTGGGCACCCGTAGTTTTGGTCTGTAGTGCTTACGGAAGTTGGTGGTGTTTTCACTGTGTACACTTTATAGGCCAAATCTGCCCTCTGGAAGTACAGTTTTGCTACACTTAGGTCTACAGGGTCTCAATCTTGGGAAAGAACATGCACCTGAGTTTGAATTTACCGTCCTCAATAACCCACAAACACACCTTATGGCCCTTCAGGATTTGCTATATTTCTCTGTCATCTTATTATCAGATTCTGAATCTTTGTCTCCCCTACTGGGTCAAGTTAATTGCTCTGGTCCACAACAGTGGGATAAAAGGTCTCCACACACAAAAGGGGTTTTAATAATCCTTGGCCCAGTGTTTAGGAAAGAAAAGGTGTGGGGAAGAAATCAGCATCTGATAATTAGCTTGTCACACCGCACCTGGGCTTGGCCCAGGCACACCAAAACAAACCAAGAAGCCCAACCATCTGGAACACAGGAGGGACTCACCTTAAGGTTTTGATGGTAAGGGATAAGGCAGCTCTGTCAACTTGGGTGGAAGCTCCCAGGGGAGCTCATAACAGAGACAACTCAAAGTTACCATTTTGAATTGTTCCAGAATGCTGCGTAGATGGGTTGGGACAGGGGTGAATGGAGGATGTGGCATCCTAGGATTATTGAGAAGATAATGGACATGAGAGTGACACCCAGCTGGAAGGTGAAGCAACCTGATGGACTGCAAGGATGGACTATGGTTCCAGCTGACCCCTACAACTAGGATCTCTCATGTCCCCTAAGTAACAGTTGGGAGAAAGGGCCTACTGTAGGAAATGGTTGGTTTCCCCACCCCTCCGTGGCCCCCTCCCCCTGCTTGCCCAACCCTCCCTGCATGACCCCCTCTCCCTGCGTGCTCGACCCCCCCGTGTGACCCCCCTGCATGACCCCCCCTGCATGACCCCCCTGCGTGACCCCCCCATGTGACCCCCCATGCAACACCCCCACGTGACCCCCCCACATGACCCCCCCACAACCCACCCTGCGACCCCCTGCTTGACCCCCACGTGAACCTCCCCACATGACTCCCCACTCACGAACGGCGACCACCCCTTAGACCCACCCTGTGCACCCCCGAAGCCCCCTGTGCACCCCTCGCCACCTCCGCGACCCCCCCTCTTCATAATCATTGCAGTTAGTATTCAGATATTGCTCACAAAGAATATCACTAGTCTTCAAACAGTGGTCACAGTCAATGAGACTAGCCTTCATTTGGTCTTGAAATAGCACAAGAGCTGCAAATAAACCCTAACAGAAAACTACTAAGCTTCAAATATTATTCGTCTACAGTACTACTAGTCTTCTTTTACCAATCAATTGAAGAGTTCATCATGTATTTGAAATCTAGTTGAGTAAAACTAGTATTCCCTCATTTGCATATTTCGGCTTTTGGGCATACTACATAGTCTTCATGCATACTAAATGAATAATATATTTTAATAGTAAATGAATAGTAAAAGAATACTGCTTCTCACACTAAGGGAAGATCTGCCATTTTGGTGAGGCCCACCTCTGAGGTGTCTGGGTACTGAATCAATGCCAAATTACTTGGCCATTGTCTAGTCTCCATGGTGGGCTTCCTAAAAATGTCTGGCCATACTATATGTTTGGTCATTGTTGGAAATGGCTCTCCATTGTTCCAGAATGTGTTTCTGTAAGGGGAAAATGGTGTACGTGATGTAATCCCAGTCAGTTGGCAATGGAGGGAAGTGAAGCCCTTTGTGTTGGAGCAACATAATTTAGACTGCACCCTCTACATGTACTGCATTTATCTGTTACAATATCTAATCCATATATTCAACGTTGCCTTAACTCAATAACTCCTGTGTTTCGCATTTATGCATTATCGCATATAAACATTGCTGCGTACATTTAGAAATCACATGTAGTCGTGTTGGAGTGAATGCATAATTCATGTAATTACATTTATTGGATATTCACATTGTAATGATGACTGACTGCTTTCCTGTGGTCATTACTGCTATAATGTGCCCCCATTTTGATTCACAAGCTTACTTAGATTGACATTAGGCCTTAGCCTAGTGTTACACATTTTGAAATTGTTAGTATGCTGTTTATTCCTTTCTTTGGAGGTGCATTATAAAGTCCCTCATTAGCTAGAGAAAGTCTCATTAGTTTGTACTAGATTGATAGTGAGGCATGAAGATGAACGTTGGTGGCAGATGCTGAGAAATGGTGATGAGAGGAGTCTCCTGTACCCAGCATTCCATGAAGATGCAACTCTCAACGACGAACAAATGTGTACCTAATTGTGTTGGGATGAGAATTTAGAGGGTTATTGACTCCCCACCAATGCCACCATGGGATTGGTTCTGGACTGTGGGAGGGGGATATGGATGATCTGGGAGTTACAATTGGTGTTCAAAAGTTGTGAGAGAGATGACCTTTTTCTGGCTTGGAAGAGAGCAAATCTCTCTACCTTTCTGATTTCTTGGAGTGTAAAGCTGCATGCTAAAAACTCCGGACCTGATTCACAAAGGTAAACTTCGACCTGAAGTCTAAGTTTAGATCTAAAGTCTAACTTTACTACTACTAAAGATAGACTTTTGGTCACAGTTTAGACCAAAAGTCTAACTTAAGCTTAAAGTCTAACTTTAGTAGTAGTAAAGTTAGACTTTTGGTCTAAACATAGACCAAAAGTCTAACTTTAGTAGTAGTAAAGGTAGACTTTTGGTCTAAACTTAGACTTCAGGTCTAAACTTAGATTTTTTTGTCTAAGTTTACTTTTGTGAATCAGGCCCTCTTTCATTTCCTCAGAACTCTTGTATGGTTCATATGATGCCGACACCTTCCTCTTTTACCCTCTAGAAAATCCCTTTACACTTTCATTGCCTAATTTAGCTATTGCTAGTTTCTTTATGGAACACTCAGTTTTGAATACTTTCATTCTTTACATATTGATTATTTGCATTCTGTGCTTCATAATACTTATATTTCAATCTTTCTTGATTGTGATGAACTAATAATTTGCAAATAAACATTTATGGTCACATACCATCCTCTCTGTCATTATTGTGGAACTGTATTGGTTTCTTATAAATGAATTCTGAATACTAGCTCTCCCTCAGCACTTCAAGTCGACTGCAAAAGGTCCATATAACCAGTGAGCGATTCTGTTTGATGTCTATACCAAGAGATTGAGGTTTAGAGATCCCAGCTCCATATGCGTACATTAAAATAAGTTCAACCGGAAGACAAAGTTGAGTACGAAGTGATATCCATTACAATTGGCTTAGCCTTGGATGCAGCTTTATAGTTCAGGTATGTGTGGGCTAGGGCCACACATGCCTTTTATTCCATCTGCCATTTCCCTGGTGGGCTAGAGTCCTTTTAGGCCATTTTTCAAAGCCCAGGGTGGCTCCTGTACCTCTTCCACTTTCTCCTGCTACTTAAGGTTTATTGCAGTAGGCACGGGAGGCTTCAAGAGAGCCAAGGAAAGAGACAGATTGGAGGGAGGCGGAAGGTTGAGAAAAACTGTTTAGAGAGGGAGAAGAGAGAGAGGGGAGAGAGAGACAATGGATGAATGAAAAGAGAGTGGCAGCACAAAATGATGAAATAAGTGGGTCTAGTTTGAGCGTTTTTGCTAGGACTGCGTCTTAATCCCCAGCCCAGCCCTGGTGTGGACCTAGAGGTAAAAGTGAGGGATCAGTCCAGGCTGCCACTGTTGGGGTTGCATTGCAGGATCCTGTCATCTCATGGATCGGTGGGAGCTTGCAGGGCTTACTTGCCTTCACATAAGAGTTAGTTAAAGTGTTAGATTTGGTTGCAATTAGTTTTAAAAAAGGGATAGCTTATAGAGTACAAACTGATGGCGGACACTAGTGTTCTCATTACACGTTGGTCAGAATACGGTGGGGTCTTTACTGCATGCAGCAAATACTATTACCACAGGCTAAAGTATTATCCGGTACCCCACAAGGCTTACCTTGTCTTGTGAAGTTTTCTCGCAGAGACGACAAGAGCTACCGCCCCTGTACCCACCTGACCCCGTGGAATACGTAATACCCAGCAGGGAGGAGATGGAACCAGGGAAGGGAGCCAGAGATGTTAGGATGGTTCATTTGTGGTTGCAGGGACCTTCTCTAGGCTGGGGCAGGACCAATGATGTCAGCTAGCAGGGAGACAAAGGGACTCCCAGTTAGGAGAGACCCCACACCCTTCAGTCCAACTACACCTCTACACACATACCAAAGGATAACTACCTGATGTACAACGCTCCAGGACTCTGGATGTCGTTAAGTGTTTAGGGTAGAATAGGAGGTTCCAAGCAGCCTGCAACCCAATGTCAGCATGATGTTAGGAAACCTTTACAGCAAGCGCTCCAGCGCTGCGTTATTTACCCCAAAGAATGCGCTCCTGCATGGTGCAAACAACTAGATATAAGGCGCTCCTGCGCTGGTGTACCCAAAGGAAAGCAGGCGCTTCTGCGCCGATGCGCGCAACCAAAGGTAAAAGGCAAAGAACACAATGGAAGGTAAAGCGCAACTGTGCTACATGCATGCAACCAAAGTAATGTCAAAGCAAAGCGCTCCTTCACTACACGCGTTCAAAGTAATGTCAAAGCAAAGTGTTATAAACAGAGTTAAGAGTCTAGAAAGCAAAGCGTTCCTGCGCTGAGAACCGGGACGTTCTCGGACTGATTGGCAAGGAAAATGAGGACGCTGCAGGAAGCAGGAGTCCTCCGAATTACCTGTTGGTCGAAGGCTCGGCAGGCAGCTCCTACGGGGATCCGAAGTATTCGAAGCGCCGATCCGACGGGAACCGCAGGGTTTATGCGTATTCCCCCAGAAGCGTACAATTGAGGAGGTGGTCTCATGCGAGACTAGACCGCGTCTCAACTTCCGCCAGGAAGTGAGTATTGCGGTTCCGTACTTGTGTAGAGGCGATTGCTGGGGCGGCTAACACCACAACATGACAGTACCCCCCCAAAAAACAAGACCCCCACTCAACCCCAGGATCAGACAGGGGTGGCAGGGCACGGAGAAAGCGGATGACTGAAGTGAAAAGCATGGACTAAGACGGGAGCATGGTGTACATGAGACAAGGGCTCCCAGGACCTCTCCTCTGTACCGTACCCTTTCCAGTCCACCAGGTAATAGAGTTTTCCCCGGGTGCGACGGGAACCCAAGATGGCCCTGACCTCGTACTCTAGATGGTCCTCAACAGGCACCGGAGAGGGAGGAGAAGAAATGTCACAATCAGGGCGAACCGCATGCAGAAGGGAAACGTGAAATACAGAATGTACCCTCATGTGTGGAGGTAAGGAGAGCCTCATCGAAACAGGGTTGATCAGTTTCTCGATGGCGTACGGGCCCACAAAGCGAGGCAACATTTTCTTTGGTCCGTGTACATTGAGGTGCCTGATGGAGAGCCACACCATATCGCCTTTTCGATATTCGGGTTCCTTCAGTCTGTGTACGTCGGCATGCCTTTTGTAGGAGTCCTTGGCCTTTGCCAGCTCAAATCGGGTTTGTTGCCAGAGGTTACACCTTGTTCCATGATATGCTTGAACCGAGTGTAACGGCTGTGTTTAGGTTCTTCCCAAGCCGTGGTACGAGGATGTTTTCCTTGGAGACAGTAGAAGGGAGACATGCCGATGGCTGAATGTTTGCTGTTGTTATAGGCGTACTCAGCCATCCATAGCACATCAGCCCATTCCTTTTCCACTGTTAGCAGTAAGCAGTGGAGGTACTGCTTCATGGTGTTGTTGGTCCTTTCTGCCTGACCATCCGTCTGAGGGTGGTAGGCAGAAGAAAGACGCACGTCCATCTCCATTATCCTGCATACTTCATTCCAGAAATGGGACACGAACTGTGAACCCCAGTCGGTTATCACCACTGAAGGGATGCCATGGAGGCGAACCACTTCCTGCAAGAAAACCACAGCCAGTTCGGTGGCCTTGGGCAACTTCTTCAGCGGTACGAAGTGAGCCATCTTGGAGAGGTGATCCACAATGGTGAGTACAGTGGTGTAGCCAGAGCGGGTGATAGGGAGTTCTACTACAAAATCCATTGAAACGGTGTGCCATGGATATGGGGGAACAGGAATTGGATGCAATTGCCCTGTAGGAGGGTCAGATCTGTTTTTTCCCTGAACACAGACAGCACAACAAGCTATATGGGTTTTGGTGTCTGTTTCCATGGTAGGCCACCAGAAGTGCCTCTGTACCAAGTCTAGGGTTTTGTGATATCCTAGATGACCAGAGAGGACGTGATCATGGCATATCTGTAATGCCTGTTGTTGACGAGCCACCATTGGTAGATAGTACCTGTCCTCTCTAAACAGGAATCCTTTCTCATGGGTCACACCCTCGTGTTCTTTTGCCAGGTTTTCTGGGTTGGTAAGGCTTACGTCCTTTTGTAGCTGAGCCAAGAACTCTGTAGATAACACCACCCCTTGAAAGTGGCAATCAGGAATGATAGGAACCGGTTCTGGTATGGGCACCTCATCGTTGGGTTCTTCTAGTCTGGAAAGGGCGTCTGCCTTCGCGTTCTCCCTCCAGGGTTTATACATGATGGTGAAGTTATATTCGTTGAAGAACAGGGTCCATCGCAGCTGTCTGGACGTAAGGGCGTGTGCTGAGCGTAGGAACTGGAGGTTCCTGTGATCAGTGTTTATAGTTATAGGATGTTTGGAGTCCTTCAGTTAATGGCGCTACTCTTCGAACGTCATCTTTATGGCCAACACTTCACGATCTGATAGCGTGTAATGACGTTCCGCGGGTTGGAGATTTTTAGAATAGAAGGCCACGGGATGTAGAAGCCCTGTACTTGGATTCCTTTGCGACAACACACCCCCCAACGTGTCCTGCGAGGCATCCGCTTCCACCACAAACGACAGCTCTGTGTCCGGGTGTATCAATACCGGAGCGGTGGTGAACCGTCTTATCAATTCCTGGAATGCGTGTTCTGCTTTTGTATCCCAACAAAAGGAAACACCTTTGCGTAGTAGCCGGGTGATAGGCGCTACCATTCCAGAGAAGCCTGTGATAAAGCGGCGGTAGTAGTTGGAAAACCCCAGGAATCTCTGGATATCCTTCACGGATGATGGTGTAGGCTAAAGTAATATGGCCTCCACTTTCTTGTTATCCATCTGTATTCCAGCCGGCGTGATGATGTGGCCCAGAAACTCAACAGAGGTAGTGTGGAAAACGCTCTTCTCCAGTTTTACATAAAGACAGTGTTTTATCAACTGCTGTAGGACGGCACATACGTGTTGGACATGATCCGTGGGGGTTCTGTGAATAGATCAGTATATCGTCGATATAGACGATACAGAAGATGTCTATGTAATCCCTTAATACCTCATCTATAAAGTACTGGAACACTGCGGGGGCTTTGCAGAGACCGAAAGGTATGACCTGGTACTCGAAAAGGCCGAATCTGGTCCGGAAGGCGGTCTTCCATTCGTCGCCCTTTCGAACCCTGACCAAATGATAAGCCCCCCGCAGATCCAGTTTTGTGTAGATGGAGGCGTTTTTTACTTGGTCCAGGAGGCAAGACATCAATGGTAAGGGATACCGGTTCTTCACGGTGATGGTGTTCATGGCCCTAAAGTCGATGCAGGTCCTTAGGTCCCCTTCCTTTTTGGCCACGAAGAAAAGAGGGGAAGACACCGGAGACCTGGAATGGCATATGAACCTGTTGTTCAAGTATTCGTCCAGATAGGAGCGTAGATGTTCGTTCTCCTTTTGCGTGAGGGAATAGATCCGACTGCAAGGGAGTGTGGAACCAGGCATCAGGTCGATTCTGCAGTCAAACGAACAATGAGGAGGCAGGGTATTGGCCCCTTTCTTGTCGAATACGACAGCCAGGTCTAGGTAAGCCTCTAGTACTTCAGCTTGGTTAACAACCACCATTCCCTGCAAAGGTAACGAGTGTGCTTGTACGGTTCGTACATCAAAAGGAACATCCTCTGTATAACAGGAAATGCTGCAGTGGTCTGAATCCAGTGTATAACTCTGGACACCCAATTGATACGGGGATTGTGGTTTACTAACCATAGAAGTCCCAATATAACTTTGAACTGGGGGGCATCGATCACATCAAAGCAGATGGATTCCGTATGGTGGTTTGCTAAGGACATGACCATTTCTTCTGTCTTATACCTGATGAGGCCGGAAGTAAGAACCGTTCCGTTGACGGCCTTGACGGTTTCTGGTTTTGCGTTCGGTATTGTGGTCATACCCAGGACCTGTGAGTGACGTGTATCGATGAAGTTTCCGGTGGCTCCGGAATCCAATAGGGCGGTCACCATCCATACCCTGCCAGATTGGCTACGTAACGTAACCTCCATACCCACATGTTGGCTGCCATCGTATACTGCGGGGATCGCTATCTTGCCGGATGACGAACCCAGTAGATCGACCCCCTTTTCTACTGTGTTGTTTTGTTTCCCGTCTTGTCTCCCTTGGAATCGGGTAACGCATATGGTCTTCTACCTCGTGTGCATGTGGGTTTCACCGGGCATACCCTCACGAAATGTCCACTCTTGCCGCAGTACAAGCACTGGTTCTGCTTACTCCTCTTCTCTCTTTCCATGCTGGTGAGGGGACCCCTTATGCCTCCTATCTGCATGGGTTCCGGGGCGTCGCTGGAGGAAGCGTTTTCCTCTCGACTTTTCTCAGTGCTTTTGTCCCCAAAGGACAGCAGGCGATTATCGCCTCCCTTTCCTTTTTCAGTCTTCCTTTCCTGTATCCTGTAGTTTACCTTCACGACTAAATCAATGAAAGGCTCAGGTGGGTCAGACATCTGTGATATCAGATCTTTCAGCTCATCATGTAGTCCTCTGTAGAATACGGACACCTTTTTGGATTCGGGCCATCGTGCCTCAATGACGAGTCTACTGAATGTCGTTATGTGATGGAGTAAGTCGTTATTGCCTTGTTTTAAGTTCAGCAGCTCATTATCTGCGGCCTGAACATAGGTGTGGCGAGCGAACATCCGCCGCATTGTTTCCTTGAACACTGGGAGATTGTATAGCATGGGGTCGTCGTTTTCCACCTGAGATATGGACCACTGGGCAGCAACCCCCCCCCCATGTAGGAAAGTATGAAAGCGATTTTAGATGCGTCGTCTGGGAAGACGGTTGCTCTGGCCATGAAGTGCAGATGGCACTGGTGAATGAAGAGGCTGTACTTGGCGCTGTCGCCATAGAAGCGTTCCAGTGGTGCCAAGTGCACCTGGTGGGGTGTAATAACTTGAATAGCTGTGTCCGGATTAGCCGTTGCGGAGGACCCCCCAAAGGAGAACACGGGTGGCCATAACAACCCTTCTTGTCGGACTCGGGAGCTCGGGGAAGGACCCCAAGGACCGGTTACCCCAGCCGCCAGCTGGCTTTGTATGGCTGTTAAGTCATGACGTAGGCTGAGGTTCTCTGCCTGCATATCGGTCAGTATTGCTGCTATGTCCTGCAGCGATACCTCTGGATCGCCCATGTCATCTGGGTGAGAAGAAGTACGTGGGCTTTGAATTCTATCAGGTTCCCCACAAGGCTTACCTGGTCTTGTGAAGTTTTCACGCAGAGACGACAAGAGCTACCGCCCCTGAACCCACCTGACCCCGTGGAATACGGAACACCCAGCAGGGAGGAGATGGAACCAGGGAAAGGAGCAAGAGATGTTAGGATGGTTCCTTTGTGGTTGCAGGGACCTTCTCTAGGCTGGGGCAGGACCAATGATGTCAGCTAGCATGGAGACAAAGGGACTCCCAGTTAGGAGAGACCCCACACCCTTCAGTCCAACTACGCCTCTACACACATACCAAAGGATAACTACCTGATGTACAACGCTGCAGGACTCTGGATGTCATCAAATGTTTTGGGTAGAATAGGAGGTTCCAAGCAGCCTGCAATCCAATGTCAGCGTGTTGTTAGGAAACCATTACAGCAAGCGCTCCAGTGTGGCGTTATTTACCCCAAAGAATGCACTACTGCGTGGTACAAACAACTAGATATAAGGCACTCCTGCGCTGGTGAGCCCAAATGAAAGCAGGCGCTCCTGCGCCGAAGCGTGCAACCAAAGGAAAAAGGCAAAGAACACAATGGAAGGTAAAGCGCTCCTGCACTACACGCGTGCAAACAAAGTAATGTCGAAAGCAAAGAGCTCCTGCGCTACACGCATGCAAACAAAGTAATGTCAAAGCAAAGCGCTCCTGCCCTACACGCGTGCAAACAAAGTAATGTCAAAGCAAAGCGCTCCTGCGCTACACGCGTGATAAACCGAGTTAAAAGTCTAGAAAGCAAAGCGCTCCTGCGCTGAGAATTGGGACGTTCTTGGACTGATTGGCAAGGAAAATGAGGACGCTGCACGAAGCAGGAGTCCTCCGAATTGCCTGTTGGTCGAAGGCTCGGCAAGCAGCTCCGACGGGGATCCGAAATATTCGAAGCACCGATCCAACGGGAACCGCAGGGTTTATGTGGATTCCCCCGGAAGCGCTACAATGGAGGAGGCGGTCTCATGCGAGACTAGACCGCGTCTCAACTTACACCCGGAAGTGAGTATCGCGGTTCCGTACATGTGGAGAGGCGATTGCCGGGGCGGCTAACACCGCAACATGACAAGTATTTACCACATGTGGAAAATATCTCGTATTCTGAGGCTTCAACTTGAAAATGGTGCGCAACACGTAGACAACACGTAGAATCTGTTTTGAACGCATCAAATTCTGCATGTGTTGCCTTCAGTGGCGTCACTAGGGCTGGTGTCACCCGGTGCGGGTAACTCATGGTGTCACCCCCTCACAACTTACCGGATGGACCATCTCACCCTCTGCCTGCACCATGTCCCCTCTGCCTGCACCATCTCCCCTCCACCTGCACCATCTCCCCCCCTGCCTGCACCATCTCACCCTCTGCCTGCTTCCAATTGAAACACGTCAGTCTTTTGAATAAACTTTTGAATAAACTACTACGGCAACTATATCTCACAATGCAAGCTTTCCTCTGTGTGTGACCACGATGCTCTCGCTCTATCTATCCCTCTCCTCTCTCTCTCTTTTTATCCTTCTCCTCTCTCACACGCTCTCTATCCGTCTTCTGTCTTTATCCCTGCCCCTCGCTCTCTCCCTCTCTTTATCGCTCTTTCTTTATTCCTCTCCTCTCTCTTTATCCTTCTCCTCTTTTCATTCCCCTTCCCTCTCACACACTCTCTCTCTCGCTATCCCTCCCCTCTCTATCCTTTTATCCCTCTCCTCACTCACGCGCTCACTCTCTAGACCTCTGCTCTGTCTTTATTCCCCTCTCCCCTCGCATGATCTCTCTCTTTCCCTCTCCTCTCTATCCTTTCATCCCTCTCCAATCCTTTTATCCCTCTCCTGTCTCTTTTTATCCCTCTCCTCTGTCTCTTTTTATCCCTCTCCTCTCTCTCAAGCGCTCGCTCTCTATCTCTCTCCTGTCATTATCCCACTCTCTCTATCCCTCTCCTCTCTATCCTTTTATCCCTCTCCTGTCTCTTTTTATCCCTCTTCCCCTCTCGCACGCTCTCTCTCTATCCCTCTCCTCTCTATCCTTTTATGCCTCTCCTCTCGCTGTCTAGTTTTATCCCTCTCCTCTCTCACACTCACTCTGTAGCCCTCTCCTGTCTTTATCCATCCCCCCTCTTGCACACTCTCTCTATACTTTTATCCCTCTCCTGTCTTTTTTTATCCCACCCCTGTCTCTGCCTCTTTTTATCCCTCTCCTCTCTCATGCGCTCTCTCTAGCCCTCTCATCTCTCTCTCACCAGGTTGCACTGTTTGTTTTGATCTGAAAACGTTAATTTTGATTCATTTTACAAATTGCAAATACAGATGAAGCGCCATTTTCACACAGTTGTGAAAAATGTCACCTTGCCTTTAAATATCCGTTATGAAAAATGAAAATGTTTTGGCACCTGCTCTTACTCAGCCTTAGCTTGCGCAGGGTAAGTTCAACTGTTCCAAAAATCCCAGCAACCCTCTGTACTCCCCGCTTCTCTTGGGCCTACCTTCCTTCCACAGAGGCACCTGCTCCGGTATGTTTTTTACTGGTCACGACCGCACTTTTAATTGTTGTGCATGACTGACATTAATGGTCCTGCTGCTCTTTGATTCTCTGAGGGTGTTGTCTCGACTTTACTCCATTTTTTAAGGCTTGAGTCTGTATACCAAGACCGAAAAGGGGCCCATTAGTACTGCAGAGACCTGTCCAGCTGCGATGAGCAGCAGCCTCACTCTGCCTGTTCTCCCGTCAGACACAGGCTCCAGCACCATCCCTCGACCGGCCCTCCGGGTCGGCAAACATTATTTACTGGCAGGGGACAGAACATAGATGACATAATTTGAGCCCCACTGTAACAGACTGAAGGTGCGCTCTGACTAGTCCTGCCTGTGCCAGCCAGCCGAGCACATGATTCCGGTGCGCCTGCCGCCCGCTGTCCGCAAACCAGTGCGCTCTGCAGCCAGCCAAGCCTCTACCTCTCAGTTGGGACGGACCCCCCCAGTGGGTACTACTGACGATGTGCAGTTGTTCTCGTCTCTGCACTCACTCAATTCAGTGCCAGCTTGTGTGTACGCCACGCCGCGCGCATCCGCATCGCACCACCAGTGACGATCATTCACATACATGATCTCTGGTCAGGTGAGGTGCGGTGCACAGTGCGTGGCGCGGGGTGGTGTGCGCTTCAACAGCTAGTGGCCAGGCTAACTAACTAGATTGGTGTCACCCCCAGATGGGGTGACACCCGGTGCGGTCCGCACCCCCCGCACCCCCCTAGTGACGCCACTGGTTGCCTTTTTACACCTTTTCTTCAGGTACATTTTGGCAGGTTTACCTTTTATTTCCATCAAAGATAACTGCGAGGGTGTAATAATTATCATACAGCTAGTTATTCGAATCCCTGTTAAACTCCTGTTTGTTCAGACAAAATAATTTAGCCTTTAACTTGTAGTGAGGGTCTGTGTGCCACTAAGGCCTGCTGTAAAAAGCCACTGTGACTGGTTAGATTTTCAGTATTGTGTTGATCTCATGATTTTCCTCAAGGGCGTAGCAATCAAAGGTGCTGCCAGTGCAGTGGCACTGGCTCCCAGAGATAGGGTGACCAACCGTCCGTAAATTTCACGGACAGTCCGTAAATTGGACCTCACGTCCGTTGTCCGTGAGGATCCTTTTTACAGACGCCTTTTGTCCGTAATTTTGGCCATTGCAGGGGAGCAGCGCTGCTCCCCTGTGAGAAGCCTTAGCCCCTTGATGGGGCCGCTGAGCACAACTCCCCGAGCACAAGAGCAGCCCCTCGCCCATTGTCCTTCTGTCTGAGGCTGATTGCCACATACAGAATGACAATGGGCCCGTCTGGAGTGTTACTGCATGCGGTGGGCCTCCTCCTGCCTCGGTCTAGGGCAGCGCATTTTGTTAGTTGAAAGGGATGTGCAAACATGCAAATGCTGCTCCAGAATCCAGTTCATTCAAAGAAGCTGGTGAAACAAGTTGAGAAGAAGGGGCCCGGGCTAGAGTTCTTTCAGTCTCATCATTTTAGAAAAGTGCAGTTTCAATATTATATTGAACAAAGCCATGGTTGCTTCATTTTTAGTCTATGCATCTGACAACCATTGACAAACGCAAATACTTCTAACTTGTTGTAGGTGTAACGTTAGTTGTTATTTATCTGGATACAATGACAGAAGAGGCAAAATACCAGTCCAGTGGCACACTATTCTAAAGCTAAACCCAGATTTTTAGCTTAGGTGTTTTAAGCCCCGCCCTTAATTACATCGAACACCCCCTTTTGAGAGACGCCCCCCTTTTTTTCATCCCGCTTAAAGCCCTGGAAACAACACCATATCGCAGTCACCTGAACTACAGCAAGTGTGACATTTTTGATGGGTCTCTTCTGTCTGGAACCCTGCAGACGAAGGGTCAGCTCATAATTAATATGAAAAGGTTGGCAAGTGAGTAAGTGAAGGGATGGATGGATGGATGGATGGATGGATGGATGGATGGATGGATGGATGGATGGATTGGTGAATGGATTTTTGAAAAGGTGACTAGATGGATAATAGGCGAAAGGATGGATGGATGAGTGAAAGGGTGGATGATCGGTGAGTGAATGGGTGGATGGATGAGCGAAATGATGGATGAGTGATAGGGTCAATGGATGGATTCATGAGTGGATGAGTAGAAGGATGGGTGGATGGATGGAAGGAAGGATGGCTAAGTGAAAGGGTCAATGGAGAGAGAAAGGGAGGATGGGTGGATGACTGAAAAGGTGAATGGGTGGAAGGATGAGTGACTGGATGGATGTGTAAGTGAAAGGATAGCTGGAAATGGCTGGATGGAAGAGTGGATGGATTAGTGTACGGATGGATAGGGTGAAAAGGTGGATGGATGGATGAGTGAAAGTGTGAATGGAGGGATGGATGAGTGAAATGATGGCTGGAAGGATACACAATGGCTAGGTTTGCAAATGGATGAATATGTTTGGATATAAATGGGATTACTTATATATTATTGCGCGACCTCCTTTGATGTGTCTGTAAAACCTACCTTTTGTCCCGAAGATTTGTCCTGAATTTTTGTCCTGAATTTTGACCCCTTGTCCTGAATTTTTACACTCACCGTCCTGAATTTGCACCCATGACAGTTGGTCACCCTACCCAGAGATGGGAGGAGACCCAGTGTGCCCTGCTCTGGGCAATTTCCTGGCTGAAGTTATTTTCGAGGACGCTCCTTAAGAGCTTGCCTGGGGCCTTGCTCTGTGTTTCCTCTTCACGGGAGTGTGAGGGTGGGTGAGGATGGAGGAGAATGGGGGGTTGAATGGGGGAGGAAATGGATAAAAGAGAACAAATGGGTGAAAGATAGAAAGTGGGGGGTGAAAAATGGCAGAATGGGAGGACATATGGATAACAGAGAAAGGAGATACAATGAGAAATGTGGGAAGAGGAAGAGAAAGTGGGCACAAATTAGGAAGTCAAGCAAATAAGGGAGTATGGAGATAAGGAGAAGAGAGAGATAGAAGAAGGGAAGAGTGAGACAGAGGAAAGGGATACAGAGGGGAAAGTAAACAGGAGGTAGAGATATGAGATCAATGGAAAGAGGGATGGAAATTGGAAGTAGAGGAAGGTAGAATGAGGGTGCAACTAGAATTAATGTGCCAGTGAAGTGACACTTAGGAGCCATTGCACCTCCATTATCTCTTTATTCTAATAGTAACAAGAGGGTGGAAGCAAAGTATCAGTTTTCATTGCTTGCAATAGTGCCCATGACAGCAAGGCTATGCAACTTAATTCCTTGTAATGAGGACGACCACTGAGGGTAAGCACCTTGTATATTCTAGAACATTAGCACTGACAAATGGACATTCTGATCACATGGAGTATCATTAAGAGGACAGATAAGCGCAACTGAAACATTCTTATTGGTGTAATGATGCATCATGCCCACATGAGGGCAGAGAAATCAAATGTACAAGATATGCAGAGTACTACATCAGATTCGGAGTGTGATTATTGAGGAGTTATAGCCTTTGAAAGATCGATGCAGATTTAAGTGGATATTGGATGCAGCTAGGTAGTACCGCAGTTTCTATTGGTGCAGCAGGTGCAGTGGCACGGGGGCACAGAGTGCTGAAGGGGGTCAAGCGAACTCTAATTAATTTTGGTTTTTTTTATATTTCAAACAGCTGCCCGGACCCTTTTCCTTCCTTGCACCAGAGTTCACTAGACACTGACTTTCCTTCTGCACCCGGGGCATACATGAGCTTATAAGCATTACATTGTGAGGCTCAAGTTATAGGTAGCTCAGTAGACTATAACTTATGTGTTATGTGTTAGAATTTTTTTATCTCGTTTTAACACCTAACAATATTTTCCTTTAACCATTGTGGAGCCGAAAGCGGGGAGCCAGCTGCAGCCCCAATAATTAAATAAGTAGTGGGCATCACAGGTGGAACTTGGCATCCCAAAAAAATATGAAAGATGGAAAAAAAATGAGCTGCTGGAGCCACTCATTTACAATTCACTACTCCCAGCAAGGAGCTTTCCAAGGTCCCCTTTATGGGCTAATTTGCAAATTGTTCTTGCTTTGTGGTTCGCAAATTTGGACGGCTGCACCACCAACATGTTACAAAAGGGTTGTGGGAGCAGCAAGGAGAGAAGCAGCACCCATAATATATGTATATGGGTGTGTGAGTACTGGTATGTGTCTGTGAATGAGTATGTGAGTGGTTATATGGGTGTGTGTGAGTGGGCATACGAGAGGTTGTATGGGGTGTGAGTGGTTCTGTGGATTTAATCAGTGGTGTAATTTGAGATGTCATCAGTGATGTCATCAGTGAATTTACTGACCATGTCATGAGTGTAATATGTGATTTTATAAGCACTGCATTGCGGGGGCATACGTTATAGTTAGTTCAGGTAACTGTAACTGCTGAATTTCACTGTTTTTGTACGAGTGAAATCTGAGGCTAGCTACAATGTTCCAGAAAAAACAAAGGTTACGCTTCATTTCAGAAGTTCTGCTCGGGGCACTTTCTAGCGTGAAAGGACTCTGGGTCCTAGGAAACCACGGGGCCAGGTCAGCTGTTGTCCTTCAGCCCCTCCCACTACCAGCAGCTACATCACTCCTCGCGCCACTCACTTCGCGGGTGACGCTCCGTTTCAGGAGTTCTGCTCGGGGGTGCCTTCTAGCATGAAAGGACTCTGGGTCCCAGGAAACCATGGGGCCACATCAGCTGTTGTCCATCAACCCCTCCCACTACCAGCAGCTACATCACTCCTCGCACCACCCGCTTCGCGGTGATGCTTAATTTCAGGAGTTCTGCTCGGGGGCACTTTTTAGCGTGAAAGGACTCTGGGTCCCAGGAAACCACGGGCCACATCAGCTGTCGTCCATCAGCCCCTCCCACTACCAGCAGCTACATCACTCCTCGCGCCACCCGCTTTGCGGGTAACGATTCGTTTCAGGAGTTCTGCCCGAGGGCACTTTCTAGCGTGAAAGGACTCTGGGTCCCAGGAAACCACGGGGCCACGTCAGCTGTTGTCCATCGGCCCCTCCCACTACCAGCAGCTACATCGCTCCTCACGCCACCCACTTCACGGGTGACGCTTCGTTTCAGGAGTTCTGCTCGGGGGCCCTTTCTAGCATGAAAGGACTCTGGGTCTCAGGAAATCACGGACCACAACAGCTGTTGTCCATCAGCCCCTCCCACTACCAGCAGCTACATCACTCCTCGTGCCACCCGCTTCACGGAACGCGCACTGGCGTGTGCTGGGCGAAGCCCGGGATAAGGGCAGGCCCGTTCTAGCCCGTCAGTGGCCGGAAGAGGCCGGGCTGGGCCACCCCCCTTGGCGAAAGTCTTTTTTTTTGTAACTCACGAAGGTACCCGGACAAAGCGGTAGGGCCATCCTATTACCAAGTACTGGTTGCAAAGAACTTTGTAAGTTGCAGGTTATTTAGGATCCTGAGCCATAAACCCTTTGCCGGGTAAACCGTGTGTCCCCTTATTTTTGTATCTATTGTATATTGAAAATTAAGCCAGCCAATTGATCTATTTTATTTCTCTGTTTTGCAGCAAGTAGTTGTGTATTTTAACATGGGGAAACATAGTATAAAAGCGTAGTGCCATGCACATCCACGACAAGTACCTCCCCCTCTTCCCCAAACATCCATTGATAAAATGCTCCAAAGAGCGAT
The DNA here is from genome assembly GCF_964263255.1 of Lissotriton vulgaris. Taxonomy (NCBI): domain Eukaryota; kingdom Metazoa; phylum Chordata; class Amphibia; order Caudata; family Salamandridae; genus Lissotriton; species Lissotriton vulgaris. Next base: position 114,504 of record NW_028254673.1, read on the forward strand.
AGGGGTGGTTGCAACTGAAATAGAACGCACGGAGCACAGGCTATCTCTGACCCCTGACCTTCAACCACTGTGTACATCTCCTAACCCCTCAATTGCTTCTGATTTCCCCACTCCTACCCCGGAACAATCTTGCCATAACTCTCCACATGACAAGGGAGAGAGCACCACTCCAAAAGTTTTACCGAAGAAAATGGGCCCGGCTAGAGGAGCTAAGAAATCCATTATTTGTAAGTCTAATAGTAGAAATACTAGAGCCGGGAATAGGAGGAAAGCCACCCTTGGTGATTCCATAGAACTCGTAGAGAGTGGCCTAGACCTTAATAAGCAGAGTGAGGCCAAGCAAAAAAAGGTTGATGTAGAACCTACTTGGTTCCTTTCCCTGCTGAGTTATCTAAAACTACAAATTAGAGATAAAGTAAGGGAAGAATTAGCACATATTCATGGGCATATTGATAAAATAATTAACCTCTATCGGCAGAGAATTGAGTGTCCACCAGCTATTGCAGTTAGAATCAGCCCACCAGTCCAAGAAGAGGTGGTGGGCTCAAGGCCATTAGAGACAGGAGCGAGCATTCCTGGCCAGGATGGGGGAAAAACTACTACCTGTAGGGAGAAGAAACCTAATCGCCCAATGGAAAAAAAGAGCAAACTGAGGGAATAGGGAGGTTGATGGTCCAAGAGTTGCTATAAATACTGCTGCCAGTTTGGTCCCGGCTGACAAGCCATCTAGTCCAGAGTTGCCCATCCAAATTCTTCCCCCAGCCTCAATCCCCTATGTAGTAGTTCTTTCTGGAGTTCCGTCTCTTAGTTCAGGGGCAAAGGAGTCACACCCTGAGTTAAAGAACAAATGCCTACATTTTTTCTATAGTAGGGGCCAATTTGTCAGTGTAAAAGATATTGTGCTGACAAGTAGAGTAAGTTGGGTGGAGAACAGACCAAAAGATATAAATGGGGAGTGTATAATAGTTAATATTAGGAAGCCTCACATCACACAACATCTCCAACACCCCATCTCTCACCATCAAGCAAGAGGGGGACGTATTAGATGTCTTCCTCTTACCTATTTTTATGTGCCCATAAAGTTAGTGTAAGGTGTGAGGATCAGGGTACTGGTTCACATGTCTGGCGCCGAATGCGCCCACAGGGGGGACAAAATCGCTTCTACCAAAATCCCATCCAGTTTACTCTCCCTTTACAGAATAGATTTAGTCATTTAGACACAGTAGATTGACTGTTGGGGACTGAAAAGGGTAGGGAAACAGCTGGGATAGCTAGGGAACAGCAAAGACCTGATAGCTCACACCATGAGAAAGAGGAATATGACCCCAGTCATACCGATGTTTATCTCCGTCCTGCACAAGCTCCATCTTCTGTCCCTTCGATCCAAAAATTGGTCAAGTTGTAGGCTGAAAGTGGGCATTTGCCCATTAGAGGAAATGGGTCCTCTAATAAGGGTGATCTACTCTCCATCAATTCTGCTTGTCCCTTCCTCTTGACTTCCCCGCCGGTCTCAAATGAGGATGCTGCGGAAGGGATCCAAATCACCCCCCTATCTTTATTAAAACCCAGTATAAAATTGAAGATTCTTTCATGGAACATTGCGGGCATCAAAAACAAACTGAATTGCCCGGACTGGGAAACACTGGTAGATTCCTGTGACATTTGTATGTTCCAAGAAACCTGGGCTGTCGAGGAACACACACATCCGGGATTTGCATCTTATTACAAATTAGCCGTCTCTAAAGGGCAGGGAAGACCGTCGGGAGGGCTAATTATATGGATCGGGTTCCATTTAGGATGTACTGTTTCACAAATAGAAGAAACTGGGCCAGACATCTTGAGCCTCATCCTATCTTTTAACAAGGACTACAAATTCAAATTGATTAATGTGTATTCCAGGCACGTGAAAAATGGGAAGGAGTCACCAACAATTGACCATCTAGATATAGTATTGTCGGGTGATATAAAAGATGGTCTGATTCTTTTGGGTGGTGACCTAAACTGTCAATATGAACCCCTAAAAGATTTTGATGACTCTTATGGCAGAGAAGAAGATAAGGTGTGTGCTATCCCTGAGTTCAACTCAACCCCGATCAGTGCCTGGTCTTCTCTGGCGCTTCAAATCAAGGCTTTTACTTTGAAATATTCACTACGTGCCTGCAATAGTCAACTCAGATACGATTCGCCTGGTAAACACACCTTTAACAGGGTGGGCCATGAGTCAATACTGGACTTCGTTTTAATAGAATACAGAGGTTGGTCTTTCGTGACTTGATTTACTATTCTACCCAGGCATGATAGTGATAATAACGCCTTGTTAGCAACTTTTGAGTTCCTTTTAAAAACGGAACCAAGAGACTTAGATCAGTGTCCCAGGGATAGTCTATTCCTCTCCAATAACAAAAAAAAGGTCAAGTGGGCACAGATGGAAAACTGTCAAGCGAAACTAGCACTACTCTATGAAAGTATCATTCCCGATCTAATGACCCATCAGACCTGGCGGACAATGGGGCTTCACCTGAAAACTACAGTAAATTAGGGGTCATCAATCACTCCATCTACTGTAAATTAAGAGAAGCATTTTATAGACCCTGCCCGCGGGGCAGAAGGAGTCAACAAAAGGTTACGTGGTTTAACAGCTCCTGTAAACAGGCAAAGAATACTCTTATAAAGGCCATTAAACATAAATGTCAGAGTGCCATCAAAACAGCTAGGGCCCAGTATAAAAACAATATTGCTTCTGCCAAGGTTGCTTGGGGAATAGACAAATGGGACAGGTTAAAAACAGCCCTGGAATCCAAGGACCCAAGATCATTCTGGAACATTGTTGCGACCGGCAGTAGTGAGGGTCGGACTCCCTTGGATGCGAACATAGCGGCAGAGAGTTGGGTTATTCACTACCAAGTTCTGTACTCTATACCACCCGATAATGGTTCCATAGTAGCATCATCTCCCTTCACACTCCCTACGGTAGATATAGATTCACCTCAAATCTGCCTGGCTGAAGTAGAAACTGTAATTAAAAAAATTCACATAGGAAAAGTTTTGGTGCTTGACAATGTTCCAGGAAAGTTATATAGAAAAGAGCCTAAAGTTTGGGACCCCTACCTGTGGTTGATTTTTAATGCCATTCTAAAAGGAATGAACCTACCTGAATCGTGGCTGGGGGCTGAGGTAATTCCAGTATTTAAGAAGGGCTGTTGTTTTCAGCCATCCAACTATAGACCTATAAGTCTAATAGATATATCTCAAAAGGCCTTCTTGATCGAGTCCAGACCTGGTTGCACGAAAACAAAATGATGGCCCATCTACAGGCAGGGTTTAGCTCCAAAACTTTGACTATGGACCAGATATTTAGGCTCCATCTCCTCCATTGGAAATCAGTAGTAGCGGAGGGGGGAGCCTTTATCTGGTCTTCGTGAACCTGCAGAGTGCCTTTGACATGGTTCCCAGGGAGACCTTGTGAAGAGTGTCATGGGAGCTGGGGATACCCCCATATCTTTTAGAGATCATCATTCGGCTCCACGCAGGGAACTATGCCAAAATTAGGTATGGGAAAGGGGGGGATCTCACCATCCCTATCTTGGTTAATAGGGGAGTTAGACAGGGGTGCGTCCTGGCTCCCACCTTATTTTGTATCTACATCAACGGCCTGGTGCGCCCCCTGAGCCAATGAAAGAACATCGATGCCCCGAAGTTGGCTCGGGGTCGTATGCCGGCGTTGATGTTTGCTGATGACACGCTACTCCTGTCTAAGTCCCCTATGGGGCTACAAAGAATAATGGATGGATTTTCACTTTTTTGTAAGGACAGGGGGTTGGAGATAAACGTACAAAAAAACAAATATATGTTTTTCAAACCCGGGAAACCGCTTCATTCTGGCCTCTGCCTGAATGGCTCACCCCTAGAAAGGGTTAGCAAATTTGAGTACCTGGGGGTCACTCTAAATGAAAAAATGACCTGGGGGCCCTAGGTCACAAAGTCTAATCTCAGACTAACCCTAATCTCAGGGGGCTTGGCCAAAGTTTTTAGGGATACCCATCATAAACCTACGAGCCCCGTCTTAGAGATTTACAAAACTCAGGTGAGAAGTGCGTCACTGTATGGTGGTGAGATATGGGGCCACTCAAATATCAATCCAATGCTGATCACCGAAAACGAATTTCTAAGACAAATAGTTGGTCTTCCGGTGAGCACCCCTCTATTCCCTCTCCGTATGGACCTAGGAGTAAGACCAATCACCCAGGTTGTAGGATGTAGGCCACTCCTTTTTTGGCGAAGAATATGGGCTACCCCGGAAATCGCTGTGTATAGAACTGAGCTAGAGGAGATTCTTAGCACTACGGGGAACTGGAAGTTTCCATGGCTCATGTATGTTAAAAACTGTTTGATCGCTCTAGGATTCTGTGATTTGTGGGAGAACCCTAGATTCGCCTGTGTAAGGATTACCAGGAAGGTCCTGATAAGAAGATACTGGGATGTTCAAATGGGTAATTTGTATCTCAGTCCTAGGGCCGGCTCCAGGCTGTCTATATTCCTAGATGTGAAATGTACATACATGTTGGAGACTGTACTTGACGTTATTTATCCAACCCTGGCTAGGAAACTCTATTTGCAGTTCGATATGGCTGTCTCCAGCTCAATGCATACACAAATCAATGGGTACCCAGGCGGGACCTGGGCTTCCCTGCTTGTCCAGCCTAGGAGGAGACTGACCTGCATGTGCTCTTTTTCTGCCGAGGATACAGCAAAATACGTCAGAAAGAGCTTATAAACTTGTGCAAGAACTTGGGCTCTGGGCACTGCAAGGAAGTCTATAGACTCTTAAAAACTTTCACATTCCGGCCCTGTATGGTGGGGCATGTTGTATGTATGTGTTTTTGAACAAAAACTACATGTCCCAGAATTCTTGGACCTGAGGCTCCTCCTTCACAGGTTTCCAGCGCCTGCCTACTCATTCATTTCCTTTTCCTGACTCAGGTGCTTGTCACCTGAATTCATTGTGTGTTTTCCACCCAAGCTATGTTTGGAAGGGGGATTTGGGGGGCAGCCGAGCCACGAGGTCTGCCCCCCGGGCAGGTTTGGGAGGGGGAAGTGGGTTTCATGGGGGCGGCCATTTTGCCGCCGGTTGGGCTGCCTGGGATAGCCCAAAGGCAGCCCAAAGTATTACAAACAAGCCCAAAAGGGCTATATATGGGGGTTACACTTCCGCCCAGCCACCATTTTAGGTATTGTAACCTGGTGGCTGGGAGTGAATTTTGCAGCTTGTCGTTTGTGACGGTTTCTGTGGTTTTCTGTCATGTCAGGCGCGGAGGATGTTCGTGTGTTAGAGGCCATCCGCCTGCTGAGTGAAGCAGGGCGGATGGACCTTTTGGTGGGGCCGCGGGTGGCGTGGCCGGTGAGTCAGGCGTCCTTCGGTGTGGCGGTGGCCGTTCTGGCCTTCTCGCCGCCGAGGATGGCATCGAAAATGCAGGTGAGTCTTCGGGGCTGCGCCGATGTCAGGAGCGCGGCCCCGGAAGACGGAGAGTTGCGAGCGGTTGGGGAGCGGGCGAGGCGCGTTGCCAGGGGCGCCTCGCCGCGCTTATGTGGAGCGGTTGGGAGCGGGCGGGGAGGCGGGGCGGTGGGAGGCAGGCGCGAGAAGGAGGCCGAGCGGCCGCGTGTGGAGTCGCGCGGCCGCCCGGGTTTTGCAGAGCTTGGCGGGGGGGCGGGAGCGGAGGCGGGGCCTCGGGGGAGAGCGAGAGGCAGGGCAAGCGAGAGCGAGGGAGGGGAGGGGTGGGGGGACGGGAGACAGGAGCGTGGTCCGGGCGAGGGGGGAGAGGGGGAGGGAAGGGACTGGGAGGAAGCGAGGAGGAGGGCCAGGCCATGAGGAGGCATTATGAGAGCCCCTCCCCTGCCAGGCAGGGGGCAGGGGAGAGGGGCAGGAGTGCTGGGAAAAAGGGTGTGAAAGGGGGGGAGCGGGGAGGGGCGGGAGGAGCAGACGGGGGGAGGGGGGGCGGTTGGGGGGGAGATGGGAGAGGAGCAGGGGCATGGAGGGGGAGGGTCACCGCTTCTGTTTGACTCGGAGGGCAGTGAGCGGGAGTGGGAGGGGCTAGATGTGTTTGCGTCGTGGGAGGAAGGGCTCAGGGAGGCTCGAATGGCGGCGGTGGAGGAGGTAGGTCGGGGGGGCAGAGGCGGGGCCGACTGGGCGGGTAGAGGGGGGTACTGGGATGGGTGGCGGTGGGGAGCTGGAGAGGGCGGGGTGGGCCGGGGAAGGGGGGGAGCTGGCGGTCGACGGGGGAGCAGGGGTAGGGGGGCTCAGCTGGATTGAGGATGAGGAAGGGGGTGGGGCAGGGGATGGCTGGGGGGATTGGTACCGGGCGGGCGGGGCGGTGCAGTGGCAGGGACCCAGCACACCAGCAATACCTTTTTTATTGCAGGGTGATAGCCGGCGCGGGGGAGTGGACTTGGTAAAGCTTGGGGTGGCCCAGCGACACCAAGGAGAAGGGAGGGCGGAGCTTCCTGCGGCGAGCCTGGAGACCACGAGGGAACACGGCGCGGCTGGCTCAAGAAGGCCCCTGGTGGGCTCGCCTGTCCCAGCACCCACAGGGCCCAAGCGGCTTGGGGAACAGCAGAGATCATGGAGCACCGGCGAAGAGGACTATTTTAGATTGAGTGGGGGCAGAGGCGAAAGGAGGGCCTCTGGCAGGTTTCAGTCGGCGCCGGCACCGGCGCGCCGGAAGTTTAGGTGGGGAGGTGTGGAGTTGACGGAAGGAGAGGACAGTGTGGAGGAAGGGGAAGTGAGAGATGGGCCAGGCGGACAGGGGCCCGGTAATGTTGTTAGTTCTTTTTTACAGGTGTCACGGGGCCTGGGTGCCGCGGCGGCCCGGACACAGTCGGGAGGCAGATCGGCGTCGGACAGGAGAGTCGAGGAACGGCGAGGGGATGCTTTGATTACAGGTAAAAGCAGGGAGGCGCCGCGGATGGTGTCGGTAGGGGTGGGGGGAGGCGGGGAGGGGGGTGGAGGATCGGCTATGCAAGGGGAGGTATGTGGTGGACCGGGGTGTGGGGACGGATGTGGCTGCTCCTGGTGGAAAGGGCGGAGGCACAGAGGGGTTGCCGGCTGAGGGGAAAGTGGCGAAGCCAGAGGCGGAGGGAGATGCAGGCAGCGCAGCAGCGGGCAGCGCAGCAGCAGAGGAGGAGGGCGCGAAGAAGCCTGAGAGTAAAGAATTGAAGTTTAAACGGCTCCCTTATATGGGAATCACGAAGCCTCTAGGGGCGCATTTGATGGCGGCCACTAAAGAAAAGATATGGAAGGGAGAATATGTGGAATTGTTGAAATTGTTGCACCGGGAGGTTCGGTCGAAGGAAGGGTCGAAAGAGGAGGAGTATGAGCTGCAGAAGCGCCCGAGGGTGCCGCTCACAATTGAGAACTGGATGGCGGCGTTTTTGATTTTCGCAAGTGTATATTGCGAGAAATTTCCAGAGAGGTCGGTGTCCCTTTTTAAGTACATGGACGTCATTCGGAAAGCGCAGATTACAGGGGGGGTTTGCGTGGGCGCAGTACGACGAGGAGTTCAGGGCAAGGATGGTGTGGGACCTGGAGGCAAAGTGGGGCGAGCTGGATTGCGATTTGTGGCAGCACACGATGGGCCTGGCGGGGTCGGGCAAGACTATATTTACCGCCAGCGGGCTCCCGATCATATATCAGCCCTTTCAAGGGCGACCCACCCGGGGAGGGGTGGGAGCGGGAGCCAAGAGCCAGCCCGGGACCGCGGGGCCCTGCTGGGACTTTAATAAAGGGGCGTGCGCCAGAGAGCATTGCCGTTTTCGGCATGAGTGCTCTGGGTGCGGAAGATATGGGCACCCGGTGTTGCGCTGCTGGGGCCTACCCGGACAGCAACATGGCGGCACACACGCGGCGGCGGGAGCAGCGTGACCCGGGAGCGGGCAGCCGTCGGGAAGCGGCCAGGGTGGCAAAGGGCCTGGGCCAAAGGGCTCCTACGCCGGTTAGATTGGATAGGTTGACGGCGGCCCTACGCACTTACCGGACGCGGGGGCCGCGGAACGTCTGCGGATCGGGTTTCAAGACGGGTTCAGGCTGGGATACGAGGGTCCCCGGGTGCGGCGATGGGCGGACAATTTGCGTTCAGCACGGGAGCACCCGGAGGTGGTACAGAATAAACTGGATAAGGAGGTACAGGAGGGGCGCATGGCGGGGCCTTTTGAGGATTGGCCGATGGCAGACCTGATAGTGTCCCCTATAGGTGTGGTGCCCAAAAAGGAGGCTGGGCAGTTCCGGCTTATACAGCATCTGTCGTGGCCGGACGGCGGGTCGGTCAATGACTTTATCAATGAGAGCGAGGCCACAGTGGTGTACTCCTCGGTGGAGGCGGTAATGGCATTGGTGGTGAAGGAAGGAAGAGGCGCGGTGATGGTCAAGTGCGACACCAAGTCGGCTTTCCGGTTACTGCCTGTTCACCCAGACGACTGGGGCCTACTGGGGATCCAGTTTCACGGCCGCTGGTATGTGGACAAGGCGCTGCCGATGGGCTGCTCGATGTCCTGCGCGCTTTTTGAATGTTTTAGCACGTTCCTGGAGTGGTTTTTTACAGAACGCACGGGTCACCAAGGAGGCATGCACTACCTGGATGACTTTTTCTTGGTCGGGGCCCCAGACTCCACGAACTGCCAGGTGGCGCTGGACAGCTTTCAGGAGATCATGGTGGACCTGGGGGTGCCGCTGGCACCGGAGAAGACAGTGGGGCCAGGCACGGCGCTGTCATTCTTGGGTATTGAGATCGACTCAAGCTTGATGGAAGCACGGCTACCGGTGGACAAAAAGCAACAGATGCTGGGGCTGCTGGAGGTGATGGTGGCCAGGAATAAGGTGACAGTGTTGGAAGTGCAAGTGCTTTTGGGGCACCTCAACTTCGCGTGCAGGGTGGTGCGGGTCGGTAGGACTTTTTGCAGACGACTAGGCTGGGCTTTGGCGGGGCGGAGGCCCCCACATCATCACGTGCGCGTGTCGGGGGGTGCGGGAGGATTTGCGGATGTGGCGATTTTTCCTGCACCAGTTCAACGGAGTGCCCTTACAGCGGGACGTGGACTTGGTGTGGGATGTGCAGATCTTCTCGGACGCGGCGGGCAGCGAAGGCTTCGGGCTCTACTGGAACGGGAAGTGGTGCGCAGAGAGATGGCCCCCAGAGTGGTCAGGGGGCGGGAGGAGCATTGCTTTCTTGGAGCTCTTCCCTTTGGTGGTAGCAATCTGGCTGTGGGGAGAGGTGCTGGCACATCGTCGGGTGACTTTCAATGTGGACAATATGGCGGTGGTGCACGTTGTGAATCGCCAGTCCGCCAGAGATGAACAAGTGTTGAAACTGTTGAGAGTGTTTGTGCTGGGCTGTTTGCGCCATGATATTGCTTTACGCGCGGTGCATGTCCCAGGAATTGACAATGACATTGCGGATGCTCTGTCTCGTTCGCAGTGGGGCAGATTCCGTGGGTTAGCCAAGGAAGCGGAATGGGACCCGACTCCACTGCCGGCGCAGATGTGGGACATAGGCAACACCGGATGTTGCAGCTGGTTCTAGGATCCTTGGCAGAGTCAACCAGAACAGCGTATGTGGCAGCCTGGGGGGAGTTTGTGGCGACCGGGGCACGTTGACGGCCGCCGGGCAGGGACAGGCAGGAGGAGGTGGTACAATACTTGCTGGAATTGATTGGAAGGGGATTGTCGAGAGTGACGATAGCGGGTAAGCTGGCGGGGATCAGTTTCATGGGTAAGCTACTGTGGGGATACGCCCCGTCCACAGGTGAATTGGGGTCTAGGATGTTGGAAGGTTGGGCACGGGAATGCGGGGGGGGGGGGGCGGTGCGGCGGCCGGTGTCAGTGGAAATGTTGGGCAGAGTTGTGGCGATGCTGCCGCGCGTGTGCAGGGATGGCAGGGAAGCATGCCTGTTCGGGACGCTGATGGTGTGGATGTTTGCGGGGGCTTTCTGGGTGTCTGAGCTGTTGGGTTCTAAGGCTGAACGGGGCTTGGAATGGGCGGAGGTGCAAGTGACACAGTCGGAGGTGCGTCTGTGGCTGCGGAAGTCCAAGACGGATCAGAGGAGTGTGGGGTCTTGGGTGACCATGGACAGGGGGGAAGAGGGAAGTGAGTGCCCGGTGCTGTGGGTAGGAGATGGAGGACCGCATGTACAGCGAATGGTCTGGTGTTCCAGCACGCGAATGGAAAGGGGGCGACGGGGCGGCAGCTTTTGGGAGTGTTGCGGAAGACCTTGGTCAGATTTTGTGTGGATGGACGACAGTTTGGCACGCACTCCTTTCGGATAGGGGCGGCGTCCGAGGCGCACCGTCGGGGGCAGGGAAGGGGGGCCATCATGCGCTTGGGTAGGTGGACATCGGATTGTTATCGCCGCTATGTGCGCAGCGCAGAACCAGCAAGAGGGCGCATGGTGGAATTGGGGGGACAGTGTTGATTGACATTTGTTTCTAATTTCAGGTTCGGTGGCGGGCCCCTCGTCCCGGGATATGTTTATCTGGATTGTGGGACACTCGTTTGTGAAGAGGGCGAAACTACAGGCACAAGATAGCTATTTCGGGGATGGTTTGGGGTTTAATCCGGATTTGTTCAGGGTGGTCTGGTCGGGGAGGGGGGGCATGAGATGGGCAGAGCTGGTCACAACCTTGAATGGTTTAGTGTGCGGGGGGCGTTGCCCTGACGTGTTGGTCCTCCACCTGGGGGAAAACGACCTGGTGCAGGAAACTGGTTTGGTGCTGATGAGAGCGATGCGGCGGGATCTGGCAGAGCTGCGCAGGTGTTGGGCAGGTTGTGCGGTGGTCTGGACCGAGTTGGTGCCACGTAGAGTGTGGCGGGGAGCGGTGAAGCCGCAGGCGGTGGATAAGGCAAGGCGGAAGTTGAACGTGGGAATGGTGCGTTTCTGTCGGCATTTGGGTTTTACGCGCATATGGCACAGGGACATCAAATACGATGCGCCGGAGATGTTCAGGGGAGACGGAGTACATTTGTCCCGCATTGGAATGGACCTGTATCTGTTGGAGCTTCGGGAGGTGTTGGCGAAGTTGTTGGGGGTTCGCCCGGAGTAAAGGTGTTTGCGAGGTACGCGGAGGTGACCGGGGTGGGGGGGGTGTGGGGGGGCAGGGAAAGGGGGGAGGAGGTGTAATCACCTACCCCACTTTCCCTGGGTGGCGGAGTTTGGGTTGATGTTGGCCAAGTTTGGCTGGTGTTCGGGTCTTTATCATTATGTTTGGGGATTTGGGGAACGGGAGCGGGGAAAGGGTAAACAGTTTTGGAGTTACATTAGAGGGGCTTAGTTACAGTTGCAATAAGGCAGATAGGTCTGTAGGTATTGACAGGTTTTGGAGTTAAGATTTAGGGGAGAAAAGTGGATACATGAGGATGTTATGGAATTGTATATTTGTATATGCAGGGTGGGGGGATTGTATCATGTGGGGATCGTAGGGGTGGAGGGAGACAAAACCTAAGGGGTCAGGTAACTCGATGTTTAGAGAGGTGTTAGTTTTGTGAGGCAGTTGCCAGTTTTAATATATGTGATGTGCACCTGTTTCAAATAAAGCGGCCTTTTACACACACAAAATGGTAGTCGGTCTTGATTGCCCCCTTCATCCCTCCCAAGGGGGATTTGGGGGGCAGCCGAGCCACGAGGTCTTCATCCCGGGCAGGTTTGGGAGGGGGAAGTGGGTTTCATGGGGGCGGCCATTTTGCCGCCGGTTGGGCTGCCTGGGATAGCCCAAAGGCAGCCCAAAGTATTACCAACAAGCCCAAAAGAGCTATATATGGGGGTTACACTTCCGCCCAGCCACCATTTTAGGTATTGTAACCTGGTGGCTGGGAGTGAATTTTGCAGCTTGTCCCACCCTCCCACTCTTAGGATGGGGCTGAGGGGGGGGGATTTTGGTGGTCATGTTTTTTGGGTGGCGGCGTTTGGGACAGGTGCACAGGGGTGTTTTGTTGTATGTATTTGTCGCTTTGAGCAGGTGCAGGCGGAGTTTGGGTTGATGTTGGCCAAGTTTGGCTGGTGTTCGGGTCTTTATCATTATGTTTGGGGATTTGGGGAACGGGAGCGGGGAAAGGGTAAACGGTTTTGGAGTTACATTAGAGGGGCTTAGTTACAGTTGCAATAAGGCAGATAGGTCTGCAGGTATTGACAGGTTTTGGAGTTAAGATGTAGGGGAGAAAAGTTGATACATGAGGATGTTATGGAATTGTATATTTGTATATGCAGGGTGGGGGGATTGTATCATGTGGGGATCGTAGGGGTGGAGGGAGACAAAACCTAAGGGGTCAGGTAACTCGATGTTTAGAGAGGTGTTAGTTTTGTGAGGCGGTTGCCAGTTTTAATATATGTGATGTGCACCTGTTTCAAATAAAGCGGCCTTTTACACACACAAAATGGTAGTCGGTCTTGATTGCCCCCTTCATCCCTCCCAATTGTTGTAGTCTCTGGGATTGTGGTTGCTTTATGGAGCGCTGCCGCGCTAGATACCAAGAACCTGCAAAACCTTTTTCTGTGATTAGCGCATGGATGCGCTGAGTCACAAACATTTCTCCGACGTGAAGAACAGAAGCCCGCATTTTCGTTTGTTTGTTCTTTTAGTTACCGCGTTTAAAAGAAACCGGTGATTTAGAGGTTAGATAGCGCATGCCGCGCTGGATTAGGAAGAGCCTTCTTGTACGCAATTAAATGCCTGAAAGAGAAGAGATCTGCTAATCGTCCTTGGAAGAGCAAGTACGCATTTTTGCTAAAGAGACCCAGTTACCGATTTACTTCTGCTGATTAAGAAGTACTCTGACAACAAGTGGAAGTGGATTATTTTTATATTCAGTTTCATGCATCACAGAGATCGTAATTTTACAAGAGTCATCTGGGCAGCGGAAACACGCATCTTGTCACCAGTGATTCCTGTTACAGATAAGTACATGAATTGAGTGTGAATTACGTCCAACCAAGTACTGGTGATTTACTATTGACATTTGCAGGTTGATATTTCAACGATTGTGAAACCTTCCAATATTTTTCTTGATTTATTTTTCTCTTTTGTGCCATTTTCATTGGAAGGTATTTGCGGCAGTTAAAATTGTAAGTTTAATTACACACATAGTGATTTTGATCGACACTGTCGCAGTATGTATGGAATGTATGATGTATCCTCTCTTCCTTGCAGGATTCATGCATAGAGAGCTGTGAGATCCCGCCAAATTCCTACCAGTGCAGAATCGATGATTTCAAACTGCTGCAACTTTATTGTTTATTTATCCACTTTTCCCCTTCCCCTGGTGGGGAGCCATCTGTTTTAGTGTGACGAAGTACTCGCAGGAGGTTCCACATAGGGGAGGTTGGAGAATAAGCATCAGGAATCGCTCCCGCTGTATCCCGATTTTGAGGTTAGTTAACCTATGTTCACTTCGTGACAGAGTGACAAGCCCACGGATGACTACAGCCTGAGCGATGGACACTAACACAGTCCTTACGTCAGTATTAGAAACCTTGACTGCTCTACGCATGGAGGTAGACGCTTTTCGTGGGGAAAATCTAGAATTGCGTAATGAGATCGTAACAATGAGGAGAGAAGTAGCAGGTCTCTCGCGTGGTAGTTCTACGGGAACACGGGGGCCTTCTTACATAAGAAATTGGACACTTCCTGGACTCATTTCCTCGATGACCAACAGGCAGGTTTTAGACCGTTCCATTCTACGGAGGCAGTGGTGGTGGCGGTTATGGACACGCTGAGACAGGGGGCTGACAAGAACATGGCCCAGGCCCTAGTGTTACTTGATCTCTCGGCCGCTTTTGACACGGTCGACCATGACATCTTGGTCGACCGTGTCAGAAATGCTGGCATCTCTGGCCTGGCCCTGTCTTGGATTGTATCCTTTCTCCAACTACGTTCCCAATCGGTACATCTGTCTTCCTTTTCTGCTCCTCGTATTTCACTTTCTTGTGGTGTTCCCCAGGGTTCTGCCTTGTCCCCTCTCTTGTTTAATCTTTATATGCAGCCCCTCCTTGTCTCTCTTCGTCATTCTTCTGTTACCACTTTTAACTATGCAGATGATCTGCAACTTATCTTTCCTATCGACCCCTCTCCTCTTTCCTGCTCTAATTTCCAAACCACAATGCTTACCATCTATGAGTGGATGAACTTCAGCCAGCTGAAGCTCAATCCGAGCAAGACAGAGCTGGTCCTGATTGGCAGGCCCCCACATCCTTGGACTTCCAATTTCTGGCCCCCTGCCCTTGGTCCCCCTCCTTGCCCAGTTAACTCTGTGAAGAGCCTTGGTGTTACCATCTCTAGCGACCTTTCGATGCGGCCGCACATCAACGCTGTTACCTCGGCCTGCTTTTACCATCTCCGCAGAATCGGGAAGATCCGAAGGTTCCTATCACCAGAGGCTCTCACCCTTGTTATCATGGCCCTGGTCACCTCACGTTTAGACTATGCCAACTGTCTATACGTGGGGATCCCGGCAAACCATCTCCAACGCCTCCAATTGGTGCAAAACCAGGCAGCCAGATTAATTTTTCAGCAGCCCAGACACCAACATGTCACCCCGTTGCTAAAAACCCTACACTGGCTCCCTGTTGCGCAACGCTGCATCTTTAAACTGGGATGCACTATTTTCAAATCTCTTTTTGCCTCTGCTCCTGTCTTTATCTCCCGCTGCTTGCACCCCTATGTTCCTTCTCGACACCTTAGATCCTCTGCTTACAATCTTTTGATCACTCCTAGGTTTAAATGCAAGAAGCACGGTGGTGCCTGTTTCTCCTTTCTTGCCCCGTTCACTTGGAATTCCCTCCCTCTCTCCATCCGGCTCAGCTCCGATTATTCCTCCTTTCGCAAATCCCTGAAAACACATCTGTTCCGCCTTGCCCATGGCTAGCTGCACCCACCCCCTTGTGCCCTTATCCACTGGTCTTTGAGCGCCAAGAAACCAATTGGTGTATGTGCGCGGTACCAAATTTTTTTAACATAACATAACATTCCACCTTCCGCGTCACAGGGCTCTGCACAAGGTGCCGGTGAAGGAGCTAGTTCTTCAACCATCCAAGTTATACAGCCACTCCATCTTCCTTTTTCCCCTCCAGAAAGATTTTTTGGGGACCCCAAGAAGTTCAGTATCTTCTTGGGGCAATGCAAATTGCATTTCATGTGCAAACCCTCTGTCTTTCCTGATGACCAGTCTAAAACTGCGTTTGTTATGTCCTATTTAGGAGGTAATGCCGCCAACTGGTCTTTCCCGTTGATAGAAAGAAATGACCCTGTACTGTTCAACTTCCCTAACTTTTGTGAGGAGATAAGGAAGCTCTTTGATAGGAAGGCACATTTGTTATCCTTAGATAGAGAACTCATCACACTAAGGCAGGAATCACAAGACCTTTTGTCTTACATTACTAATTTCAATCGATTGGTCATTGAAACAGAGTGGCCTACTGAAAAGAGAACATCTTTGTTTTATCAGGGTCTGAGAAGCGAGTTGAAGGATGTGTTAGCGCAGGTTGTTCACATGCCAACTACTTGTGAAGAATTAATCGAACTCGCAGTTCAGTTGGATCACCGTCTGCAGGAACGAAAGGGAGACAAACAACGTGGTGACAATAGGATTATGTGTACGAGACCTAGATCAATAACTGAAGAACATACATCCTCCTCGGATGGAACAGAGCCGATGCAAGTTGGCGGAATACGGGGTCCTCTCAGTCCCGAAGAAAGAAGTAGACAAAGGCAGTTGAAGCTGTGTATGTATTGTGGAAAGGCCGGACACTTCATCAAAAACTGTACTTCTAAAACCAAACTTCCATACAAAGAGAACAAAGAGGGGAAGAAGGTGTCTCTTGTGGAATGGAGAGATGAGCCGGCGGAAAACTGAATACCTCAAACATGACAGCGACCCCTTGTTTGAGGCTGGAGAATATCGAGGTCTATCCTGCATTGGTCAACACCATACAAAACACTGTGGCACATATGAATGTGTGTGTTACTCTGGAAATTACAGAAGGAAAGCCCCCCTTGGTTCATGCGCTCATGGATTGCGGAGCTACCGGAAATTTTACTGACCAGAGATATGCTTATGAATTGGGTATACCTTGCATAAGGAAGCTCAAGCCGGAACCTGTGAAGGCAGTAGATGGCACTGCTTTGACTTCAGGACCTGTTTGTTACCATACCCAGCCGATCTTTATGCAGTTGGGAGCAACTCACTTCGAATACATACAATTCGATCTTATTGACGCCCCAAACTTTAAAATGATCTTAGGCATGCCATGGTTAACAATGCATGACCCTCATGTGCAGTGGGCGGCCCGCACCATAAATATGAATTCCTCATTTTGTGCGGAGCATTGCACAAAGGAAAGAAACCTGCAGCCATCATCTAGAATGGAAAACCCTGCTGTGCTATTAGCTACGGAATGCAGTACTCCGAGTGTGTGCCTGGTGTCTTCCTTACCGGAAGTGTATGAAGAATACAAGAACGTATTCAATGAACTGGAAGCGAGTAGGCTACCTCCTCATAGAGAGTATGACTGCGTGATTGACTTGGAGCCAGGCGCAAGTATACCGTGCAGTCGGATATATGCACTCACCGAGGCAGAGAATACATATTTACAATCCTATTTGAAGACGCTCTTGGCATCTGGGTTCCATCGCCCTTCTACGTCTCCTGCATCATCGCCTCTTTTTTTTATACCGAAGCGCAAAGGTGGCTTGTGGGCATGTATCGATTATAGAGCGATCAACAGAGTGACCAAGAAGAACAGGTATCCTCTGCCCTTGATACCGGTACTTATGGATCAGTTTGAGGGAGCCACGGTGTTTACGAAATTGGACCTTAGGGGAGCGTACCACCTTGTGCGCGTTTGAAAAGGAGACGAATGGAAGACGGCTTTTCGTACTAAATATGGGCTGTACGAATACCAAGTCATGTCCTTCGGCCTGTGCAATGCCCGAGCTGCTTTCCAGTACTTCATGGATGAAGTACTGAGAGGATTGTTGGATGTCTCCTGTATGGTCTATATTGACGATATTTTAATATACTCTGAGTCGGAAGAAGAACACGTACTACATGTGGCTGCTGTTCTGAAAGGGTTACAGCAACATACTCTCTATGCTAAGTTAGAAAAATGCTTGTTCCACGCCTCAGAAGTAGAGTTCTTGGGATATGTAATCGGCCCGGGAGGTATATGTATGGATAAAAAGAAAACGGAGGCCATCATACACTGGAAATCACCCACGAGTGTTAAGAGTTTACAGAGTTTCCTTGGATTCTCCAACTTTTATAGAAGGTTTATAAAAGGTTTCTCCAGCATCATACAACCTATGACGGTGCTGTTAAGAAAAGGAACCCCTTTTAATTGGAATGATTCAGCGGAAGAAGCGTTCCAGACCTTGAAAAGATGTTTTACTAGTGCTCCAATCCTATGACATCCGAATCCTGAGCAACCCTTTGTGCTGGAAACGGGCGCTTCTTACTATGCTTTGGGTGGAGTCCGGTCCCAGAGACATTCGGAGACGGAGCAGATCCACCCAGTCGCATTCTTCTCCAAAAAACTGTCTCCCTGTGAAATTAATTACAGCATCACAGACAAAGAATTGCTGGCGATTAAAAAAGTGTGCGAAGAATGAAGACATCACCTGATGGGGGCTAAACATACAGTGGAGATATATACTGACCATCGCAACCTATTGTTTTTGAAAAGTGCCAGGGCATAGACACCAAGACAACTTCGCTGGTCCCTATTCTTTGCCGATTTTGATTTCATCATCAAATATCGACCTGGTCCCCAGAACGGAAAGGCTGATGCACTGTCTAGACCTATGCCTACTACCGGACCTATGGTGATGGAACTCGAAGAGCCTCCTGTTATTCTACAAAAGGCTTCTTTCCAAACTGTCATATCGGTGGTGACAACAACTGAGAGGTTCCTAGAAGAGGTGAAATAGCTTTACGACATTCCAGACAAACAAGCATGGGTGGAAGAAAATCCTTTACATCGATGCCAGAGGGACGATTTGCTGTTTCATGAGAAACAACTGTATATACCTATGGGTCATTTACGACTACAAGGACTACATTGGATTCGTGATTCTCCTTTGGGGGGCCATACGGGGCAACAAAAAACCTTGCAAAACATGTCTCGATATTTCTGGTGGGAATCGATGAGGAAAGACACCACGGATTACGTCACAAAATGTTCCATCTGTGCCCAAGGAAAGACTAGGCACCAACCATCTGTTGGGTTGTTGAGGCCCATATCTGATTTTATTGTTGAAATGCCTTCTAGTGTAGGATATACCACCTTTCTAGTTGTTATAGATCACCTGACCAAAATGGGGCATTTCATTGCTTTGACCAGACTACCCACATCCGGGGAGCTAGCTAAGACATTCCTACAACATGTGGTACGATTGCATGGTATCCCTTCTGTTTTAATAACTGATAGGGGCTCACAGTTCACGTCCAAGTTTTGGAAGGCACTCTGTACCAGCATGAAAATCGACGCTCGTTTATCCACAAGCTACCACCCACAGACTGATGGCAAGATGGAAAGGTTGAACCAGACTTTGGAACAATACCTCAGATGTTTCACCTTACAGTATAGTGATGAGTGGAGTACCCTTTTATGGACCGCAGAATTCGCTTACAACAATGCCACACATTCTTCCTTAGGATGCTCACCCTTTTACTGTCTCAATGGTTATCACCCAAACATGTTGCCATTTGAACAACCTGTTACTTCCTCTCATCCTACTATACAGGGACATCATGCACATCTCAGGACAGTGTTACAGGGGGTTAAGCAACATCTGAAAGAATCGCGAGATAGGGATAAGCTCTATGCAGACAAAAAGAGAATAGCTGAGCCATCCTATAAGGCAGGGGACAAGGTGTGGCTCAGTACGAAGCACCTGAAGTTCAAAGGGAACACCAGACTCCAACCTAGGTTTGTAGACCCATATGCCATTCACAGCATCATTAACCCTGTTGCCATGAAACTCACTCTTCCTTCCGCGTGGCAAATTCATCCTGTGTTTCATGTTTCCCTTCTGAAACCTTGTAGTCCTCACACTAGACTATCTTTGAAACCATGCCCCCTCAAAATAGAAGGAGAAATGGAGTATGAGGTACGGGCCATTCTTGATTCAAAAAGAGTAAGGGGAAGAGTGCTCTACCTCCTGGATTTGGGAGGGTATGGTCCTGTTGATCGTTCTTGGGAACCCCGCTCCAATTTACATTGCCCTGCACTTCTTTGGCATTTCCACGCACGGTTTCCTGGGAAGCCTGGTGGACCACCGGGACGTCGGTCTTAGTGAGGGGGTTCTGTCACATTCCGGCCCTGTATGGTGGTGCATGTTATATGTTTGTGTTTTTGAATGAAAACTACATGTCCCAGAATTCTGGGACCTGAGGCTCCTCCTTCACAGGTTTCCAGCGCCTGGCTACTTATTCATTTCCTTTTCCTGACTCAGGTGCTTGTTACCTGAATTCATCATGTGTTTTCCACCCAAGCTATGTTTGGAATTGTTGTAGTCTCTGGGATTGTGTTTTTTTTTTTTTTGTATGTTCTTATATAGCGCTCGACTACCCGGAGGCATCTCGGCGCTTGCCTTGGGAACCCGTCCTGGCTTTTCCCTGTGAGATAGCCCCTAACGGGCATCCCCAAGGTGAAAGCCAGGCATCCCGCCGCGGGGGGCCGTTGTGGAGATTAAGCAAGCTTAATGCCCAGAGTTGCAGAGTGTGAACCCATGATTAGGTCAGGCACCGAAGCGAGAATTATCGAGTCCGTGGACATTTGAGCTCAAGACCCTGCCGCGTCGGGAATTGAACCCTGGTCCCGGGTCTGACCTCTGCTTCAGGGTCTGCCTGCTCTAACCAGTGAGCCACACTTCTCCGTTCCTTTATGGAGCGCTGCCGCGCTAGATACCAAGAACCTGCAAAACCTTTTTCTGTGATTAGCGCATGGATGCGCTGAGTCACAAACATTTCTCCGACGTGAAGAACAGAAGCCCGCATTTTCGTTTGTTTGTTCTTTTAGTTACCGCGTTTAAAATAAACCGGTGATTTAGAGGTTAGATAGCGCAGGCTGTGCTGGATTAGGAAGAGCCTTTTTGTATGCAATTAAATGCCTGGCAGAGAAGAGATCTGCTAATCGTCCTTGGAAGAGCGAGTACGCATTTTTGCTAAAGAGACCCAGTTACCAATTTACTTCTGCTGATTCAGAAGTACTCTGACAACAAGTTGTAATTGTAATTGTAATTGTAAAGGTTCTTCTATAGCGCATGGCTACTCGGAAGCATCCCAGCACTTTATACTGACCAGAGGGAAATAGATATCAGAAGGTGCAGAGGCCTAACTCATCTAGATCTTGGGGAACAATACAATTTTTAGCTTTTTGCGAAATGCGAGTAAGTTAGGCTCTTGACGGAGAGGTGGGGGGAGAGCATTCCATAACTTAGCCGCATTTTGCGAAATGAGGCGGCCCCCTGTGCGGGCCCTATTGATCCTCGGAATTATTAGAAGGTTTTGCTGGTTTGAGCGAAGATTCCTGGGTGGTTTATATGGCCTGATCATGTCGTTTAGGATGGGAGGGCCCTTCCCATAAAGAGTTTTATGGACCAGACAAAGGGTTTTGAAGTGAACCCGCTCCCTTATTGGAAGCCAATGCAAGGTACTCAGCGAGGGTGCGGCTGATGTAAGGTGGCTGGTACCCGTATGTAACCTCACTGCGGAGTTCTGGGCAGTCTGGAGTTGCTGAGTAACCGAGGCGGGGGCTCCTAGGTAGAGCGCATTTCCATACTCCAGCCTAGATAGAATAAGGGACTGGACTATGGTTTTCTTGGCTGCTTCGGGTAGCTGAGGAAGGATTTTACGAATTGTCTTCAACAGGCCAAAGCAGGTGGCCACTGTCTTTCTTGCCTGGGTTTTGAAAGACAACTCCGTGTCCAGCCAGAAGCCGAGGCTTTTTATCTCGGACTTTGGAATGGGCCCAAGCCCCATGCAGGAGGGCCACAGTGTGGAATTATTAAATGCGGCTTTTTTTCCTAGTAACATCAGCTCAGTTTTCCCCCCATTCAACTTCAGATGGGACGCATCCATCCATTTCGCAACCGCCTCAAGGCAGCTGCAAAGGTTGGTCGGAAGGGGTTCCACCTGATTTAAGGAGACAACTAGCTGAATGTCATCAGCAAAACTTACTAACTGGATTCCAAAGGGGGCCACTACCTCTTCCAGAGGCGCCATGTACACATTAAACAGTGTGGGGCTAAGGGAAGAACCCTGTGGTACCCCACACTGTAATGGCACTGGAAGGGAGCAGCTGTTCTCTGAGAAAACCTTAAAAACTCTGTCGCTAAGAAAAGACTCGAGCCACATAAGGGCCTTGCCCGTGATCCCAATCCTTTCAAGGCGAGATAGAAGGACACGGTGGTTAACCGTGTCGAAGGCGGCGCTGAGGTCCAGGAGGATAATGGCCGCACTGCCACCTGCGTCCAAAATCCTCCTGGAATCCTCATCCACCCTCAACAGTGCTGTCTCGGTTCCCTGTCCTCTCCGGAATCCTGTTTGAGTAGGGTGTAGCAAATCATGGGGCTCCAAGTAAAATGCCAGCTGTTTATTCACCCATTTTTCGGTGAGCTTACTGATGCCAGGGAGAAGGGAAATGGGGCGGTAGTTGGAAAAATCGTAAGGGTCGAGATTTGGTTTTTTCAACAGGGCCCTGACCATGGCCAACTTCCAATCTTGCGGTACCAAACCTGACTCTAGCGAGGTGTTAACTAAGTTGATAATGTGCTTGCTGATGTGGGGCAGAGCCAGGTTTAAAATGGTCATAGGGGCAGGATCGAGCGGGGAGCCGCTCTTTATGGAGTTAAAGAGAGGGGGTAAAAGTTCTGCACTGAGCGGGAGAAAAATGAAAGGTGAGGCGGAATAAAATCTGTATCGCCTACCAGAGAAGGGGTTAGTTCAGCCATAGGTAGGGGGGGAAGAGAAAGAAGGATATTTTGGATTTTTGTGGCAAAAAAGCTTGCTAGTTTATTGCACTGAACACCAGATTCCTCGGAGGAAAGTGCTGATAATGGCGGGTCCGGGGCTTTTAACAAAGTTTTAATTATCTTAAACATCTCTCTAGGGGCATTAGCAGAATTCTCAATTTTTTCTGCATAAGAGGTAGATTTGGCTATGTTGAGGGCAGATTTATATTTCTTTATGGTAGATCTGTATTTATTTTTCTTCTCCTCATCGAAATGTTTTCGCCACAGCCTCTCCTCCCGTTTACATTCCTGTTTAAGGGACCTTAGGTCTGAATTAAACCAGGGTAGTTTATTGGGGCCTTTTTTATTTGTGATACATTTTTTTGGGAGCACGCTATCCAGTGATTGTTCAATCCATTGGTTGAAGTCTTTATTTGCCCTATCGATGTCCTGGTTGGCCGGAGGCTCGCTCTGCTTCAGTGTTTCTAGCCAATCATTCAGTTCTAGTTTCGTCCAGCGCCTACCTAAAGTTTTATGAGAAGGTTTGATAGAGCTGGGTCTGCTTATCTTCCATGTAAAAGGGATTACCATATGGTCTGACCAGGGAATGGAGTATGGTTCAGTTGAGGTCAATTCTACAACGTTTGAGAATATGGGGTCTAAAAGATTCCCTTTAGAATGAGTGGGATGCAGAACTATTAAGTTCAATTCACAGGCGGCTAAATCTTTAGTCAATTCCATTGCAGTGATATCTGAAGTATTATTAAAATGGAGGTTCAGGTCTCCTAACACTATGAAGTTAGAAACCGTACTAGCTAGCTCCAAAGTGGTTTCAATTAGTCCTTCCGCAAATTGTCCTATCGGGCCAGGTGGATGGTAAATTAAAAGGCCAGAGAGTGACAGTTCTGAGAATAGTGTGATAGAGAACTGTATACTCTCACAGTCTGGGGTAGAACTATCAGTCATACGACAGATTAGATGCTCCCTATAGAGAATGGCGATCCCTCCTCCAACCTTAGGTCCTCTATCCCTGTGTTGGATCAGGTATCCAAGGGGGAGAGCTCGGACAATATCTGGGCCAGAGGTGGATCCAAGCCACGTTTCTGTTAAAAAAAGAATATCCAGATCTAAATCTTGAATTAGTAGGGAAATTTCAATAGCATGTTTTGGTAAGGAGCGGCAATTAACCAATGCCATTTTCAGAGCAGCCTCTGCTTTCCTTATTTTAGTAATCACCTCAGTTGCCCTAAAAGGACAATGTTGGCAAGAGAAGCAGCCGAGCGCAGGGTCCACAGAGTGGCTACAGGAAGATGGAAGTGCCTCCTTTAGGGTAAAGAGTGTTGAGCGGGAATATGTTAATGGAGATGGGGCTAATGAGGCAGGTGGATTATTTTTATATTCAGTTTCATGCATCACAGAGATCGTAATTTTACAAGAGTCATTTGGGCAGCGGAAACACGCTTCTTGTCACCAGTGATTCCTGTTACAGATAAGTACATGCATTGGGTGTGAATTACGTCCAACCAAGTACTGGTGATTTACTATTGACATTTGCAGGTTGATATTTCAACGATTGTGAAACCTTCCAATATTTTTCTTGATTTATTTTTCTCTTTTGTGCCATTTTCATTGGAAGATATTTGCGGCAGTTAAAATTGTAAGTTTAATTACACACATAGTCATTTTGATCTACACTGTCGCAGTATGTATGGAATGTATGATGTATCCTCTCTTCCTTGCAGGATTCATGCATAGAGAGCTGTGAGATCCTGCCAACTTCCTACCAGTGCAGAATCGATGATTTCAAACTGCTGCAACTTTATTGTTTATTTATCCTCTTTTCTCCTTCCCCTGGTGGGGAGCCATCTGTTTGAGTGTGACGAGCATCAGGAATCGCTCCCGCTGTATCCGGCTTTTGAGGTTAGTTAACCTATGTTCACTTCGTGACAAAAACAAATACGGACTTGCATATTGTATTTGCAGTCTCCAGGTTTTTGTGCCGTATGTGGTGGGCAAGGTCAGAAATTTTAAAATCGGGGTGATTTTTACATTATTTATTATTGTTACTTTTGTAAAAATGGAATTTCCCTGGTTTTTATTCTTTTAAATATTGGTAAATGGTTTATTCTTGCTGCTTCTTTTATGGCTCATGCCGAAATAAAGAATTTTTTGACTGACAGAGATGTAACTTTTGTAGTAGGTTAGTATATAGATTTAACACACATAAACTCTTAAAAACACTTACATTCACTTGTTGTCATGAGTGATGTACTATGTGAGGTCATAAGAAGTGCATTGTGGGGGCGTAAGTTATAGCTATAGCTCAGGTAACTA
This sequence comes from Lissotriton vulgaris, assembly GCF_964263255.1. Lineage (NCBI taxonomy): Eukaryota > Metazoa > Chordata > Amphibia > Caudata > Salamandridae > Lissotriton > Lissotriton vulgaris. The sequence continues at coordinate 138,823 of NW_028254673.1, forward strand.
TAACTTTTGAATTTCACTGGTTATGTATGAAAATATGAGCCTAACTATAATGTTCCTTTAACGTTTCTTTTTTTAGTGAATTTGTAAGTTTAAAAAAAAATTCTATTTGCTAATCATAATGACCCTGTGACCTATGGCTTTTAAGTGAATTTCTAAGGTTTTTCAAAATCTTTTTTCTAACTATAATGTCCCTGTAACCTTTATTTTTTTATGTGAATTTTTATGGTTTTTGTTAACTAGTAATCGCGTTTGCAGAGTGGTGGAGAAAGGGGGCGGGCCTCCAACCAGCTCTCAGAAGTCATGCTATGTCGGACTTACTGGAAGTAAACACAAGGGACTTTCTGGAAGTAACAGTAGGGCATCTGGGCAGTCAAGAACCCTCAGCATCCACGAGAACTACATCCTCCAACCAGCATTACACCAGGAAGCATATTTTCTGAGTTGTGGGGAAAGGGGGCATGGCCGCCCAACACCTCTCGGCAATTCCACTGTGTGGGACAGACTGCAGGTAACAGGAGAGTTTGTTGACCACAAAGACATTCTAGAGCCAAGGTGACTTCATCCCCCAACCAAAAGGGCACCAGGAGGCTTGTCTGCACAGTGGTGGATGGGACATGGCCTCAGAAATCCTCTTAGCAATCGCGCTCTGTGGGACTTACTGGAGGTAACAGGAGGGCATGTTGTCCCCCAGGTAACCTCTGGAGCCAAGGATACTTCACACCCCAACCAGCAGTGTGCCAGGAGGAGTGTTTTTAGAAAGGTGGAGAACAGGGGCGTGGCCTCTGAAGTCCTCTCTGCAATCACTCTCTGTGGGACTTACAAGAGGTAACAGGAGGGTTTGGTGGCCCCCAAGGACCCTCAGTATCCAATGGGACTTTATCCCCTAACCAGTAGTGTGCCAGGAGGTGCGTTTGCACAGTTAATATGAAAGGGGGTGGGCCTCTGGTGACATGCTGGTCTTTAAAAAAAAAAAATATATATATATATATATATATTTATTCGGGGAGGGAGGCCCCATGGGCCATGGGCCAATTTTGTCGCCGGGGACCCCATCTCCTGGGTCCTGGCCTATTTTGAATTGTGGGATCACTGGGCTGACACAAATTTCATACCACCCAGCATTCCCCCAGGTCTCTCGAAAATGGTACCTCATGTCTGTGGGTGGGCCAAGTAACCGTGGCAAGGAAGGGCCCAAAATGTATTCCGAAGACATCAGAATTATCTATCACAAAATGACCTGGTTTTGCAAGGGAGGCACCTGCGTTTTGGTCCCGGGATTTGCGTCCATCTAGGGAAACCTATCAAACCCACACATTTCTGCAAAGTAAGTACCTGAGGAGTTCAGGGAGGTATGGCTTGCGTGGATCCCCTAATGATTTCCTACCCAGAATCCGCTGAAACTTCAAATTTAGTTAAACAAAATGAAATTTTCCTCACATTTCTGGCTGGGATCACCGCCCCAGCAGAAATGTCCTACCACTTAGTTTTCCCCTCCGTCTCCCGAATACAATGAGACCTCACTTGTGTGGGACAGCCAAGGGCCTACGACTGGGAAGGGCCAAAGACACAGTGGTTGAGGGTATAGCCTAGCGAACTCTAAGCACTAAACTTTTTTAAAAATGTATTTTTAGGCGATTCTGCATTGGACACTCAATACAAGTGAGGTATCATTTTTATCGGGAGGCCAAGGGGAACTCTGTGTGGTAGGACATTTTTGCCAGCGTTGTGATCCCACACAGAAATGTGCGGAAAATATGATGCTAAATTTGAGGTTTGCAGGGGATATTTGGGTAGGAAAACGTTGGGGGATCCAAGCAAGCCCCACACCTATCTGGACTCTCCGGGGTGTCTAATTTTCAGAAATGTGTGGTTTTGGTAAGCTTTCCTAGATGGCCGCTGAGCATGGGACCAAAAAAGCAGGTGCCCCTATCTATCACAAAACGACCTGGTTTTGCAAGGGGGCACCAAAGGTCAGTGCCTAGTGGGCTTTCTGCCACCCTGGGGAGAAGCAGGGGCAGATTGGGGCCATTGAAAGACTGTGGCTATTTTATGGGGGGTGGGAGCATTGGTTTGCCCATTCTGGGCAGCCCCACCCCTCTGTATAAAAAAGCTAATGTAGTCCCTGGTACCTAGTGGGCTCTCTGCCCCCCCCGGGGGGGGACAGATAAGGGGCAGTAGCCCCCATATGCCTCCCAGGGGTGCAGAGAGGCTGTGGCAATTTTATGGGGGGTGGGGCATTGCCATGCCCATTTGGGGCAGCCCCCACCCCTATATATAAAAAAATAAATATTCCCTGGTGCCTAGTGGGCTTTTTGTCTCCCTGGGGGGCAGACCAGGGGATAATGCCCCACTTGCATAAAGTCTGTGGGAATTTGTTTTGGGCTGTGAGCATCGGCATGCCCATTCGGTGCAGCCCCCACCTCTATCCATTAAAAAAATATGAATCCCTGGTGTCTAGTGGGATTTCTGCCCCCGTAGGGTCAGATCAGGGGCTACTGCCCCATCTGCCTCCGGGGGGGGGGGGGCAGAAAGACTGTGGCATTTATTGGGGGGGGTAAGGTCATTGGCATGGGCAACCCTCACCCCTGAACTTTGAATAAAAATAATCCTTGGTGCTTAGTGGCCTTTCTGCCCGGGAGGGGAGTGAATGCTCTATTGCCCCCGTCTGCTTTCGGAGGGGCAGAAAGACTGGGGCAATCTTTTTTATGGTGGGGCATTGGCATACCCATTCTAGGAAACCCCCACTCCTGCATATAAAAGAAATCCCTTGTGTGTAGTGGGATTTCTGCCCCCCCCCAGAGGGGCAGATCAGTAGCTACTGCCCCAGAAAGGCAGAAAGACTATGGCATTTTTAAGGGGGGGGTGGGGGCATTTTGTGCAGTCCCCATTCCTGAACTTTGAAAAAAAATATTCCCTGGTGCCTCTTGGGCTTTCAACCCCACCAGGGGGGCATATAGGGGCTATTGCCCCCATCTGCCTCCAGGGGGGGGGGGAGACTGTAGCAATTTATTTTGTGGTTTGGGCATCGGAATGCCCATTCTGGACAGCTCCCACCTCTACTCATTAAAAAAAAAAGAATCCCTGGTGCCTAGTGGGCTTTCTGCCCCCATCTGCCTCCTTGGGAGGAGAAAGACTTTTGGAAGGGAAAGGGTGGGGGCATTGGGAGGCCTATTCTGGGAAGCCCCCACCTTTGGCCCATAAAAAATAATCCCTGGTGTCTAGGGTTTTTTCTGCCCCCCCCCCGGAGGCAGATTGGTAGCAACTGCCCCCCGGGGGGGGGGGGGCAGAAAGACTGATTATGCCAGATTTTAATGGGAGGACACCTCCCTGGTGCCTAGTGGGTGGATTCCTGTTTGGGTATCACACTCCTGGGATGATCTCCAAGCAGGGATCCACTCGGGAAGGGTACAATTGGAAAGCGGGGATTCTCCATTTTCCAATGATGTGTCTCACATGTGTTTCAGTGCACATGGGGCTGAGACAGCCCCATGAGCACTGAAAGAGTGAAACTGAAACTAAGTTTAATTTTCAATGTAATGATGTCAGCCAGCCATGCGCACAATCGTCATTACATTGAGAAAAAAAAGGCTTTGGAGGTTGGGAAAGCTGTTCCACACCTCCAGAGGCCCAAAAAAATAAAGAAAATCCCTCTTCTGACATACCCAAACAGCCACTCAGACACCCACTCACATACCCAACCAGCCTCTTACACATCCACTCAAATATCCACACAGTCACTCACATACCCAACCAGCTACTGACACCCACTCACACATCTAGGAAAACCACTTACACCCCTATTCACAGACCCACACAATCAATCACATACCCACTCACAGACTCACATTACCACTCATACACCAGCTCACAGACCCCACAGAACTCACACATCCATTCACACACCCATACAACCACTCACACACCCACACAGCCACTCACACACCCAACCAGCTTCTCACACCTACTCACACAGCCATCCAGCCAGACACAACCACTCACACACCCACAAACCCGCTTAGACACCCATTCACAGACCCACACAATCAACCACATACCCACTCACAGACCTACATAACTACTCGCACACTGACTTACAAACCCCGCGGACACTCACATACCCAGGCAGCCCCTCACACATCCTCTGATACACCCACACAACCACTCACACACCCATCACACAACCAATCACAGACCCATACAATCACATACCCAATCACAAAACCAGATAACCACTCACACACCACTCACACAGCCACTTACACACTCATTCAGAGATCCATAAAACTACTCACACACCATTTCACAGACCCATGAAACCAGTCAGACACCCACTCACATACCCCACCACACCTCACATACTGCTCACACTCTTTCAGCCACTCAGACAGCCACTCAGACATGCATACAGCCAGTAAAAACACCAACTCACATACTAACTCACACACTCACATACCCACTCAAAGATCCACCCACCCACACACATACCCACACAGCCACTCACACACCCAACCAGCCTCTCTCACACCCATTCACTTACACATCCAGCCACTGAGACACCCACTCACACCCCATAAAAGCACTTACACACCCATTCATAGACTCACAATATCAATCACAAATCCATTCACAGACCCACACAACCACTCACACACTGACTTGGGAAATAGCATAAAACAAGTAGAAATTCACTTAAAAAAACAAAAGTTAAAGGGACGATATAGTTAGGAAATAGAATTTAAAAAGAAATGGAAATTTACTGAAAAAAACTAAAATTACAGGAGTGTTATAGTTATGCTCAGATTTTACAGGCAGTAGGCTTGAGCCCATTACTTTTGTCAGGCATGAGAGGGCTTCTAAGGGGGTGGGGAAACAGGCAGACGTTTTGTGGAGAGCACTGCCCAAGAGGCACTCTACCCTTCCCCTATTCACCCTAAAATACTCAAACAAAGGCTTCTGAATCTGCAACTGATGGTCTGAGGAGTTTGCATACCCCCCCCCCCCTCCCCATTGGACAAAATGTGTACACAACCTCCTCAAAGGAACTACTAAGACACCCTGCACAGGGGTTCCAACTCAGGTTGTCTTCACCGCAGACCATGTGAAGAGAACCAGTAGCTTGTGACACACTGTGACACCATGTGAGTTGACAGGTCTGGTAGTACAGGATTAGCCCAGGCATACTTGAAGCATTCATTGACAAAACTGGGGTCAGATTTGGAAGGTTCCAAAAGTGGTAACTGGCATAATGATTCCAGTGAATGATGAGTGTTAAACAGTTATTGGGTTGCTTGTGCTCCAGCTCAGGGAGGGTCTGGCAGTTTGTGCTGGAATGTTCCTGTTGGAGTAGGCTAAAGGGTGGTTTGCATGTGGCAGGGACCAAATTGAGGTGTCACAATGGGCAAAATAAATATGGGTTGGAATGCTACCCAAGCAATGGCCAGTGGTTAGACTTATTATATTATTATTATTATTATTATTATTATTATGATTATTATTATTATTACAGATTTGTACCGCGCTGGGAATCGACTCCCGAAGGAGTATCTCCGCGCCTTTGGCGTCATCTTTGAACAGAGCAGGTCCTGCAAAGTAGGTATATTACAATAAGGTATATAACTAATATTGGAAGAAAAAAGTTTTTAGTTTCTTCCTAAAAGGAAGATGATCCCTACATTGTCTGATCTCTCTGCAAGCATTCCTCCCATCACCTTTTTTTTAGTTTGATGTAACACCGTAAGTGGCAAAGGTATGCCCAGACATGAGTCCCATGCTCACAGTCCCATTGGAACCAAGTTAATCCTGATGAAAAAATTTCAATCAGGATGAAATCGGTCTTGTGTTGCATTTGTGTCTGTTCAGGGAGTACATGCTATGGCAGTTCAGGCTTGACTGCTCCTGGTGCAGTTGGACCGAGACTGATTTGCATATGCTGGGTCCGAACCGGAGGTGATATGGTGGACAAAAAAAGCGATGGGTTGGAAAGATACTTGGAGTGATTACAAGCATTTCTCTCATCACTTTTTGGGTTTAAGGCATAGTGATGATATCAAAATAAATTACTCATTTGACCTGACAATCTGTTCACAGCCAATGGCATCACTTGTTACATAACCTAGATCAGATCACAAGAAACCTTTGGTGGCCACTGATGCACATGGCATCATGAGAAATTAAACGAAACAACAATGGAGGAGTACCCCCTAAGGGAAAAAAAGGGGGAACAGAGGAAGTTCTCTGCTTCTAGAGCTTAAAGCTCAGGTCAGCACAGTGTGCCCCAACCCGTTACCGGACAGTACATGTCCTTAAAGAAGACCCCTCACTCACCAACCTGGTTGGTGACATGCTTCATCATCGGGGCCCCACCCCATAGGCTGAGTGCCCACAGGGTGTGCTGCGACACCGGGTTACAGTGGAGCGGGTTTTTTTCTTTATATGTGCATAAAATTACAGTGACAAGTGTATTAAAAAGGGCCAAAACTACTCACTTCAAGACTTTATTCTTGAGTGCTTGAACCCCTATAAAAGCAGTGTGGCACCCGTGCCTAATTAGGTAGGCTTTGGTGTCTCAAAACGTGTATTGCATTAAAAATAGAGAAGTGTGCTATGTGAATATTACAAGAAAAGTAAATAATAAGGTCTACATGTTTCAACCATTGAAAAGATTCTAAGGTTTTCGTCAGGACCTTGATAATCGAACTGGGTGGTCCGCACACGCTAAGGTGCGTCCTGCCCTAGTTCAATATGAAGACCGCAAATTGCGATCTGGTGTAAAAGGGTGTGTCTTTTTCTCGTTCAGGAGAAAAACCTGTAAGAAAAAGGGGGGAACAGGGTTGGGATCACGTACCAGAGTAGACATAACAAGGATGTACACTTAATATATATTGTGCTGGGTGTAGTCACCTCGAGAGGTCACTAAACAGAGAACCCGTGCTCATATGTAGTATTGGTGGTCGGGTCCATCTAATCCGATCAAAGTGTGCTCCAGTGTTAGTTACCGGAACGTGATTAGGTAAATAAAACCCCTAGCGCCATGGTGAGGTGTCGGTCTGGCAAGGCGACTGGGTTTATTGCAAGAGGAAAGAGGGTGGTGGAGAGTGATCGCTATTGTGCTGCGTAATGGAGCGCTATGGAGCATTATTCATAGACACCCGGGTGGGTAGTTAAACATTAAGACCGCAAGTCGGTTAGCATGAAAAACCAACATCGTCCTAGTAGTTAAAGGAAAAGCGTTCACACGTAATGCTTACACTTGAGGCAGTAACTACCGCTTCATGGGCATCAGAACTTCCAAGACGGCAAGTGTCCGTCACCTAGATAGGTTCAGAAACAAAGGCAGATGATGATCAAAGTTCTGCCCTTGAGAGACAAAAAAGAATACGGGAGTACGGTGCGGTAAATGCCGCATCGTTCGCAGGTCGGTGAAATTACACGTACTTATGGCTTCTGTTCGTCTCGCGGTAAACCTACTTGGTTACTGCTCGAGATGCCCCGTGGAATGACTTGCTGTCAACGAGATGCCGGTAAAGTAAACCAGACTGTATTTCCTGGTTGGGCGTGGCGCAATTCGTGACCCGGGAAGGACCAATCATAGTGCGCTAGAAGGGAGTAGCCAATTTTCTCTCCCGGTCACGTAGAGACAGGGGCATGACGTAGAGCGTGATCATTAACATGGTAACCATGCTCGGAGAATTGGAGGTGTGGGAGTAAACACTGTTACTTTGAAGGGGGAAAAAATAGCCATGCAAGTAAATGCAGAGTCTCCCTTCCCTGACTATGGACAGGTCAGGTATTTGGGTCATTTGACAGAACGTGAAATGCGCTAAGGCATGGTGGGTATTTACAAGGGACGAAGGTAGTTCGTGATAGGGCATGCTGTTTTGCCCAACTCAGAGAGTGAGATGCAGCTAGATAATCTGCTTGGTTGGTATGGCGCAGATTAAGAGATTTGGAAAGGGAGAGCACTTTGTTTAGGTATATCGTATACAGGAAAGAGTATTTATCCCATCACTGTGTTCCACTGGATATTGTCGTTCAGACCAGTCCTGTGGGTAGAAAGTCTGTACACCCACCTTTGTTCCTTCTCGAACAGGCGTTGGTTTAGATTAGCTCCTGGTTTGACCTGTTCGATAATGGTCCACTGTAAATCATCGGGTGTGTGCCCAACTGACAGATAGTGTTCAGTGAGATTTGTGTTGTTTTTTTTGCACCTAATAGTGCTCCTGTGCTCTCCAATGCGTAATTTGACCTTTCTGCTAGTCATTCCTACATAATGTAGGTAACAGGGACACGTCAATCTGTAAACAACATTCTCGCTATTACAGTTAGTTTGCCCTCTGATTGTCCAAGTCTTGTTGGGTTCCAAATGAAGAGTCTTGGTATTGTAGGTGAAGGGGCACACACTGCAACTACCACATTTGTAGTGGCCTGTCACTCTCGGTAACCCCCATGTGTTGAATACCGTCTCTTTCTCTGACGTCTCTTTCTTTGGTCTGGTGTTGACTACTGCATCTCTGATGCTTTGCGCCTTTCTGTAAGAGAACAGTGATTTGTCCCATCTCAGGTTCCCTGTATTGAGTATGGTCCAATGTTTCCCTATTATTCTGGTTACCTCGTTGGAAATGGTGTTATACGTGGTAACACAGGTTAAGGGGATTTCATCCATTGTTTTGGTTTCGTTCTCCAGAAGGGCGGCTCTCGGCTGGTTTCGTGCTCGTTTTTGGCTTTTATACAGAATTTTCTCAGGATATCCCCGATTTCGCAATTTCTGGGTGAGATCATAGACCTGTTTTTTGTAGTCGTCAAGTTTGCTACAGTTTCTGCGGACACGTAGATATTGCCCGTAGGGCAGGTTTTCACGTAAAGGTCTTGGATGAAAACTTTCAAATCGTAGTAAGTTGTTTTTGGCGGTCGGTTTGTAGTGAGTGGCAGTTGACAGCTTCCTGTTCTCTTTTGTTATTGTTAGATATAAGAAGACCAAAGTATTCAGATCCTTCTCATAGGTAAACCTCAGATGGTCATCACATGTATTTATCCAGTTGAAGAAGGAAACTAAGGTTTCTTCTGTACCCTTCCATATGGTAATCACGTCGTCGATATACCTTCTCCATAACACAATGTTAGAGCTGTAGGGGTTTGTATTACTGAGGATGTACTTCTCTTCAAAATCATGGACGTAGAGGCCCGCCACACTGGGGGCAAATGTACTGCTCATAGATGTACCCCCGGTCTGTAGAAATATCTTATCCTCGTAGTCAGAATAGTTCCTTTTGAGAGCCAATCTCGCACACTCCAAAATAAAGTGTCTGGGGGTTCTTGATGTCCATTCCTCCTTATCAAGTGCCTTCTTAAGTACCTCCAGTGTGGCATCCTGGGGGATGCTAGTGTACAGGCTCTCAATATCAAAACTCACCAGGATGGTGTTGTTATCCACAGTGAGTTGATCCAAGAGTTGCAACAGGCTTTTGGTGTCTTGTAGGTAAGTGCTGGTTTTTTGTACCAGAGTCTTGAAGAACACGTCACAGAAACGTGACAAAGGTTCCAGAAGGGAACCCAAACCAGAGACTATTGGTCTTCCGGGAGGGGGTATTTTATTTTTGTGCATTTTCGGGAGTGTGTAAAAGTAAGGAACCCTCCCCTCACTTTTACATAAAAAATCCGCCTCCTTTTTCGATATGTATCCTTCAGCTTCTCTGTACTCTACAAGTGATTTAATCTCGCTTTTTAGGTCTTCTGTTGGGTCAACCGGTAATCTCCGGTAATTTTTATGGTCAGCTAGTAGTCTGAGACATTCAGTCTGGTAAGCTGATTTATCTTGCACGACTACTCCTCCGCCTTTATCTGCCGGTTTGATTACGATGGTGTCAGAGTTTTGTAAGTTGTCAAGTGCGATTCTCTCCTGTTTCGTAAGATTCATGAACGGTTTTTTCGGGGTAGCATTTTCAACGTCATTGAAGACGGCTTGTTCGAACGTGGAGATTTCCACCGGAATCCAATGCGGAGGTGGCATAAATGTAGATTTATTTTGTAGCCCTGTCTCGTTTGAGTCAGCGCTTTCCTCAGTGTTGGTTCTTTTTTCAAAAAAGGCTTTTAGTCTCAGTTTCCTGAAGAAAGAGGCTAATTCACAATGCAGTTTAAATTTGTCTAGGTTTGCTGTGGGCACAAACCCAAGACCCTTGTTTAGGACTGATTCTTCATCACTGCTTAATGGTCCGGCGGATAAGTTAGTCACTAAGTTCTCCGATTGCTCGGCCCCCCCTGTTGGGGTTTGTTCCTGTTCTGGTTCGCATTCGGGTCTTCCGATGCCCAGTGTACTTGATTGCCTTGGTTGGCGTTTTTTCTTCTTCCCCGTCCTCTCCCGCCCCGGTGTAAAAAAGGCGGTCTGTAAGGGTTTGGTGGATAGAACGGTTGCTGAAAGGGTGGTTGCCACCCATACATTGGGAAGTTTTGTGGATGGTTGTATGGGTCCGGGAAGCCTTGCATGGGCATTGGGTGGAAGGTTTGCCAATTTCCTTGCCCCCTGCCCTGACCTCTGCCTTTTTGCTTGACGCTTCCACCGCTTGAATTCCCACTGGAGTTGGAGGCATTGCTTGATGCATTGCTTGAAGCATCGGAGTTATCATTCCCTTTAGACGGTGGTACATCTCTGGATCTGAATATGGGTATGCTTTAACCATTGAGAACCTCTTCAAGTCCTTCTGGAATTTTTGCACTTTTTGCTGTGTCAGATTGTCCTTGTAATCCGTCATCTCCTTGTTAAGCTCGTCTAGCTTTTTTTTTAAACCCGTAATGGTAGTTTTTATATGGTCTTCCGCCACTTGGATTTCTACCTGGATCTTTTCAGATAGTCTTAGGGCAGTTTTTAAAATTAAAACTATCCAATCATGCGTGCAGTGCCACGCTATTGCAGCCCAGTCCTTTTGGAATAGTTCATCTTCGAGTAAGATGCGGGGAGCATTGGAGACTAATAACCCCTTTGGCGCCATGTTGTTACTCAAGTATTGTTTAAGAATTGTCCCATGTAAGATAGTCCTGATTCTATTCCTTTTTAGTTCTGGCAAATTCTCCCAATCTTTCGTTGTAGAAATGCTTTGTGCTATATTTGCATCCGCAAAGATAGATAGATCACTCATAATTTCCTCTACCTCTTGTGAGGTGGCACATACATCATGAGAAATTATACAACTTGAGTGACACTGAGAACGGTGTGCATCTTTAACTTCCCTAACATTATCCATAACATAATGTAAAAAGACTGTCAAAGCATTAAGTCAATAAGTGTCCCATATATTCTTTTTTTTTGGACTTGTGCGCTGGCTCAGACTTAAAGGTGCTTATTGGATAAGGAGAGATGTTGGGTGGCAAACCTGATACCAAGATGCAGAGTTCTGTGCCCGGGACACCACCCTGTGAAAAAGACTATTCTGTGAACTGGACTCATTTCTTTTCAGTCCAAGTCATACTCACTAAATGAATGAATAAATGAAGACTAGAGGCTTTTTTTTGTTTTTTTTTTGCATATTTATATAGCGCGAACTTGACCCGAAGGTATTAGAGCGCTTTACATGAGCACCGTATTTACATAACACATTCAGGCAGAGGGAGATTAAGTGATTTGCCCAGAATCACAGGATGTGGACGCAACCCAGAGGCTTGAACCCTGGTTTCCAGCACCAAAGTTGGCAGTCTAGCAGACTAACCACATACTCTCCCCAAGTACAATAGAGTACAAGGCAGAAATGCTGATAAGCACTTCCTGGCTTGTCCTGGGGACTAAAGTTCGTCTGATGGAGGTAACGATTAGAGAGTGTCAATATACACATTTTGATACATCTATGAATAAGGCATCTTTATAGGGGTGCTCTCGGAAGGAGAGGTTTCGATCCTACTAATGCTAATGCATGCTTTATCATTTGTCCTCTACTTGTTTCCTTTGGGGGTATATGTGGTATTTGCAGAAACTTAAAACTCTACACCAGCCTTACTCACTCCTTGTTGAGCTATAAAATCCAGGAATGTGGAGGCAGTAACAACCACAGCTGGATACATTAACAAAATCAGGAGAGAACCAGATATTTTTTGTATATCATACATTATCCTGCAACATTCTGGGATTGTATACACTGTGAAAAAGAAAAGTAGCCATTAAAAATATGTCTCTTAAAATGTGAAATGCTTTTAGGACAAGTTCAAATAATACGGAGAGCCTTGAGACCTTTTTTCAGGAAGTGAGAGTAAAAATAGCTTATTGTTGTTGGGAAGTGCCAAGGAAATATAGGGATCTTGATACACAATGGTGTGCCACCATTGCCCTGAAAACATTTACCAGGTTATGAGTGGATTTTTAAGTACCACCTACTAGACTGTGCATGTCCTAAATGTTACAAGATGTATTGTTAGCTTACAGTGTGCTGAGAGACTGCCCATTGTTTACCATTGGTTGGATTCACTGTCATTCTTATGTGCTTAATTGATATTCATTAGCTTGTGTGGGCTTCATTTCTTGTGCTTGGGCACATTACTTATGTCCTTTCACAGCTCATTTTCCAAGTGCTACTTTTCTCTTTTTGTTGGAACACTCCATGAGAGTGCATGTTTTCCCAGCTGTCTCCCTAGTGGGGTTCTCTTACCATCTCCATGCTGTACTCTTATGCCTGTGTGCTTCCCACCTGCCCCCTCATGTTGCTCTCTCAACTGTTTACTTCTCCTACATGCTCCACATTGCTCTTAAGCCGTTAGTTTGCTTACCTCCCTGTGTCCTCCATGTGGCTTCCTCACTCTCACACCTTAGTGTTGCTACCGCCACACCCTCTGTGTTGCTTTCTCTACACTCCTGTGCTCCCCCACCCATATGATTCCAGCTGACCCTCAGTATTACTTCCACCCACTCCCCCAGCACTTTACATTTTGTTTCTCCCTTAGCGTTTGAGTCACATAGAAGCTTAAGATATTCGGATGTGCTTCACTAGGGAGCACATCACCTGTACAAGTTTTGGCAAATTTTATCAGTGAATAAATAGTGCAGCTCCCCTTCTAAAGAGGCATGGTGGCACCAAAATTCCTGGGACTTACAATTACGAACTGGGGTGTTGCAGTGGAGGAAGTGAGGTCCTCTGCTTTCTTTCACTGAAGTGCATGAAGTTCCGCTTTGACATGTAACAACAGATGTGCTCCCGCCCTCTGAGAGTCGCTACAGAGTGAGGGCTACAGAGGGGCAAAGCATTTGCTCCTTCTTTGGGGCATATTATCAAGGAGGTATCGCTGTCACTGTGAGCGGTGTTGCCAGCGATCCTGTGAGCCTGCTGCATCCCAGGCCGCTGGTCCCCAAACCTGTCTTGTCCGCCCAGGCCTCACTGCTCATCTTTGACACCGGTGTGTGTCTAGGAGGGCACACCACATGCCGGTTCAAGCTCCAAGCACGAGGCCCGTAACCCTGGCAGCCTGCTCAGACCATCACGGCCACCGCGACACAGGGCCACAGTACTCCTTTCTCGTACTCCACTGGCATACACAGCGGACTAGTAGGTCACACATTTGGAACTGAGTCCTGATTACACTATGGCAGAGGAACATTTTTATGGCTGAGTTTATATCACTATACTCCCTCAATGTGTTGCTATCAAGTCTGTGTTTAGCATTCCAACCACGAGTGTGTGTGGGCCCATGCAGACTGCTGCCCTCGTGCCACACTAAGCTTGAGTAGGTCACACATTTGGAACTGAGTCTTGATTTATTCATGGCAGAGTTAATATCATTGCATCCAAGGAGAGGTTTAAGAGGAAGACGTGTGTCAGTCAGGAGGAAAAAAGGATCATCAATCGAGAGGTGATCGAACACTTCCAACAAATGCCCTGGTATCACTAATTCTGTGCATCGCGTGCCAATGACACGTGGCTCTGGGCCTCTGCTGACTGCTGCCTCCGGCCTATACTGCGGCCGAGTAGGTCACACATTTGGTACTGAGTCTTGATTTAGCAATTGCAGAGTTCATATCATTGTACCGGCCTCATTCCAGACTGCATCCCCTCTCAGCCCTGGTGCCACTAAGTCTGTTTCCCAAAATTCATGGACACTCTCTGGTTGAACTTTGGTGGCATCTAAGTCTATGGGCTCGGGGTTGTCTTCATCCTATTGTAGCTGATATCGACTTAATGGTAAAAACGAGGCAGTAGCATTCCACTCCTCAATTTGCCGCTTCTGGAGGGCTTCTGCCCTCTGCATCATGCCCTGGAGGACACCTTCCACTGTCCCCCGCAGCCCTCTGCCACATTCCCCTTGGACATTGACGAGGACCTGCTCAGTCCGTGTGGCCCTACCTCAGTGCACCGCAACTCACTGTCCCATGGCAGTGTGCCTGTGCCGGCGGCAGTGCATCCTGGGCCACTGACTCTGTGCAGCTCAAGTCAGCAACCCTGTCTGCTGAAATGCTGGATGGCCTCTGAGATGATTGCCTTGCGTCGTCAACGCCATGTGTACGTCACCCTGCGCTGTCCGCTGCGTCCGGCCTACACTGTGGTCTACCAGGGCTCACACATCAAATCAAGTCCTGACCGGCCTGGACGTCACATCACCGCAGCAGGCACACACCACCCCAGCCAGGACCACATCCAAACACCAACTGCCATAGCCAAAAAAGTCGTACTGCCAGACTATCAGAGTTACTCACAACTGTTGTGGATGCCATCTGCCTGATACCCTGCTCAGCACTTCAGGTGCCACTAACTCAGTGCACCACAACTCATGGACCATTTCTGATTGAGTTTTGTGCTGTGGAGAGCTTGCAACAATGTCACCTCAGGCAGTGTGGGAGACCTGGTATGATAATGAGGAAGATGATGCAGGTATTATTTATTTATTTAGAGGATTTCTATAGCGCTAGCCAGACCTGAGGGTATCGTAGCTCTTTACAACATGATGAAGAGGGGGCAAAATACAGAACAGTGTCAAGGATGGCAAATATAGAAGAGTTAAAATTCACAGTTCTGCTGAGTCTCAAAGGTATATCAAAGAGGTAGATAGGTCGAGGGAGCCAAGACTAAGCCATGAGGTAGAGGGGTCAAGAGATAGTCTCAAAGCCTCGAGGAGGCAAGTCTTGTGCTGTAATTTTCTCTTAGCGGTGCCGACCCAGTGGTTGAGAGTTTGGGGAGAGGGCAAGGAGTAGGTAGTGGTTGAGCGAAGTCTAAAGGCTGCCCGGTGAGAGCGCGATGTCAGGTGACTGCCTGGAGGGGGCGAGTGCGTCACGTGATTGTGTTTAGGAAGGCGCGGTTGAGGTAAAGGGTTTTTAGGAGGCATTTGAATTTTTGAAAGGAGGGGGTGGTTCTGATGTCGACTAGGATATCGTTCCAGATTTTCGGAGCGTTCCCTGCAAAAGAGTGGGCTGCAGTCTTTTGTTTAGGTGTTTTCAGGGGAATGAGTAAGAGGGAGTTGGAACTCCTGAGGTTTCTTGATTGACCAGCTTTCTTGAGTTTAAAGGCCAGGTATTCTGGTTTCCCTGTGTGCAGGGCTTTGTGTGTAAGGCAGGCCATTCTGAAGCTGGCTCGCATATCCACTGGGAGCCATTTTAGATCTCTGAGTGCGGGAGATATGTGGTCAAATTTTTTGATTCCGGAGACCATTCTGGCTGCTGCATTGAGGGTGGTTTTGAGAGGAGCTAGGTGGGAGCAAGCTGAGCCGGAGAGGATTGCGTTCCCATAGTCCAGTCTGGACAACACCAGGGATTGGGTGGCTTGTTTGAGGTCGGAAGGAGGGATGTGGGGTTTAATAATTGTTGAGAAGTTTCAGGTTGAGGAAAGCATTCTTGGCGGAGTTCTTGATGTGATTGTTCATGGATAGTTTGTGATCCAAGGTGATTCCCAGTGATTTGACCGAGGTTGCCAGGGTGAGGTTTCCGTTGAGGGCATCAATAGCTTTCAACCAATCAACGATTTGCGGGTTTTCTTTCTTGTTGGAGATGAGGAGGATCTCAGTTTTTCCTTGATTGAGTTTGAGGTGGTTTGTTGAAAGCCATTCTTTGACTTCTCTGAGAGTATTGTTGAGTCTTCGTATGTCGTTAAAGGAGGAGGTTTCTAAGTAGATTTCGGTGTCATCAGCATATAGATGAAAAGGGATGTTCGCTTTTTTCAGAATGGCGGTAAGGGGTTCCATATATATGTTGAACAGTTGAGGGGAGAGAATGGATCATTGAGGGACTCACGGGGAGGAGATTGGAGGAAAAGGATTTGGGGGCATATAACTAAGCAATAGTGATAATTATCGCTATTGCTTGGTTAGAGACAAAAATGTATCGCCGACCTGCGGCGATTTTTATCGCAGATAAACCTTGGTATTACCAAGGTTTATCGCAAATGCGATAAAAATCGTCCGCAATGCATGAATATCGCTGAAAAGTCAGCGATATTCAGGCATTACCGATCTAATGCTCTTAGCCATGTTATCCATTGGATAACATGGCTAAGAACTGCTCAGGGCAGGTGTTAGATTTTGGAGATATTCGCGCTTAGCGCGAATATCTCCAAAAGTTGGTAATAGGAGATAGCGATGTTAGCAACTGTTTCCAGTCGCTAACATCTTGACACGCCCACTTTGCATGTCATTAGTGATAAATTTCTCAGACATGTAAAGTGGGGCCCCAGATGGTCGCTATCTCCTACTAGCTGTCGCTAACTGGTGTTAGCGACAGCTAGGTAATAGGAGGATAATTTTATCTCCGCTTTCTTGGCTTTTAAAGCCAAAAAAGTGGAGATAAACCCCCTTGATAATTTGCCCCTTGATTTTAACTCTTTGGGAGCGGTTTTGGAAGAAGGAGGAGAACCATTTGAAGAGCACTTTGTCTGCACCTACCCGCTCTTTGAGGGCTTTGGTGAGAAGACTATGGTCTACAGTGTCAAAGGCTGCTGACAAATCTAGGAGGATGAGAAGACAGCAGTGGTCTGAGTCGAGGGAGTTAAAGATGTCGTCCATGATATTGAGGATTGCAGTTTCGGTGCTGTAGCCTTTTCTAAAGCCTGATTGGTGCTGGTCTAGCAAATTGATTTTGTCAATATGATTGTTCAGTTGACGGAGAACGCATTTTTTCTAAGATTTTGGCAAGGAAGGGAGGTTGGAGACAGGTCTGAAATTATTCAGGTCGGTTGAGTCTAAACCAGGTTTCTTCCGAAGTGGAGTGACTTGACCGACTTTAAGGCAGTATGGTATGATGCCAGTTTTTAGGGAGCTGTCTATGATCTTGCACCACAGTGGCGCCAGGGTGAATTTCAGCTCTTTGACCATTTGAGAGGGAATGGGGTCAAGGTTGTGGAATGAAGGTTTGGAGGAGGAGATTAAGTTGAGCATCTCAGATTCTGTGATGGGGACGAAGGAAGACCAGGGTGTTGTCGGTCATCTTCTCGTGGAAGTTTCAATTATTGGGGAGCAGTCTTTGTCGGGGGGATGGAGGTTAGTGCCCAGTGAGAGTTCGATCATGGTGATTTTTTTCGTTGAAGAAGTTGGCGAAGTTGTCACATAAGTATTTAGAAGGCTGGACGAGGGATGTCGCTGGCTTTGACGTTTGTTTTTTAATGATGTCAAAGAGTTCTCTTGGTCTGTTTTTGGCCTTGTCCAGCGCAGTGCAGAAAAAGTTAGATTTTTCGTTATTGATATCTTGTTTGTACTTTCTTCTTGCTGTTCTGTGCCCATCATAACGACTGGAGGGGGGATTCTTTCTCCGGAGACGGTCTGAGGCTGAGTTGCCTTCTTTCCTCATTAATGTCATTGTTAAACCAGGATCTGGAGGGTATGTTCCTGTGTTTTTTCAGTTTCACAGGGGAAAGTTCATCTAGGATGAAGGACATGATAACATTGTAATGAGATGTGAGTTCTTCAGTTGAGCAGCCTTCCGGGGAGATGGGTAGAAGGGAGGATATTTTCTCTTCTAACTCAACTGTGTTGATCTGCGCTATGTTTCTCGACCATGAGGGGGGGACTGAGATGGAGGGAAGAGACAAGATCTGTTGGGGGAGGTGGAATAGGATACGGTTATGGTCTGACCAGACGACCGTAAGGATGTGGCTATAGTGATTGCATCTTGTTTGGCGATGATGGCATCAAGGATTGCCCCTTTGTTCTGGGTTTCCTTTGAACAGTGCTGGCTGAGGTTGTTGGAATGGAGTAGGTCATTAAGGTTTTGAACTGGAACACTGCTCTTATCATTCCAGTGGAGGTTAAGGTCGCCTAGAATGATGTTATTGGTATCTTGGAGAGAGCAGTGCGCGAATAGGTCTGATAGGTGTTCCGTGAACGTGACAGAGTTACCAGGGGGATGGTAGAGGAGGTGGCAGTGCACTAGATTATTGTCGGAGGTGCTGATGTTGGCGGTAAGGCATTCGAAAGAATTGTAGGTGATGATATTGTTTTCAGACACCGATAGGTTTTTGTTGTGCATAATTGCCACGCCTCCGCCATTTAGGCCTTTTCTATCTTTATTGATGATGGAGAAACCCGGGGGTACGAGCTTATCCAGGATCGGAGGAGAGGAGTCATCGAGCTAGGTCTCTGTAATGAAGGCTATGTCAATGTCATGGCTGAGAATAGATTCTGCCAGCTCTGTAGCATGTTTCGTGGCAGACCTGCAGTTACTGAGCAAGCAGTTTGTGTGGAGCGTCTCTATTTTAGGTTCCGTAGGGATGGTGATTAGGGAGGTTGGGGGTCTGAGGGGTTTCGGGACAGAGTGATCAGGTCTGATCACAGTGATAACCTGGATTGTAGATTGCAGGTCGTGGGGTGGAGGGGTGATGTAAGAAGAGGCCAGCTCGATTGCTTCCTCCGGGGACATGGCTTTCATAGCCCTCTTTGGTCTCAAGGCCTGGGAATAGAGAGGGTTAACTGACTGATTCGGGAATGGGGTATGGAGGCCTAAGTGGGGAGTGATGGGGCTGGAGTCAGTGTTGGGGCGGGGGTTGTGGAGTGACGCTAGGTTGGTTAGGATAAGATTCAGGCCCTGTAATAAGGTGGAGAGTTGGCTTTCAATGCGGGAAAGTCGGCAGTCCGACTCTTCTTGACGGGGGTGGGTTGCAGCTGGGAGTGATCTCTTCGGCGTGAGGGAGCATTGGCGGAGTTGTGATGGCTTTTGTTGTTAGTGGATGTGTCAGATTGGGTTATCGGGTGTGATGCAGGATGTGAGGGAACGGGATGGGGAAGTCTCTTTTTATTGATAGGGGGTAGAAGACGGGGAAGAAGAGGTTTGGGGAGTGGGTTGCAGACGCCTGGGACTTCATGCAGGTGGTTCCGCACTGGAGGAAGAGGGAAGGTGAGGGGGGCGTATCATTGGAGGAGGGGGGATAGTTGATGGTCCGAGGATGCGCTCCGGTGGTTAAGATAACTGGAGGGGAGGAGAGTTCGGGATGGGGGATTCGCTTCCTCGTAGGGTGGGGAGCGGTGGGTGGGGGGGGGTATTGTGTGGGAGCTGTTAGTTAGAAGAGAGGGGAAAAGTTGGTCAAAAGCCTCTAGGTTGGCATTGTTGGCTTGGATCAGGACTGTGACATTGGGATAGATGGTCATCGAGGTGATCCCGCAGTGTGGCAGGGGGGGGTGGAGATTGAGAGCTTGCAGCTGTGGGACTTCTTGGTCGATTTGGTGATTTGGCATCTGTCTTTCAGGGTGGAGATCCAATAGGCGGGCCTGATTGTGTGGAATATGAGGTCCATTTTTATTTGGCCTATGACGGAGGAGTGATATAAGTCAGCAAAGAGGGATTCAGGGAATTGCCTGATTAGTTTATGTTTGAGGGAATTCTTTAGATTTCAGAGAGAGGATGGGTGGGAGGGAGATCGAGAAGGAGTTATAGCTGTGTTGTTTTATGTAGGGTGAGGAGAGAGGATTGGGGGAGGGTGTCGAGGAGGGAGGCATTCTGATTGTGGTGATCGATAGGGTTAGTGTAGAGAGAGACTTTAGTGGGGGGCTATTCTGTAGCCAGGTGGGACGGGTGGCTGGATCTTGCAGAACGGGGCTGTTTGCGGTGATTAGGGACATGGCTGTTGGCGGAAGGGCACTTTGTCTAAAAGCAAGAGTGGGGGGTATTGGAGCGAACATGTGGGACAGGGGGGGATAGGGAATAGGGAAGGATTAGTTGGATTAGTTTTAGGGGAGGAGTTGGCGGAGGGCCTCTAGGGGGCGGCAGGGTTTATGAGGCAGTGCCCAAGGATTGTAATGCAGAGCAGATTTCCTGTGCCAAATTCAGGGAGCCCCTGAGGTGGATGCGGAGTATCAAGAGCTGTAGGGCTGGATGTGTCTTCCTGTAAGCAAATTGGTGATAAACTTAGGGGCTCTGGTTCCGGAGCAGGCTGTTAGGAGAATGGTCAGGTACAAGCAGCAGTCTCTAGGGTTTGAAGCCCTGCGTGGCTCGTCTGCGCCTCCTTTGGGGAGCTCTCAAAGGGATCGAAATGGCGGGAGTTTCTGAATAGGTAGTCCTGGTTGTGCCAACCTTGTGAGGTCAGGCGGCATGGAGAGGACAAAATAGGCACTTCAGGACTGTTCGTGAGTACCTGGGTGAGCTGGCAGGCACAAGGAGGCAGACTCTAGGCATCATGGTCCGGTTCTGTTCGCCTTCATCTGTTTTAGTAAGCTTCCGGAGAGATTCTGGTCAACAAAGTTTGAGGGAGTTGACCTTGATGGGTCGCCATTTTAAGGTCAGGCAGGGAGCAGGGACTGTTTTTTTTGGCTCCAGTTCGGGGCAGGAGCTGTTGGGGGAGTGATTGGAGACAGGAGGTCTTGTGGTTTGTGATGGGCGTGACTCCCCGGCATCTGGTCCCAAGAGAGAGGAGGCCGGTACCTACCGGACAAGTTGTCCGGAGCGGGCCGCCATTTTGGGGTCAGGCGGGGCTCTAAGGCCGGGAGTACATAGCAGGAGGCAGGAATGCAGTGCAGTGTCAGGGGCAGGCTCAGCGAATGGCGAGGCTCGGTTTCGCAGGGTACATGGAGCCCCCGAGAGTTTGCTGCCCGTGAAGGTCACTCGGAAGGCTGTCCCTGCAGGGGCGCCATTGTTGGGACAGGCAAGGAGGGGAGGAAGAGATCCTAGGCTCTGTTTGGCGTGGGGGCCGCTTGGGGGCAAATTCGAGGCAGGTGATAAGTCCCAGGGGCCCTAGGCCGGTTCGACTCACCTGTGCCTCGGTTGAAGAGCCCTGCGGGAGGTTGCGACTGGGGTCATCGGGCCAGAATGTTTAGGAGGGACCTCCATCTTGAGAGCAGACTCAGAGCGGCGGAGAGATGCGATCAAACGAGCTCCGCGTTGAAGCGCGATTCTCTGGGGCCGCCGGCCTCTTTCAGCTGCTGATGTGTAGAGGGCGCCCTGGAGGTGTTGATGTTGGTTAGTCTCCGATGGTGCTCCTGCGGCTTCGGGCGGAAGTGCCCTGGGGTCGAGTGAGGACAGGGGGGCGTCGATCATCTTTGGGGCCACAGAGAGTGACCGGAGAGAGATGCGGCGGAATTCCTTATCCTCCGTTCACAATTCAGGCCCCTCCGTCGCGGCGATCCGGTGAGTGAGCAATCTTGGTTCCAGGGGCTGGGTGGGGGGCATCAGGAGTTGGTAATTTCTTGGTTATATGCTCAACAGGTGTGCCACACCCCACTGCAGCTGCATCATGAATATCCGGAAGGGACACAATCCTAGATATTTTTTTCACATGAGTGCGCTCAGTTCTAGTGCCCCAACCTCAGTGTACTGCAACTCACGGACAATTCTCTTTGCTCATTGGGTGACCTGTGTACTTGCTCTTCCTACCACCAGGAAGAGCAGTTGTCTCTGTAATGCTGGTGTTTTATATTTGTTTTTGTTTTTTTTAATTTTTTTGGGAATATTTTATTGATAACATTGGCAGGGCTTATGGCAGATAAAAAGTACATACATTGGACATGGCAGAGCATTATAAACAACAGTGCCAGTACATCTCTAGATTCCCCTACTCCCTCCCGCCCCCTAATCAGAGTCACTCTCTTCATCTGGCTATATTTCTGTTTTAATAGTCTTCACCGTTGTAGTTCTTGCCAGCACCAACCTCTCCATGTGGGCTGGCCTATACTAACCCCACACACATTCAGCACAGGCGTCACTGTACATGCAACCCTTCCAATTAAGGGGCCAGGTGCACGTGCACGTGCCCGCCAAACAAACTATCTGCGTGTGTCCGTGTGGTCATAATGTACGCCTGAGGCCCCGGCCCTACAACATTACATTGTGCTGTGTACAGCGGACGCAACCATGTCCCCGCTGGCAGCGAGTACGACCTTGGACATGTAGCTTTGTCATCACCCACTCAATACGTAAGAGGAGTGGACTGGGCTTTCGTACGGAGGTCCAGAGTGGGTGTGTGAATGGTAATTCCGGGGTTCTGGGCGTGGTTCAGTAAAGGAAATGTGCAAATGCATGTGTCTCTGTCTCAGTGTGGGTCTCCTTTGTGGGGTGTAGGTGGTCCCTGCTGGGACTTAGACGCCCACGTATGTGATGTAGTTCGGTTTCCATGAGCTCTGACCCCACCCGCACCTGTTTGACCACCTTTGTTTGGCATTCTGACACCTGCCATTTGAATGTGATGGGTGCCTCGGTAGAGTGTTGGGAGCCAGTCAATTCAATTCAATTCAATATCAACTTTATTCGGTAGTTTCATAAAAACACCATAAAAGTTCAAAGAGAAAAATAATCACAGTTACAGGTTTATCAGAAAAAGTTAAAAGCTGTTAAGTGTACATTTTGTTTAAAAAAAAGTGACAAGTGCTTCTCAATTCCGTTTGCGCAAGTTTTCCTATTATCTCTGTTCCTTCGTTAGTGCAAAATAACAATATTGTTCGTACTTATAAATTTGTGCGATGGCGTATACAAAGTTTGAGGTAAAGTACAATCGCTTTAGCATAATTTTCATTTTCAAGATACTGTAATGCCAGATACGCTGGGCGACATTGACGAAAACCCCAGAACTTCAAAATAGGCAGTATCCAACGCTTCCGGGGCTCAGTGAAGAATTTGCAGAATAGCATTGTGTGTATCGTTGATTGTGTGGACACTAAATCACAAGGGCACATAGGAAGAGTAGATGTCCTAGCGTTTTGCTCGGGAAATGCAACTAATAAATGGAACAGGTCAAGTCTAAAACGGGTAAGCAGCATTCTTTCAAACTGTGTTATTTTAAAATTCAAGTAGGGTTCAGCAGTGAACACAGTCTGGGCTAGTAAGGAGTGTTGGACTGATGGCTTGTGGACCTTGGATAGTAAGCGTAGCTGACGTAGATGAATTAGACACTCCTTTTTTAAGGTCTTTTTTGGGATTTCCTTTATCTGCGAAGGATGGTCAAAGTACCTCCTGTATCCAAGATCTGTTAGTAACGCTTTGACATATGACAGCCATTTGATCTTCTTAGAATAGTCTAACGTTAAAATGTCTTGAATAATCGTCCTGGTCAAATGGCATTGCTCGGTAGCCCATATTCTGCGCCACAGCATTATTGGTTGCAGTTTTATAATGTCTGTGATGTAATCAATGCCCAGCTCAGTATGGCAGGCATAGGTGGAACAGGTTTTAGGCACCGCCAACAGATATCTGAGGAAAGAGTTCTCTATTCTTTGTATTGAGTCCGCGTTTGTGAAGCCCCAGATCCCCGCCCCATATGTTGCTGTGCTTACACATTTTGAATTATAGATTTGCACTAGTTCTCTAATTGGTCTTTGCCCCAGTCTCTGCGAGAAGGTTTTTAACGAGGATGTCTCTCGGAGGAATACCAATTTTCTTGCGTTGATAGCTGGAGTCCATTTGAATTTTTCGTCGATGACGATCCCTAAATAGGGATAGGTTTTGGTCCTATCCAGATGTTCGCCCTGTACCAATAGCTTTCTATATTTTGCATTTCTTTTCTCCCCTGCATGCATTGTGTACGTTTTTTTTGCGTTTAGTTTCAGATTTAGGCTTGCCATAAAGTCACAGTATCTGTTCAAGGCCCTTTGTAGCTCATTTGGTGTTCTTGCTAGAATAACAGCATCGTCGGCATATAGGAGTGCTGGTATCTGCCGGCGAGCTGTTAACGGGAGGTCCTTGCTGCCCTGTAGCATGGCAGCCTCCAAGCCATTCGTGTAAAGGGTGAATAGAAAGGGGGCCAGTACGCACCCCTGCCTGACCCCCTTTTCCACCCTAAAGGAGTTATTGAGCACACCCTTTGTCCCGAATCTTACCCTACCTGTGGTACCTGTATACAATTCACGAAGAAAATCCACAATTGGCGTAGGAACTCCCATTTTCAGGATTGTACTCCACAGCGTTGAGTGTGCCACGCAATCAAACGCTGCGGAGAGATCGACGTATGCCATATGGAAAGAAGACCCTTTAGCTTCCAGATATTTGCCCGCCAGTAGGGACAGGTTTAGGGCCTGATCAACTGTTCCTAGTCCCTCCCGGAAGCCATATTGTAGATCTGAGATAATTTTATGGTCGGTAGCCCACTCCTGGAGGCGGTCGAGGAGTATTCGTCCTGCCATCTTGCCTAGTGAGTCCAGGAGGGAGATCGGCCTGTAGCATGTTGGACTATTTCGATCTCCTTTCTTGAAAATAGGTACCAACGTTGATGTTTTCCAAGACTCCAAAATGCCTACTTCGATGGCGGCATTCAGGACGTTGGTTAGTAAAGGGGTCCAGAGGTTTGGGAGGTGTTTAAAAACGTCAACCGGAACGCCATCCGGGCCTGGTGCTTTAGCGGATTTTGAGGATTTTAGGGCTTTTTGGACCTCTTCATGAGAAAAGTGAAGATTTAACGGATAGGCAATGTGTGGCAGAAATTCAAGCTGGTCTGTGTCTTCAGTCGAATCCTTCGCAAAGACTTTAGTAAAATGGCTCACCCATTCGTGTTGACTTATGGCTACATCAATTGATGGAGAGTTGGCTTTCACTGTTAAGAATGGGGAACGAACTATCTGCCAGAACAAGGCACTATTATTTAGTTCCGAGCTTTGAATCAATTTTGACCATAGTTCAACTTTTACTTCTTTTTTCCTGATGTTTAAGGCAGCTGTGTACTCCTTTCTGAGTCTGGTGATTTCGACTCTGTCCCTGTGATCACTATTCAGAGCTTCCTTTAGGCGTGTAGATGCTTTGGTGCATGCTGAATTGAACCATCCTTTCTTAGGCTGTGGCCTTTGTTTGTGCTTTTTGGTTAGTTCTTTTTGTATGCTTGTTGTAATTGACAAGAAGCTTACTATGGTTTCACTAGGTTGTGTAGTGGGATCCAAGCAGTTTATAATATCCGTTTGGTTATTTGTGACTATTTTTTTTGTTGTTGCTTCTTTATCAATGTTGCCCCACTTCAATGTAAACCCATTCAGAGAGCCTAGTTCTAGATCGCTTTGATTTAGAGCGGTCAGAATGTCATATGGTTTGTTCGTTATTATTTCAGCAAGAACCATAGTGATGGGAAAATGATCACTTAGAGGATTGCTAGGGACCTTGAAGTCTTCTATGGTGAATCCTATGGGTGGTGAGATCAATATAAAATCAATTAGGCTTATTAGACCTCTTCCGTTGAATGTGGGCTGGAATTGAACAGGTGGAATCTTTATTTCATTAGCGAAACTTAGTTCTAGTTCAGCCATGGTTTCATTCATTGTTTCCCCCACATTAGAATGTGTAAAGTGCGTAAGGTTTGTGTCAGCCTCGTCACTAATACCGCATTTATTGTTGTCGCTATTACTACATAGATGGAGATTAAAATCTCCTCCCCAGACTATTGTGCATGTCTTTTTGATGTGTTTAATTTGTTGCTCTTGTAATATTGCGGAAATCTCTGGGAGTAGCGTACTCATATCAGAGTGAGAGAGGTTATTGTAAAAGTTTATAATGAAGTATAGTCTTTGTTTGGTGACCTTTACCGCTATGATCTGAAAATTTGTGTCTAAAGTTAAGGGGATTATCTCATCCACAGGAAGGGTATTTTTGATATAGGTAGCTAAGCCTCCACTATTTCTGCCAGAGGTTGATTTCGTCGCAGGTGACCAGAAAGTTTTAAAGCCTAGTATGTGTATTGGCCTTATGGCCCATGTCTCCTGAAGGCAGATACAACCGCTCAAATTGATCTGGTTCAGGAAATCGGGGACAGTCTTCTTTGCGGAAAGACCTGCGATGTTCCAGAAAGTAAAATGGATTTGCAAAGTATCTGAGATAAGGTCAACAGAATTACCTATGTAAGCCCACCGTTCAGCGGCTTCCCGGTTAGTTGGGGCCGGTGTTGCAGTTGGGATAACTTTGTGATTAGTTGTTGAGCAGTAGGGATTAATGAGTGTTAGAGGCGGGTGCTTTGGGGTTGTTACAAGGATAGGACGTGAGTTAAGTGATGGGGTTAGATCCGATTTGGCTGATTGTGAGGGTTCCCTGGTGGAATAGGAATTGGGAAGTCAATCATTAAAATCTAGGCCAGAGAGAGCATTAAATCTATTGAATGTTGGAATATTAAAAGGAGTAGCTAATGGGGGGGCTACTTGTCTCCATCGATTATCTCCAGTCTCTTGGTGGAGGGTTTCGGAGAGATATGGATGGGTAGGTGGCGGTATGGGCGTTTGGCTCTGATGCCACTGTACCGAGCCTGTTGGGTATAGGAACTTAGAATTCTGGTAGGTAATGGGGGGGTAAGAAGTGGAAGGGTACGACCTTTCTGGGAAAGGATTCATAGAGGCAGGCGGAATATTGTTGTTTGTATTTAATAAATGCCTATAGAAATAGCCCAATGGAAGAAGGGTTGTATTGAATTCCCATGTGGAGGGTGGGGGTGCCTTAACTAGTGTCTTTTCGGCCCACTGGGGGTTTCTGAAGGTGATAGCGACACAATCCCCCTCAAATTTTTTACGTAAGGGGCCTATCCAACCTACTCTTTGCGTATGGGAAATTTCCCCTGCACATTCTATTGGGAAGTTACAATTCAGGCTTAACCAATGGAGTACCTTGTTTTTCAGGGATGATGTTGTTTCACTCTGTTCTTGTTTAAGTGTTGGTACGTTTACCAATACAAGGACGTAGGCTCCGCATTCGGGTGGAAGGGTAATGCGCGCCGGTATCTGTCTAGACTTATATGGTTGTTCATATGGTATCTTTGGTTGCTGAGATTTTGCGTTAGACTGATTAAGTTGTGTGGGTTTCTGTGTTGATTTCTGTGATCCTTTTTGTGATGGTACTTGAATGCTCGCCGGTTGTGCATTGGCTGATTGGGTGTTTGCGTTAATAGTAAGTGATGTAGTGTTAGACGTTGAGGGTTTGTTTGCGACGGCTTTGCTATTGCTCTGGGGATTTTGTTTCGGGAGAGTTATTGGCGTCGGTGTGGATTTCTATGCAGTGGCTGTCTTAGAATGGGTGGCAGTCGTGGGAGCCAGAGAAGCTAAGGTGGTAGTGGGTGGTGTGAGATGACTAGTATTATTAATTAGTCTTGCCATCTGTTTTTCGATGTTGTTTAGGGTTCGCTCTATTGGTGTTAATTGAGTTTCTATAAGGTCCTTGATTATATCTAGTACTTGTGAGTTAAGCTCAAGATAGTTTGAGTTGGCAGCGCCGTGACCCCTGTGGACGTCATGAGACGGTACAGCTGAAACAGAGGGGTCATCCGCGTTAACCGATGATGAGTTGCTTGCATTATTCCGGTAGTTGTTGCAGGGCGTCTTTTTAGACCTTGTGCGCCTTGGTAGATTTTTTTGCTTGGTCTTATTCTTGACTGCTGGTCTTGTGCTGTCTTGGTTAAAAAGAGGACCCTCCCTTATCTCTTTGTCGATTTTTGGTGGAGAAACTGCTACTGGAAGTGGGGACTGGGTTGAGGATTGTGACCCGGTCAGGGTTAGCAGGGGAATTTGGGTTGTTTGGGTGGGGCTAATCACCAAAGTGGGTGTTTTTTCGAGGTCGTCCAGGGTATCTTCTCCAAGTGATAAATGGGTAACAGATAGGTCGACACTTGTTGGTATTGTGTGAAGTTCAGCACGGGTTTCGCGCAATAAAGGGACATTTATTTCCTGTTGTGTGGGTGTTTTGGCTAGGGCCAGAAGGCCCATTGAGGATCTTCGTGCTGCTGCGAGGACCTGGGAGACGCGCCTTTCTAGGAGTACTATCCCCTGATTGATCGCGTCATTAGCTTTATTGATAAATTGGTCAATCGGCCCAATTATCGGACCCGCTCCTTGTGCCGTTTTGTTTCTCATTGCCCTGGTTGTCATAGTGGCGCTGTAGCACAGATGTAGTCTTAAGTATTGTGATCAAAAACGGGACCAAGAAGCGATATGGATAGCGATGTATAAATGGGGATGTAAATGTAAATGGGTTGGCCCAGACCAGACTTGCCCAGGCTTGAACGGGCTTAAACAGGCCCGCCCTTTGCCCGGGCTTAAACAGGCCCGCCCTTTGCCCGGGCTTAGCCCCGGGCTGCGTCCCGCGCGCGTCCCGCGGAACGCGGCACTGGCCGTGCTAATGTAGACTGGACTTCTAAGGGGGCGGGCACTGGGAGGGGGCGCGGCTCGCCCGGGAAGAGGACACAGCTGTGGTTGTTGAAGGCTGTTCCTCGCAGTCCCGGGGGCGCGCCTCTCACCTCCTCTGCGGCCTCACACAGGCAAAGTGTCCTTAAACAGATGCAGGCTACTCCAGTAGCGCCGGGAAACAAGTTTGGCAAGTAGCTCCTCTCACGAGCGGCACCCGCGGAGCGGGGGCCGCGAGGAGTAAATAGCACTCAGATGGGGGCGGGCACTGGGAGGGGGCGCGGCTCGCCCGGGAAGAGGACACAGCTGTGGTTGTTGAAGGCTGTTCCTCGCAGTCCCGGGGCCGCGCCTCTCACCTCCTCTGCGGCCTCACACAGGCAAAGTGTCCTTAAACAGATGCAGGCTACTCCAGTAGCGCCGGGAAACAAGTTTGGCAAGTAGCTCCTCTCACGAGCGGCGCCCGCGGAGCGGGGGCCGCGAGGAGTAAATAACACTCAGATGGGGGCGGGCACTGGGAGGGGGCGCGGCTCGCCCGGGAAGAGGACACAGCTGTGGTTGTTGAAGGCTGTTCCTCGCAGTCCCGGGGCCGCGCCTCTCACCTCCTCTGCGGCCTCACACAGGCAAAGTGTCCTTAAACAGATGCAGGCTACTCCAGTAGCGCCGGGAAACAAGTTTGGCAAGTAGCTCCTCTCACGCGCGGCATTCTGACACCTGCCATTTGAATGTGATGGGTGCCTCGGTAGAGTGTTGGGAGCCAGTCATGGTGGCAGGTGCTTTCTGCTCTGTGGTGTGTGCAGGGGCTGGGGTCTCCTCTATGTAGCTTGGCTGCCCTGCTCCTGGCGGTGGGTTGCCTAAGATGTCCATGAGCTGTTGTAGGGTGTCGGTGTCGAAGGCGCGGTCGTCCTCTCCAGCATCACTGATGAGTTGTCTGGTCTGCTCTGCTGGAGGTGTTGTTTGTCCCTCTGCAATTTGAAGGGGAGATGCATGTTGACATTATGTTGATATGTATGTTGGCATCTTGCTCTTGTTTACATGAATACTGTATGACAATGTACATTGTGACTGTTTGGGAGGTGCTGAAAATTTGATGAAGTACAATGGACATTTGAACTACATGACGGATGTGAGGTTGTACACGTAAATTTAAATCTCACAGTTTCCTGCTATGCTAGATGTGATTGGCCTGTTTCTGCGCATGAGCGGACCCAGCTGTGTCCTCTGTTCTGCAGTGTCGGTGTTGCACTTTGTACCACATTGTCGTGGGATGTTCTGTGATTGCTATGTGTGTGGGCTGCAGTGTGCCACGTGGATCAGGGACATGATCCTGGGTCATTGTGGCTGTGCAGTGTGCCACACATTGTTGGGCATGTGTGCCATTGTGCCCATCTCCCCCCATCCTCCCAGTCCCTGGTCGATACTCACCCTGTTTATGTTGTGCCAGGTCC
Source organism: Lissotriton vulgaris (assembly GCF_964263255.1). Classification (NCBI taxonomy): domain Eukaryota; kingdom Metazoa; phylum Chordata; class Amphibia; order Caudata; family Salamandridae; genus Lissotriton; species Lissotriton vulgaris. Next base: position 168,711 of record NW_028254673.1, read on the forward strand.
TATCGAGCTGTGTCCGTAATCCCAACTCCTTGCACCGTCTCCACACTGATGACTGTGGCCTCCATTTCCTCCGGCTCCTCCTGTGGCACAGGACTCCAACCTCCTGTCGCTGTTGCTGCCTTCCTGTTGGTAGCGGGTTTGTGCTTGGTTTGGCTTTTCACAGTATGCCAGTGCCTCTTGGCCTCCTCCATTAACCTCCCCGACACTCCGACTGCATTCACGTTTGTCAAATTGGCGTTCAGTTGATGGTAGTGTTCTATCACCTCTGTGACGCTGATTTGGTTTTGCTGCGGACTTCAACCTGTCTTCCTCTTCGCAAAACACCTAACAACACCTAAATGCGACTCATATACTATATGTATTATAATATAAAAGCACAAATTTGAAGTTTTTAACTTCCATTAATGCAGTGTGTATATATAGTAACATATTGTGAAAATCTTGGGCAAAGCCAATAGGTCCCAAAGGCGAGACATAATACAGTTGCCAATAGTTGTTAGCATCAGATTCCAATATTGCTGTAGTAGTAATAGGTTTGTGTAAATAAATATATTGGTCACACCTCTCACATTTCCTAGCCAAATGCTTATCTCATCCAGCAAATGGTTTTTCTTGTAATTGTGTTGTTCAGATTATAAAACCAGGACTAAATGTACCAAAATTTCTAAGAAAAAGCAGAGAATGGATGAGATTTCATGGAACTAGGAAATTTGGCAGCTTTGCAAGTTAGCTTCATAGAGACAGGAGAGCCTTTTGGCATCGCACGTGGGGGACAGAGCACACCTGTAACGGGATAAGGGCTGCATTCTGTAGCCTTGGACGCAAGACGAATCCATGTGAGATTGATCACTGATTTAGCTGCTTGACAGGGTGTTATGAGTTTCACTGCCTCGGCTGATACGCCAACAATCAAAGGGATGCTTCTGCTTGAAGGAAACAAAATACAAAAGAAACCCTTCACCATATGCTGGGTCCGCTGGAAACGCAAAAACATTGGTTGAACTGTCATTAATTTTCCCACAATGTTACAAACAGTGCAGGCCTCGTATAATTCCTATTGTTCATAACTCCCGCACCAGCCCCACTCTCTCCCCTTTGTGCTCCCTCTGAACAATACCCCTTCCCTTGTAAATAAGCCAACATACATGTTTCTTGTGGTGGTCATTTGTTGGCCGCAGATTTTATTAGGGGTACATATAAATTTCTGGGTACTCAGTACCACCTTTATGCAGCTGTCAATGGCAGTGTGGCATGACATATCTGTAAACATTATTTTCTTGATAGTTGAGTTGGTTGGGTTTGCTTTGATATCCGCATGAAGGAGAGGTGTTGTAGCTGTTGTCCCTGAGTTAGACCCAACTCACTACCTTGTTGGACTCCTGTTGTGCCCTGCCAACCGGCGGGGACTGAGTTGCGAGCGCCGTCTCCGTTTGCTACCCCTCTTGGTAGGCCGACTCACCCAGCCGTGAGGCATCAAAAGGTGAACGGTCCTACCCGCTGTCCTTCGGTCCCCTCGCCCAGCCGTGAGGCATCCTAAGGCAAGTGGTCCTGTCCCAGCACACCGCCCTCTGGTGTGCTTCTGTGCCAACCATTGTCCCCGTTGTTTCTCGCGACTTGCCCTTCCAGCAGCCCTGCGACATGGCTGCTTGTTAGGTGTGGGTCAACACTTTCTTCCTCGTGCTGCTCCCCCGCTCCAAAGATAGGAGCCATCCTGGGGATCCCCCCCAGCAAAGGTGGTCGTGGTTCGCGCCATCCCCTCCATTGGGCCATTTGAATATTGCAGGGGCCCATTGGCCGGGGGGGTAGGCGCCGCCGTGGCTACCGGGTGGGGGCGGCGTGGGGGTTCCTCCCCGCTTTAGGCGCGCTTTTCGTGTCGCCAACCGGTTCTGGCTGGAGGTGTGGAGGGCTCAGCGTCTGTTATGGCGCCGGCCTCTGATGCCCACGTTGGGGGCTGGCCTCTGCGATATCAGCTCTGCAAACAATGACACTGCTCTGCTGAGAATATCTTCATACAGATGTGCAGTATCCCATCCCCGCCGCATCCCCCTCCCTCAGCTCCGGGAGCTCAGCAGTGATGTAGCGAAAAATTACTCACTCTTTACACGTCACAGAACACCCAACAATAATGATATCTGATACACAAAAGTGCACGTTCACCTTGCATGTGATTTCTACTTGATGCCATGATTGTGCACAGGTTGCATATGATATGGAAAGACATAGAATATGTTTCTTTAGAACCTAGGTCTTACATAGAATGGTTTACTAATGTCGAAAGAAATATTTGATGTTAACTTAGAATCGCTTACAGTAAAAAGAGATGCCATTAATGAGATTGATTTAGTAGACATTAACCTGATGCTGATTAATAAAGGTGAATGATGTATCATGCTTGCTTTGCATGCTTTGCTACAACTAAAAGGAATTGCAATTGCAATACAGGTATATAGTGAAAAGTGAAACACTGCAATGTGTCGTTTAACCCTTTAAGCCATTCTCTTTCCATTATTGCTGAAGCCTTTCACACAATTCATAAATGTGAGAACCGTTGCCTGTGTAACTGTTAGAGATGTCAGGCCATATTATCAAAGATGGCGATAACATTATCGCTGCTTTAGCGGCAGGAATCTGCTGCTAAAGCTGCGATAATGGGCTTGATAATACGCCCTTGTGAATTCCCATAGAACCCCAGGGTTCATATTATCAAGGACAGCGTTAAAATTATCACCAGTTTGGCGGCAGAAATCTGCTGATAAATCGGCGATAATGGGCTTGATAATATGCCATGGAGCATTCCTATAGAAGCCCATGTACACACCAGTACATGTACTTCTATTGGAATTCTCAAGGGCATATTAACAAGCCAATTATCGACGCTTTTGCTGCAGTTTCCTGCTGCTAAAGCAGCGATAATTTTAACGCTGATCTTGATAATATGCCCCATCATTCTTAGCTTTGAATGATCCTTATATAAGCAGAATATTAGAATAGGTCGTACAATAACATTTTATTCATGTATACAGTAATGTTACACGTGTGTACTTTTAAATGTAGTTCTCAAGTATACTTACTGTTATGAAATTTCATTGCTTGCTATATGATTTATGCAATGAGCTAAAAGTACTAAAGGGATAGTATATACGTATATGTTTAAATGTGCATTATTAATTTAATGTCTGAAGTCAGCAGAGTTTCACTCGAAATTCTTGTCCCGAACACGTGTTGGAACCTACTGTGCTTCTGCATTTTTTTTCTGATTTGCTTCTTGTACAAGTGTTCCCACGAAGTGTTAATTTCGAATACCTGCATTTCTTGTAGCAAGCAATAGATACATGCTTGGGGCCAGATTTAAAGGACGAGCCCTTGAGAATTCTACAGATGAACAATGGAGTGTTGTACTAAACCCTGAACATGAAACCAAGGTAATGTTCCCATGTCCAGTGTGGGATTTTTCCTCAATGTTTCGTTATGCACCATGTGAATCCATGGCATACAGACAATGAAACAAATACAATGGACTCTTATTGATGACGCACAAAAAGGGAGTTGCCAACGAACTCTATTAATATACCTTATTGGTTGCCTTGTACGAGGGGACTGATGACTTCTTTTTTTTTATGTTTGAAAGCTTTATTGAAATAATAAATTGTCAATACAGTAAGGTGACATCAGCAGAATAGAATGAGAGAGGAAAAAACTTTGTAAAAAAGATAAAACATAATCTGCCGAAGCACAAGGAAAAAAATCAAAGCATTTTGAATTTTTTAGGGGGGGGAAGGGAAGGGAAGGAAAGGGAGGGAAATACAACCATGTTAATGCAATCTTAAAAATGAAACAGAAATAAGCGTAACGTTTGTTGGCAACAAAGTACAGTAAATGCACAATTATCTAGATAAGAGATGAAATAGGAGTATGATAAAAACATGAGTAGAGAAAAAACTACATTAGTGAAATCTAAAGCATGTAATCACAAGCAGGAGTACAACTGTTCAAGGAGGCTTAAAATTATCAGAAGAAAGTGGAGTATACTTCTTGTTGGCGGATTGATCTAAATATAGGGTAAGAGGCAACCAATAAAGTTCAACATTGCGAGAGGGGTTGCAGGAGGAGGTAAAAGCAACATCAAGTCTATGGGAATGACACAGAAGGTTCCACCAGCAATTTATAGAGAGTTTGGTCAAAGACTTCCAATTAGAAGCGATGTGTTGGAGTGCCAGTGCTAGCATAAGGTCAAAAAGGCCATTTGAATGTGGGGGGTGGTCCAAAGACTCTGAGAGGCTACCTAAAAACACCAGAGAAGCAGAATAAGGAATAGAAAGATTAAAAATACGGGAAATGCGAAACCATACCTGTGTCCAGAAAAGTCGAACAGAAGGACAAAGAAAGAAAAGATGAAAGAGATCAGCATTGGGAGTGTTGCACGTCCAGCAGTGAGCAGTAGAAGAGGAAAGAGAGAGGGGAGAAAGATAAAGTCTATGATAGAAGAAAAATAAGGATTGAGTGAGAGATGCAGTACGGGAAGTCTTTAAGGATTTAGCCCAGAGTTTGTCCCAAAGGGAAATCGGCCAAGAGCAACCTAAGTCTTTTTCCCAAGAGAGTTCCAGTTTTGATTTGAGACGAGCAGGATCAGAAGCCGAGAAATATCGATAAATAAGAGAAGCTTTAGGAATAGTGGAGAGAATGGTAAGAAGAGAGGAAGAGGGTGGGGACAATAAATCTGATGGGAGAGAATAATATCGATCAAGAATGATTTCCATAAGAATGTAAAAGTTCTTTGCGAACGAGCGAGGGCAGGGAAACTGGGATTGGAATTGAGGAAAGGAACAAGGGGACGAACCATCAAAAAGATGATGAATCCAGATGATGCCTTTTGATCTCCATGAAGACCAGGCAATAGGTCTGTTTCGTAATAGAATGAGTGAATTATACCAAATGGGCAACAATAGAAAGGATTCTCGAGAGACAGGAACCGTGAATACCAAGGGCCGCAAAAGAGAAGAAGTGTGTTTGAATAATGGGGGATTGAGACATGGAGCCTTAGCAGTGAAGCGAATTACATCCTGAAAGGAATAAGGTAACAATAAAGCCAAAGGGGGGAAAAAGGAGACAGGTCCGATGATAACCAGCGAGAAGCTTGACGAAGAGAGAAAGACTGATGATAAAGACGGAAATCTGGAAAATTAACCCCACCATTTGATTTAGACTTACGAAGGCCTGAAAGAGATATACGTGCTTTTTTCTGCTTCCAGAGAAACTTAGACAAAACAGAGTCAATACGACGGAAATAGAGAGCCGGGATATGAATTGGGAGCATGGAAAGTAAATAAATCAAGATCGGAGCAATCATCATCTTGATAGAGTCAAGACGACCCCACCAGGAAAGATATAGAGGATTCCAAGAAGAGAGCAGAGAATCAATTCTAGAGATGGCTGCATTCATGTTAAGTTGGATAGAGGATGAGATGGAGTTAGAGAAGAGAACACCGAGATATTTTATTTTCTTACTATTCCAAGCAAAGCCAGTGGAAGTAAAGAAATGTGGAAGGCAAAATTTAGTTATAGGAAGAATCTCCGTCTTATCCGAATTTATTTTATATCCTGAAACCAGGGAGAATTTCTCAAATTCATCCAATAAGGAATGAACAGAGGTAACTGGGTCTGGGACTGATGACTTCTGATAACTTTTACTGCTGAACCCTTTTGTGGTAAATATTTGATTTACCGTCCTAATTTCTATGCAGGTAAGTACTTAAACAAAAATAACTCAATCGGAAAGAAAGACGCAGAGTCCGTGGTGTTAGAGTTCTTAGGGGTTTTATTCCTTAAAAAGGAATGGTTCTTGAACCGGATATCGGGTTCCTGCCACCACTGGGGTGCAGGAAGGGATAGAGCATACTTTATTGACAAGACATAACTTTTATACTTAAACCATATAATGAATACCAATACAGTAGGCATAACAGCTGAGAGAAGCAAGATAACAGCATACACGTGTTAGCAATACGTATTCAGAGGGCGTGAACTGGGCGTGAACATAGAGGTGTGTGCTAGAAACGTCACATGTAAGTGTCACGAGTAGGTGGGTACTTAGCAGAATCTTGCAATGTCAGCAGAAATCTGAGGCCTGGATGCGCGCGCAGCTGCATGACGTGGGATTGACGTGGAACTGGAGGGTGCAGGGGACTTGACATTTACACTGGCGGAAAGAGACAGAAGTCTGGCATGTCAGATCAACTCATACCTATATCATATCTGATATCTGATGTTTGGGAACCATATTATCTAGAGGGAAAGGTCTCTTGGGCAGAGGCTATTCTATACTGACTGTGAGTGCGTGTATAAGCGTCTAAGTGTCTGCATGAGATGCGAGGGGGCATGGGCCTACCATGGTAACAGAGGCTATGAATTACTTGCACGGAGACAGTGAGGCCGGGCCCTTTGCTCTGCAGCTGGAAGGATGTTTACTTGAACTAGTAGGCAGGAATGTATGTTTGAGGAGCGGAACAGATAATTCGAAGGTTGAATACAGTCTTGGCAGGCAGCAGGCTGTGCTAAGCGCCGTTAGCCGCGCAGGGAGTAAGGCAGAGGTCACGGGTACAGAGGCAGCCCAGGCTGAGGCGTTCAGAGTCAGAAGGCAGAAAAAGGCTCGATGGCAGAATTCAGAGGCCTACTTCGCCAGAGCTGAGAAACGTGTAAAGTACACCACAAAAAGACGTTGGCATGGCATACTTAGGAACGGAATATTCAACCCGTTCAGGGTGGATCTGAAAGAGGACATGTTAACGTTGGACGCAAATGTATTTGCGTCTTCATAGCTGGCACAGGAGGGAAGTTACATGCACTTTAAGCTTGTACATGGAGACGGTGGGGTACACGTTAGGGAACATTTCTTGACCATAAAATTTATATTTCCTCATTCCCTCCTTGTTCCCTACGGACCCTTCATGATATATCGATCCTCATGAACCGATCAGTCTGTTCTTGTAACATCATTTGCTCTTCTTTCTTCTTTTCGCGTTTTGAGTGAAAACTGGAATGTGGAATACATGAAGTGGCGCACAGACCACAAATCGCTGGCCCACACTGTAGGCACAGGCAGCAACTGAATACTACGACAAGGGCAATGCCTAGGAAGGATAGGATCTTCCATCCCCAAGCGGTCAACGTTGTCCAGAACCAACCGGACCAAGTCCAGGTGCCTGGATTCTGATGTATCAAACTTGCAATTTTATGAAGACGTGTAATAGCTTTATATACTGTTGGCGCGTTTTCTGGAATGAAAACACAGCAACTTGACCCGATGACCTTACAAGCTCCGCCCCTATCTGCTAGGATGACGTCAATAACAAGACGATTTTGGAGAACAACAACCCGCATGGCAGATTGCTCCTCTGTTAAGTGGCCTAGAGCGGAGGTAGTTTCATTCACTACTGCTTCGAGTGTTCTAGTTAATCTTCGTATCAGTTTACTATTAAAAACAGTACCTAAGTAGGGGAAGAAACCTTTATTGAAGTCTGTGTATTGCTCCCATGCCGTTTCAGTGTAGTCGACAATCGGGAGATCTCTTCGGAGTCTATTCTTTACTAGATTTGTATTTCTGTGATAATCAGGAGGGGCTAGAAAAACAGGTGGCAGAAGGAATGCAATGTAACAGGTACCATCCCAATCTGGAGGTAAGCGTATGTATGCGGTATGGCCACAAACAAAGTAGGAATGACGAGTAGCTCTAAAGGAAGACTTGCCTTGATCACTGAATTCAACCACCGTAGTACATTTACTATGACCTAAGTGTACTGAACCCTTCTTTCTGACACATAAGTCACCTGTGACTGGTAATACTGACATAGCAGGGAGATCTGGTGCAGCTTCGGATTCGACAGTAAGAATCATAAGGTTAATTGTATAATTACCTAATCCATATACTTCATTTTCTAGATCAGTTCCTATTCTAGTGGGAAGTCCCTTTTTGTCAGGATAACAGGCATTAAGTAGAACTAAGTTCAAGTTTCCCCAAACACAATTTCCTTCGAAAACAGCAATATCGGGATCTAAGGAATTAATTATTCTAAACCATGCTCCACATGAGCCATTGTGTGTGAACGGGTACGGAAAGAGGGGCAGAACTCCCTCGTATTTCTGATAGGGAGGGAGTCGGCCACATATCCAACAGTTTGTAGCATTATTGGTCTGATGGGAGTGATGTAACATACTAATGAATGTGTTGTTGCGCAGCGCAAGTCTGTAAGATAATTCATGAGGGGGTAATTCGCTAAAAGAATGCTCGGCAGTGACATTGTAAGCAGATTGTTCACGCTTGAAGATAGGGTAGTATATAGGCAGCAATATACTGGCAACAATAATCAAAAGACTTAGAAAAAACATAACCAATAATGTCACTATACAGTGACTACGGAGTGGTTTACAATATGCACGTTTCTTGAGTCGTCTCTCTCTCTCTCTATCTCGGTCTAGGGGATACATGTCAGAAACTATTTAACCGATTCACCTAGGGGAGGACTTAAACAATTAAACTGTCTGACTTGCTAGACCGTAATTTCGCTTTGTACTCCTCTTGGGGAGTTTTCTCTCTTTTGGGAGCTTTAAAGTCACTAGTATCGAGGCAGTCCTTTGAGGGGGTGGACGAGTCAGTCTCTGGCAACAGTTCATTACATTTTTTAATATGGCTCGTGTGGATCCACCCCTTTCGTCCTTCAACTTTAATCGCCGTCCTCGTGGTCAGAAGGACGATCTTCGGCTCCTTCCAGCGGGGCTCCAGCGGGCTTTTCCTGTCGAAGTTGCGAATCAACACAGTATCCCCGGGACGGACATCGTGTGGCTTTACATCAGTGTTGTCGGGGAAGGCTGCGGCAACCTGTGAACGACATGATTGGAGTGCAGACATCAAGGAGGCAAGGTAATCTGTCAGCATATTACAATCAACATCGGTTATTTTCTTAGGCATGGGCGTCCCCCACATATTCGGTGGTCGGCCAAAGACCACCTCATACGGGGATAGCCCTGATCTCGAATGGGGGACCATTCTCATATAGAACAGTGCAACCGGCAGGGCGACTATCCAGTCGACCCCTTTCTCTTTACAGATTTTAGCAAGGCGTATTTTCAGTGTCTGGTTATGTCTCTCTACAAGGCCAGCGGCCTCGGGATGTCGGACGCAGTGGAATTTCCACTGATATCCTAGCAGAAGGGAAACCTGTTTCATGAGCTCGGATGAGAATGGCTGTCTGTTATCTGAGTACACGATACGAGGCAAGCCGTACCGTGGGAAGAATTCTCGAACCAGCTGCCTGGCAGTGGTCGGGGAAGTGTAATCTGGGACTGGATATGCTTCGGTCCAACGGGAAAGTGCACAAACAACTACGAGGACATACTTGAATCCTCGACAACGGTCCATCTGGATATAATCCATCTGGAGGACTTCAAAAGGGTGATCGGGAGGATGGAATCCACCTTGCTCTACAGGGACGCTTTTACCTGGATTGAACTGACAACAGATCATGCAAGTACGCACTTTCTGTTTTGCTGTTGCTCGTAAATGTTTGTTGTACCAGAGATTCTGTAAACTGTCTAACATAGCTTTTTCTCCTAGGTGTGCTGGACTGTGTGCTGTATTTATTATGACTTGAACCATAGAGTCGGGGAGAAACCATGTAGATTTTCCCTTCGTCATCCAACCTTGATCTGTCTGGATCCCTCCTAGTTCAGTCCATTTCTTGATTTCATCTGGAGTAGCATGTGTCTGAATATCGATTACATCTAGTGTGGGATCCCTGACTGTCATACAATGTGTCGGTACTATTGTCTTTGTCACATCAGTTGTCTGAGTGTGAGTCAATGCTGTATGTTTTGCTGTTTGGTCTGCCAGGTCGTTACCCTGGGAAATGGAATCTGTAACTTTAGTATGTGCTTTACACTTCATGATGGATATGCCTGAAGGCAGATGTATTGCTTCTAACAGTGCTTGAATGAGGGGACCGTGTTGGATCTTGGCACCGTGAGAGGTCAGGAAACCTCGTTCTTGCCATAACACTCCGAAGTCGTGTACGACTCCGAAAGCATAACGTGAATCTGTGTATATGTTAACATTTCTGTTCTTGGCTAGTATACAGGCTCGGGTCAGAGCGATGAGCTCTGCTGCTTGAGCGGACAGTGTGTCAATACGATATGTTTCTTTAACTTCAGTTTCAGTGGTCACTGCATACGCGGCCACTAATTCTCCTGTGTTTGTTCTCATACATGAACCATCCACATAAAGTGTCAGGTCTGGATTTGTCAGTGGAACATCTGTTAAGTCTCGTCGGGGGTTTGTTACTGCATTAATGATCTCTATACAATCATGCGGGGCTGAATTAGTCATAATCGAAGGTAACAATGTTGCGGGATTCAGAATGTTACAGCGTCTGATTTCTATGTGTGGCTGGAATAGCGTCAATTCATAACCTGTCAGTCGTGCTATAGTCAAGTGTTGAGTCTGGGTTCGGTTTAGAAGAACCTCTACAGAATGTGGAACTTGTACTGTTAATTGATGTCCTAAGACAATTGAATCGCTCTGTCTGATTGCTAGGGCTGTCGCTGCGACTGACTTTAAGCACACAGGGAGTGCCTGGGCTACTGAATCCAATGTACTTGAAAAATAAGCACAAGGCTTATGTGAACCTGCTTGATCTTGAGTGAGAACAGACAACGCTGTACCATCACGTTCTGTAACAAAAAGTGTAAAAGGTTTGCTGTAACATGGTGTCGCTAAAACTGGTGCTTGACATAAAGCTTTCTTTAATTCCTCAAAGGCCTGTGTATGTTCCTGAGTCCAGGGAAGGGCAGTCGAAGTCGCTGCCTCCTGTGTTGTCAACTGAATGAGTGGTTTAGCTAGAAATGCATATTGGGGAATCCATTGTCTGCAGTACGAGGTGAGGCCTATAAAGGCCCGCACTTCCTTTTGTGTCTGGGGTTGTGGCATATTTACAATTAACTGGATGCGGTCAGGAGTGAGCTGTCTCCCCACTTTGGACAGCAAGTGACCCAAGTACACAACTTGCTGAACACAGAATTGCAGCTTCGAAGGAGACACCTTGTGTCCCTTGTCGGCCAGAAAATGTAAAACTGTCAGTGATGCTTGTTCACATTCGGGTTCACTTTGTGTGGTGATCAGCAGATCATCGACGTATTGTAGTAAGGCGGTGTTAACTGGCATTTGAATACAATCAAGTTGTCTTTTCAGTGCTTGACTATAGATGCTGGGGCTTTCTGTGAATCCTTGAGGTGCGCGTGAAAATTTGAAACTTCGTCCATTTAAACTGAATCCGAAGAGGTATTGGCTCTCTGGATCAATGGGCACACTGAAGAAGGCGTTCTTGAGGTCAATTACAGTAAAGAACGTTGCTTCTGAATCAATAGCAGTCAATAGGGATGAGATGTCGGGAACCACAGGGTACTGTGGAACAATGCATTTATTCAGTTCTCGTAAATCAATCACCAGCCGATATACTGGCGGTGCATTGGGATCAGTACGTTTAAGAATCGGAATGATAGGAGAGTTACAGATATTGGAGTCGGTCTCTACGACCACTCCTTGGGCAATGAGCTCTTCAATGATTTCCAGTAAAGCCACTACAGCATCGGGTGGTAATTTGTATTGTCTGATTCTCGGTAAAACAACTCCTTGTTTGAGTGTAACACGGTATGGTGTGATGTGCATGCAACCTACATCGGTTGGGCCTTGTGCCCACAGGTGTTTCGGTACATTTTTCAATCTGACATCAAACTCTCGTAATACATAGTGACCCTTAAAGTCACGCAGGAAAAGTCTAACTCCTTCCGGAGAACAACATATCACTGCTCCTAGAGCCTTCAATGTTTTGATATCTAACAAGTTTTCTGGACATGATTTCGTGAGTAACAAGTCTGTAACACGTGATAATGGACCCACAGCCAGGGGGACTGGTTTTGATACCTCATTTACAATAGGCTGTCCTGAAAAACCAAGGGAAACATTCTGTGAGCCTGAGAGGGGTGCCCCTGGGACTTCATTATGGCTGATTGTTGTGCGGCTTGCCCCTGTGTCAATTAAAAACTTTCTGTCTTTTCCCAATACTTGACTGTGTACATAAGGACCCTCTTGATCTACAGGAATCTCAATAAGAGGCAAGCCAACCTCCCTCTCTAGGCTGTTTCATGTGTATCGCTGATAATCGGGATAATCAGATTGGGCATACTGGTTCATCTGTCGTGAAACTTGCTGTGTCGCGGCAATGGGCTGTGGCTGTGGCTGTGATACCGCTGCGGTCTGTGCTGTATGTGGTGGAGCATGCATAGGTTGTGAATTCTGTGAAGTCTGTTGCTGGACCTGGTCTTGTCTAGGCGGATGCGGTCTTTCTTTAGTTTTACCTGTTGCTATGTTGTGTTTCAGGACTGGACATTCATGTACGTAGTGACCTGGCTGTTTGCAATAGTTGCATGTCCCTTTAACGGGAGCTGCTGCATTACCTGTCTGGGTCGTACCCTTTCTCTGGCCGTCGGCTGGAACCGACTGGGCCACTAACATTTTCATTTTCGTGTCTTTCATACGTCTCTGTTCGTGATCCTGTTCTTCTCTAATTCTGTTCTGGTGGTATTGTAACATTTGTAACATCTGGGATGGCGTATTTGCTTGCCATGTACTTTCAACTTTATATACACGGTTCTTAACTGCTGTCAGGGAATTCTCGACTAACTTTGTTACAAAAAGATGCGGGTACGACTCGCTACCTGGTTTTAGGCCACTATTAATAATGAAACATTTCTCGAATCTTGAATAGAAGTCACTGGTATCTTCATCGTGTTTCTGTTTACAGGCTGAGATTGCGTCCCAGTCTTCCTTTTTAGTTGTCAATAATCTTGGCAAGACCTGTACTATTAGACCTGGTAATGCTTTTGCTTTTTCCCCAAGGCCTAGCCCTGGAGTACGAATTTTTTCCTCGTCTTCTATTTCAGTCCATATAATCTTTTTATCTCACACCTCCCATTCTCTTTCCTTGAGTTTCTCGTAGATGCCGGTGGGCAGCAGTACTTTTAACAATTTCATAATGTCTGTATATGTGTAATCTCCCATGAGTAACATGTCTTTAAGTTCTCGGTGAAAACCTGCAGGGTCTTTATCATGACAGGGTACTAGTTTCTTCATTTCTAATAGTTCTAACTTGGTCAGAGGTGTGTATACATACACACGTTTCAGGGTATTATCGGTACCCATAACTGGGTGTACTTCTCGTAACGGATTCTGCCTGTCAAAATGCTCAAAATGACACATTTTTCTTTCTGGTGGTTGAGCTGAAACATATTGTGGGCCTAAGAAAGCGTTATATTTACGTCGTTGTTCTAGAATTATTTGAATTAATCTGGTACTTAGGCCTCTCCATCTATTCATAAGTAGTGCTTCTAATGTATCGGGTAAGGGACCTGGATCAGAATGTTGTTGTCTGTATAACGTGATGAGATGCTGAATCATGTATATACCAGCTAATTTCTGCTCGTCTGGGGAAAGGTTCAGAAATGTCTGTGCTACTGTATCATCATTGTACGTGTTAGAATTGTCAGCCCATAGTACTGCTGACCGGGATAGTTCTTGTTCATCCATAGAATTCAGTACATGGTACCCCATTTGTTCTTGAAGCATTTTATCGGTAACTTGAAACAGATGCTCAGGCGAACTTTGTTTTGATATGCCAGAGAGAAAAACTCTCTTGCTTTCTGGACGAATGCCTTTCCTAAGGTAATTTCCCTTACCCACATATGCTATCGTATCTGTAGTCGTTTCTGGTTCTTCAGGTCCTTCCTCCTCCTCGGAGGAGTCATTCCTGTCACTTTCTTTTTCTTTTTCATGTATTTCTATTACTGCCTTTCTGATTCTCTTGTACATGCTCGATATACAATTCATTTTATCATGCTTTCCTTCGGCTATATTTTGACCCCACTTGTTTAGTGCTTCCATTTGATCCTGGTCTACCCCAGGCCTGTCTCGGTCTCTTATTAAGCAATTTATGAAAAAACGTAATACATATGCTTGAGTGTCAACTTTCTGGTGTGCCAGGGCCTCCTTAATACTTTCGGGATTTTCTCCAGTCTGGACAAAATGATATATTCTATCTAGGTGATCAGTCATCCCTGGGAATAACACTAGGTAATCTGTAGCTTGTCGCAATCGTAGTGATGCTATCAACATTCTATCTTCTTTACCGGGTACTGGATCGTATCTGCAAACTGGAAGGGGTTCTTTGAGTATGTCGAGACGGGGTGATTGGGGTGTATGTTGCTTCAGCAGGTCTCTAAGGTGTAATCTGTGTGTTGCTGGCGGGGTCTGGAGACCCCCTGTCGCACCTCCTGAGCCAGAGGCTTGAGCATTACTTCTCTGTGGAGTTTGTATGTGTACCTGAACTTGTCTCTTACTGGGATCAGGCACAATCGGATTCGGTATATTAATCTTAGGTGCGGGAAGTGGTGGAGGTGGAGGAACAAGTGGAGCAGGCTGTCGAACGGGGGAACCCTGTTGCGGCAATGGCGGAATATGGTCTGGAGGCGGGTTGCCACCTCCGTCCCCGTCACCGTCAGTAGGCGGGACGCGGGCACGTGGATTGGTGTAAGCGGGTGCTACATCGTCTAGATAGGAAGCAAGGAATATATCTTTGGTGGTCCTGTGATTTACTTTAGTTGGAACCAATGGTGGCGGCAGATTTTCTGGTATTTCTGAAGTGGCTTCAGGCGAACCCTCGGCCACAAGATACATGCCATTTACAAGATTGTTTCGCGCGCGGTCTACTTGTTCTGATTTTACTCGGATCCCTTCAGTAACTAATTCGTTTTCTCGGACTCTATCCGACTCTTCTCTATGTCTGTCTTCTCTACGGAGTGCCTTTTCGGCACGTTTATGTGATTCTTTACGCTAAAATTCTATGGCGTCTTTCTGAGATTGTCTGGCTTTCTTTTTCCATAGCGCTTCTTCTACTTTCATGATGCACTCGGCATCCCATGTTCCTGTAACGGGCCATCTGTGTCTCTCGTCTAGGTGCTTAGTATAATCGGCCCATAAATCTAGATACAATATGGCATCTAAGCCATGCTTATGGTACATAAAATTTCCAGGAGTGTCCCTAGGGGGGATAGGAATTTCTTCCTCTAGCATCCCTTTCCTAGTTCCTATCTGTCTTAGTTTATTGAAGAACGGCATCTTGTTACTTAGTACTGGATACTCGATACTTGTTACTTACTTCTGAATACAGCTAGTTACACAAAAACACAGTAATGTACACCAAACAGTCACTCATACCACGACATTAATCACATGAAAACATTTTGAACATATATCACTACCCTTGATACTAGATGTACTGCTAAACAGCACAGATACACTGTTGAGAACAGTGCAAGAACTTGAAGGCTTGATATACTGCTAAACAGTACAGATACACTGTCTAAAACAGTGCAGACCGCGTTTGTGTACCCAAACACGTCTTTACCGGATACATAATAATGCACCCGTCTAGATACGTCCCAGCAATGGTACTCACCGGGAAGCACGGAACGGAAGGCCTCGGAAAACTCGACTGGACTGGACCGGACTGGACTGGACTGGACTCGACACGTGGATACTTCGGAAACTGGTGGGCCTCTTGACACCTCGGACCTTGCTTCTTTCGGCTAGGCTCTGGTCGGGATCCTCCGCACTCCTCACCGCCTCGTCTGGGTGCTGATCGCAGTCTCCGTCACCTCCGTGGGCCAGAGGGAGATACAGGAAATCCTGCGGGTATGTGTAGTTCCGTCTTGACTTATGGCAGGGGGCAAAGGTTGCAACGCACCAACCGGCGCGTAAGGTGGGGGAGGGGTCCCTATTCGGGCGCCAAAATAATGTGGTAAATATTTGATTTACCGTCCTAATTTCTATGCAGGTAAGTACTTAAACAAAATTAACTCAATCGGAAAGAAAGACGCAGAGTCCGTGGTGTTAGAGTTCTTAGGGGTTTTATTCCTTAAAAAGGAATGGTTCTTGAACCGGATATCGGGTTCCTGCCACCACTGGGGTGCAGGAAGGGATAGAGCATACTTTATTGACAAGACATAACTTTTATACTTAAACCATATAATGAATACCAATACAGTAGGCGTAACAGCTGAGAGAAGCAAGATAACAGCATACACGTGTTAGCAATACGTAATCAGAGGGCGTGAACTGGGCGTGAACATAGAGGTGTGTGCTAGAAACGTCACATGTAAGTGTCACGAGTAGGTGGGTACTTAGCAGAATCTTAGAATGTCAGCAGAAATCTGAGGCCTGGATGCGCGCGCAGCTGCATGATGTGGGATTGACGTGGAACTGGAGGGTGCAGGGGACTTGACATTTACACTGGCGGAAAGAGACAGAAGTCTGGCATGTCAGATCAACTCATACCTATATCATATCTGATATCTGATGTTTGGGAACCATATTATCTAGAGGGAAAGGTCTCTTGGGCAGAGGCTATTCTATACTGACTGTGAGTGCGTGTATAAGCGTCTAAGTGTCTGCATGAGATGCGAGGGGGCATGGGCCTACCATGGTAACAGAGGCTATGAATTACTTGCACGGAGACAGTGAGGCCGGGCCCTTTGCTCTGCAGCTGGAAGGATGTTTACTTGAACTAGTAGGCAGGAATGTATGTTTGAGGAGCGGAACAGATAATTCGAAGGTTGAATACAGTCTTGGCAGGCAGCAGGCTGTGCTAAGCGCCGTTAGCCGCGCAGGGAGTAAGGCAGAGGTCACGGGTACAGAGGCAGCCCAGGCTGAGGCGTTCAGAGTCAGAAGGCAGAAAAAGGCTCGATGGCAGAATTCAGAGGCCTACTTCGCCAGAGCTGAGAAACGTGTAAAGTACACCACAAAAAGACGTTGGCATGGCATACTTAGGAACGGAATATTCAACCCGTTCAGGGTGGATCTGAAAGAGGACATGTTAACGTTGGACGCAAATGTATTTGCGTCTTCATAGCTGGCACAGGAGGGAAGTTACATGCACTTTAAGCTTGTACATGGAGACGGTGGGGTACACGTTAGGGAACATTTCTTGACCATAAAATTTATATTTCCTCAGAAACTTAGACAAAACAGAGTCAATACGACGGAAATAGAGAGCCGGGATATGAATTGGGAGCATGGAAAGTAAATAAATCAAGATCGGAGCAATCATCATCTTGATAGAGTCAAGACGACCCCACCAGGAAAGATATAGAGGATTCCAAGAAGAGAGCAGAGAATCAATTCTAGAGATGGCTGCATTCATGTTAAGTTGGATAGAGGATGAGATGGAGTTAGAGAAGAGAACACCGAGATATTTTATTTTCTTACTATTCCAAGCAAAGCCAGTGGAAGTAAAGAAATGTGGAAGGCAAAATTTAGTTATAGGAAGAATCTCCGTCTTATCCGAATTTATTTTATATCCTGAAACCAGGGAGAATTTCTCAAATTCATCCAATAAAGAAGGAACAGAGGTAACTGGGTCTGGGACTGATGACTTCTGATAACTTTTACTGCTGAACCCTTTTCTGAAGCATAAGCAGAACCTTCCTTGGACTCCAACCTAAACCATTTTTTATGCCCATTGCCCCTCGAATGGACTCTAACGGGCAATCCAATGTGTCACTTCATTTCCCTTAGAGAGTACCATATACTAATTCCTGTCTCATTGAAGACTCTTCACCGAGCTTCCAAAATGCGTCTATGAGTATTGCTTGTACTTCGGATACTTCTTCCTTTTGTATTCCATAGACTTGTTTGAGTTCTAAAATTGGAATATTCTGCTCTCTGGGATTTTGTACTTGGATTATTTGGATTACTAATGTTAAAATCTGATGAGGGGAAAGTATATTCTGAGCACCAACTACTAATGTTATCATTGTGTGTCTCGGCCATGGCGTTGTCAGTCTGTTTAATTCTTGTTCGCCTGAATTTCTTTAGGAGGCTTGGCCTCCCTATGGCTATTCTTTATCTGTACAGTCTGGTCTTCAGAGTGATTTACTTTAACATGATCATTAACTTGTACTAAACATCCTTGAAACCTGGTCCTCATTGTGCAGCCGGATGGTTGCACTAATATTGTAAATTTATTGATCAAACATAAATTGCTCTCTCTCTTTTCCCTCATCCGAGGACCAAGTTACCAAGAGGCATATTATCAAGAACGGCGATCAAATGATCGCCGCTTTAGCGGCAGAAAATTGCCGCTAAAACGGCGATAATGGGCTTGATAATATGCTCTATGGAATTCCAATTGAAGCCCATGTTAGATGTCCTTCACATTTAAAGCAGCGATAATTTTATCGCCTGTCTTGATAATAGCCTCCATGTTCGGGTGTGAACATGGGCTTCTATTACCCAAACATGGACTTCTATTTAAATTCTCCAGGGCATGTTATCAAGCCCATTATCGCCGCTTTACCTGCAGTTTTCTGCCGCTAAATCGGCCATAATTTTAACACCATTCTTGATAATATGCCCCTAAGTAAGTAAGTGTGAGTAAATGATCCAGCAAAAACCCTTTTCCAAATGTTCATCCAGTGCAAGAACCCACATTGGATTTAGTGAGATGCCAAGCCCTGTTCTCTGTAGCTCCTGGATAAATATACAGCATGTCATATTCAAAAAGGGGCCTATTTACAAGCTGCTTGCAACAATTTTGCACTGCCGTTGGGTCACTTATTTTGACGCAGCAGCGACGTAAACAATGCGCCAAGTTGTGGCCCATTTGCAACGTGACGCATCTAGGCAGATGGATCAACTTGTAAACCCCTGACCCACATTATACCTGCGGCAGGTATAATGTATGCAGTGTGGGCATTACCACTCGAGAAAGCCTAGCAGAAGTGATGCCGTGAAATCTATCAGATTTCACGGCAACGCTTCTAGGACGCCACTGCATGCTTGGAGCAATAGGGGCGTAAGGAGTGACACAGTTTATTAAGTATAAGCCTCCCCCAACCATTACTAGAGTTGCATCAGGCTTACGACACAACTCCAGCAATGCATGACTTTTGCGCCGACAGATGCTTCAGGAGATGCTTCAGGATTCCTGACGCATCTGTCAATCCTTGCAACATGGTGCACCGTGTTGTTAATATGAGGCATCCGTGGTGGAGCAAGGGTTTCTTTCCCCAGCACAAGTAAACATACACATCACTGCTCTAACGCAGAGATGCATCCAATTCTTGTAAATAAGCCCCATAATGTTTCTCAGAAGTAAAAAGCCGATAGGAAAATGGACCTCTCATGAAATCCACACAACCGTCACTTCACACAGTCCTTAGTAAAGGTGCACCATTGCAAAATAAACACAATGGGGGCAGATTTACAAGCCTCTTGCGACACTTTTGGCTTCCATTGCGTCACTTTTGTGATGCAGCGGCGCGGAAAAAAATGCGGCCACTGGAGTAGCGTTATGTGTGCAACACAACTCCAGCAATGTGTGACTTTTGCCCCAACAGATGCGTCAGAATTTCTGATGCATCCGTGAATCCTTGTGCCTTGTGCCATGGTGTGCCGTACTGTAAATACGGAGCATCCATGCTGGTACAAGGGTTTCTCAGGGTGGCGCAGGGAAAGTAACACATCTCTACAAATGCGTCACTTTCTTGTAAATCTGCCCCAAGAAGTCAAAGCTTTGAGGACAGAAGAAGAGATATATTATGTGGAAAAATATTGCAATTTCATATGGTGAAGAAATACTTTCTACCCTGTGCAGGTTGCATTCACCCCCAATAGGCTATGAAATCAGACCTCTCAGTTTTAAAAATTAGCAAATTGACGTGACAACTTAAGTCTAGTTTTATCAAGTGGCCTCATGTCTCTGCATAGTTTTTGTGCAGGAAGGTGCAGCTGCCTGTACAAAAAGTATGCTTTTATATAATTCTGTCTTTGTATGTGTGCAGCACACATGCAAAGAGGATAAATGGGAAGAAATTGAATTTTTATTTCACTTTACACCCGTGTCAAGGAGGCACAGGATTTTGATCCAAATCTCTGTCTATAATTATGGAAATGCCAACGCACTACCCACTTAACAAAGGCAGCGCATTGCATTGCTTTGGGTTCCAATTAGGGGTGGGCGGAGTTCCCCTCCATGAAATTCCACGGGTGAAAAGAAAACTCTGTGACCATCGCCTAACTCCATGTAAGCTGGTGGATTTGTGCTCGGCTGCTTGTTCATGCAGACTGGTGTGAGTAGCGTGCTCCGCGAAGCAACGCGTGTGTAGCCGGCACCTCATGGTCTATCGTGCTGCTATTTTGTTTTTTCCTATTCTATGGATGGTGCTGGACCTACTTCTGGATCCTAAATATATCTTTGCCATCTCAACTTTATTTAACTTTTCCTCCTCTGTTTTACATTTATTTTCTTGGTGTGTGTATTTGTGTTGGTGTATTTTACATTTTGCCTTTTTTATATTTTCTGTGACTTTTTGGTCCCCTAACTTACCCATACTTCCTAATTTTTCTCTCTCTAGTCTATTCCTTGTCTTCCTCCTGTCTTTCTTTTTTTCATAATCACCCAACCCCATGCCAGAGCTAGAGAGAGGCAGCGCCAGTACAGGAGGTACAGTAAATCGCACATCCTGTGGGCACTGGTGCCACCAGGGGGTGCAGCCTTGTGCCATGTTTAATGAGGAGGAGGTGGCCGCACTTGTTTTATTGGAGCAGCACCCCCTCCCATCCATGCTACCAGCAGGCGGTAGGCCCGGGAGTGGGTATAGCCTGCTGGAGCGTCAGCTGCTGTGGTGAAGGGTTTGAGTTGCGTTTGCCAACACACTGGGGTTCGGCGCACCCAGCAGCAGCTGATGCACCCCTGGGCTGACATCCCAGAAAGGGAGAGGAACCTGCTGGGCGTCCAGGTTACGGGGTTTGGTGAGTACTAATAATTAATTATTACTCATTTGTTGTGCCCTATAATATGTTGCACACTTTTATTTCCAAATAGCATGCTGCTTAGACTCAAAGGCAAGTTAAGTTCATGTAACTTACAGCCTGATTCATGAAGTAAAATTGCGCCCGCAATCGCTGCGAAAATGCAATTGCGGGCGCAATTTCCGTAATCGGCATTCAACATCAAAATAGCGAATTCGCTAACACAGAATAGCGAATTCGCTATAATATTCGCAGATTCCCGGCAACTGAGCATTAGCGAATCGGAAAATGCGAGAAACCACGGATTCTGCGAAATAAATAGCGAATTCGCTATATATTCGCAATCGGTATTCAAGAAAAATCGCTATTAGCGAAAAAACCCAAAATCGCATTTTGCGCCGCGCAAAATAAGGACAACTCAAAGCAGGTGGTAACCATAAAAGCCATGCAAAAATTACTTTTAAAAAACCGTTGTCCAATCACCGACAGGTTCTGGCCTGACCAATCACACATAAGGACAATCATCAGCAGCAGCATTAGGAGTCCCACAATGCCAGGAATGTACATGGTGGTGAGGCGTTGAAGGCTACAGCGATTAGCACGGAGGAGACGCAGGATCCAGGACAGGATATTCCGCCAGCGGGTCACCTTGCTGGGCCAAACCAGAGAGCAGATATATGCTAAATACAGGCTGAATGGGGAAATGATAATGCAGCTAATACAGGACCTTGACCCCCTGATGCAGCACCCAACAAGACATACCAATGCGGTGCCTACACATGTGCAGGTATTGTGTAGCCTGCACCTCCTGGCCTCCGGGAGTTTCCAGGGGATAGTAGCGGCTGCTGGGGGGATATCCCAGCCCACCATGTCACGCTGCCTCCACACTTTTGTTGACGCCATGCTCACCCAGCTACACCGTCACATCAAATTCCCCGCCAGCCAACAGGAATTGGACATGACCAAGCTACAATTCTACAACGTAGCCCATTTTCCACATGTGCTCGGATGCATAGACTGTACCCACGTCGCCATCTGCCCACCAGCTGCCATGGAGTATATGTTCCGCAATAGAAAGTCCTACCACTCCCTCAACATCCAGATGGACTGCAATGCTAAGACATACATCACTGACATTGTCGCACAGTACCCAGGGAGTACCCATGACTCCTTCATATTCCGGCACAGCGGCCTCCACACAAGACTGGTCAGGGGAGAGTTTGGGGAAGGACACCTACTTGGTAAGTACACTTTGTTGAAAATGTCACATTGCTAAGATGTAAAAGCGCAGCACAGGCAATCACCATCTGCTCCTCTCATTCAGGTGACAGTGGCTACGCCCTCCGTGAATACCTCCTGACCCCATACCTCAACCCTGCTACACCCCAGCAACGGCGCTACAATATTGCACACATACGGACAAGGAATTGCATAGAAAGGACATTTGGCCTGCTCAAGAGCAGGTTCCGCATACTGCACAAGACAGGTGGGGCCATGTATTACAGTCCTGCAGTGTGCTGCCGCATTGTGGCTGTCTGCGCAATACTACATAACATTGCAACCAAGCACCGGATACCTGTTGACATCTCTGGCAGTGAATCTGAAGGGGACAACCGGCCACCTGCACATGCGCGCCATGCACGTGGGGAGAACCCAGCAGAGGGGCACAGACGTCGCAACCACATCACAGTGAACAGTTTCTAGTACAACCTCTTCCATCACCCCACAAATTAACAATGCATGCAAAATGTAATGATGACACAACGCTAATGTGTGTAGCAAAATAAATGTATTTGTTCAAATCACAAAAAATAAGGTTTCAGTACAAATATCTCCCACTAACAGTATTACAGCATACTGCTGTGTCATAGGACATGGCAGGCTTAACGTCAGCCTGTGCCAATGAAAGTCAAATTGTCTCAAGCGCCTCTGAGGGCCATCCTCCTCCGGGGCTTCAAGACCTGGCGTGGGCCTGGTGCTGCGGCTGTGTGGTGGGATTTGTGAGGCTGAGTGGCTACTGACGCTGGACGCCCCCTCACTAGCATCATCACCCCCCACAGTGGATGGTATTGCTGGAGGGTGTAGTGCCGTAACGGCGCGGTGAGGTGCTCCAGGACCCTGGTCATGTCCTCACTGCACTGGACTAGTTGGTGCTGCTGTGTTAGGGAGCGCCGCGCCAACAGAGAAGTTGCATTTGCAGCCACATAATTAGACCTGCTGTATGAGGCCAGCCGGCTCATGAGTTGACGGTGGCGGCGGCGGGCTGCACTGCGCTGTGTGGACATCGCAGCCGTGTTGGCCTCCTTGGCTGCAGCCATGGGGGCCAATCCCTCACCCACACCTGCCATGGCTGCAGTCATGTTGTCTATTCGCTCCCCCACACCTGCCATGGCCACCCTCATGCCGTCCATGCGCTCTGCGACTGTGGCCACATTGCGCCCTATCATATGGAGATGCAGCTGAATGGCTCCTTGCTGTCGTGCCTGGCGCTGGTGTATCCGCAACATGCGTCTTTCAACGCTCAGACGCGCCTGTGCCTGTCCATTGCCCCTCCTGCTTGCTGGGGTGGTCTGCTGGCGAGACCTGCCACGCCTGCCCTGCTGGCCTGAGTCTGTGGCTGGCCGCTGTGTCGCAACTGGCGCAGGCCCAGATGTTGTGGCGACAGCTGCTGGGGGTGTGACAGCTGGCGTTGCTGGTGCGCCAGATGCAGGGGTCACAATGGTAGCTGGCCTGGCTGCGGCTCTAGGTGGTGCAGCAGTAGCAGGGGTCACAATGGTAGCTGGCCTGGCAGCGGCTGTAGGTGCTGCACCAGTCGCAGGGGGAACACTGCAGGTGGATCTGGCTGCTGGTGTTGGAGCAGCGGCAGGGGCTGGTGCCTGGGTTGGTGGTGGCACCTCCTCCTCCTGGACCTCCTCATCAATTTGCAGCCGTTCACTATCGCTGCTTTCGCCACCTGTGGGGGTAAGTGGAGGATCATTAGTTGCATGTATCTGGCAGACGTGCAGTTGCTACATGCATGCTGGGTGACATTCCCTGAATGGCTGTGGCTTTGTGTGCTTTGGGTCCTGTCTGTCTGCATTGTGGTACTACTACATTGTGGCCACACTACATCTTCCACAATGCATCAGGACATTCCTTGATGTGCAACTATGGCATGCCTATGGGACATTAGGGGAGCCTATTTGGTCATGGACATTCATAGGGGGCAGGGTCGCAGTCGCATGCCACTTACCTTGGGTGTCTTGGGTGGTGCGGGATGAGTCTAGTTGAGTGAAGCCTATACAGGCCTCCCTCTCTAGGGTCTCCTCCACCTGGTCCTCCATGGCAGTGTTGGGAGGGACTGTTGGACCACCACCTCCAGTGCCCGACGACTCTCCAAGGCGCGCCGCCACCTTCTCCTTCGCACGGCCTTGGAGGTCATACCACCGTTTCTTCAACTCCTCTAGGGACCTGTCTGCCACTCCCACGGAGTTAACAGTGGAGGCAATCCCCTGCCATATCCTACGTTTCTCTTGCTCAGGGACCCTCCTGGAATCTTTTCCAAAGAGTTTCTCGTGGTTGGCCACCACCCCCTCAATCAAGTGTTCAAGCTCCTGCTCGGACAACTTGAGCTTCTTTTTGCGCCCAGAGGAGTTGCTGGTGCCAGGAACAGGTTCCTCTGACATTGTAGCAAAGTATTGGATCAGTAGTAATCTCCTGTATTGCAGCAGCTCTCACACTTGCTCCCTCTCAGTCAGCCTCACTGTGGAGAATGGGGGTGGGAACTGGCAGCTTCCTGGTTGTGATGTCATCACTGGGCTCGAAATGCGACTTCCCGTTTTCCCGATCTCGCGAGTTTGCGATCTCGCAAATAGCGATATCGCAAATAGCGATATCGCTATTTGCGAGTTCGCAATCCCGGCGCGGGTAGCCGAAAATAGCGATTTTTATGCGATTTTCGGTAATCGCTAACGGAATTTGCGATCGCGTGCGAATCGCTTTTTTTGATCGCAAATCTTCATGAATTCGGATTTGCGATTTCTGAATAGCGATTCGCTTTTTTTCGCTATTACAGAATGGCAAATGTCGATTTTCATGAATCTGGCGGTTAGTGTTACGAATATTATGTGATCCAATTTGAGTGAGCCAGGTGCCCAGTACTACCAGTTCTGCTCATTGCTGTAGGCACTCGCTCGAGCTGATTATGCAAGACGTTATGCTGACTCCTCTGTCCTCCTGTCCCCAAGACAGAGGTACTGTGGTAGTAGTAGTAATATATTATTGGTGAGTTAGTGTTCTCTGTGTCTTTCTTTTTACATAGCTTGTACCATCCCGGACAATCTTCCAGTAATGAAGTATGCAAAATATGCATCTATGCAGTGAAAAGGGAAACTGACTGAGTTGCCTAATCAAAGGGGGTTAAATTTGTGAAGCAAAGATCAAGCAGTTCCAAATGTAGTTTAGGAAATTTGGAATAGGGTTTAGGTAATGTTTCGGAAATTTAGAATAGGTTAACTGGATAATACAGGTATTCTGTTTTAGAAATGTATAATGTCAATATGTTGCTGCGTTTGCATGTCAAAATATTTTTGGGGAGATTTACTGCACCAGTAATAATTTTTGCTATTTTCTTTATTTCTTTATCACCCAAGAGCAAGAAGAGGGCATTAGAGGGTCGGGCCAAGGAGGGTGCCACCACCGCCACCAGCCACATGGCGGATAACTCTGCAGGCCCCAGTAAGTCCTTGCTAATATTATTTATTTCTCTATCTTGTCCCTCTTCCCATTAGATACATTTTTCATTCTTTTCTGTTATACTATGACTTTTTTTAAATACTCATTGTTCTATTTATTGTTTATTATTGTTTCGTATCCCTCCCTGCAATATCTTTTTACTACATTTCTTGTTTATGTAGCTGACTTCCTCCTGTGTCTGTACTAGTCTGTAGCTTAAGCTTACTTATGTTTGGTTATGCTGTCCATCTCCCCTAACTTTATACCCTGTGAACTGGTACCGTAAGACTATTACACTAGATTAGGTAGTCTACAGTGAAGATTGGACAGTTTGCAGACCCAAGGAAGCTCTTCTCTGCTTGTTTGTTGAGAAGGCTTTCTATGTTTTTCTAATGCTCAAATTATGAGAGTGTGACCATGGTTATGGTGACCCTTCCCCCCCCCAATGCTATGTTGTATTTATTATTATCCAGAATCCCAGCAATGTCGATTACAATGAAGCATGACAGGAGATCAGTGTGAGGACAATCCCATTGCATTTGCCAACCAAAGCCATATGTCCTTTATTGACCAATTTATTCTACCACTACATTGTGCTTTAAAATGACTCACAGTCATCATATCTCTGAACCTCCATTACGGTTGGCTGACTGCTGGCTTTTCTAGCATTGTCAACCAGCAAAATGCCCAAAGTGATATTTTAGATGGGAGAGGAGATACTGTGAACAAAACTCTAGTCATGTGTTGCTGTTGTATTTTGTTTAAAAAGATCAAAAGGGGGAGGTGTATCTGGTATCTAAAATGTGTAATGTTTTTTCTAGGCACGCAGCCCACCAGTGACGGGGCCAGCAGCACCAGTGTGCCAGCCCCAGCTGAAGGGGAATCTATGCTATGGCAGGGACGGGTGATGGTAAGTCACATTGCTTGGTTATTGACTTTTACTAGTGTACCTATTGTATTTGTTAAGTGAGGCATATCCCATGCATCATCATTCAGCCATGACCTCCCTGGCCATGCCCCTAAGTGAGTCGCGACCCATGGGCCATGACACTACCCAACTGCAGCATGGTTCAATATGACACTGCAGTGTTGGCTGCGCAATGTGCGTCTGCTTCTGTTAATGCAGCATTTACAAAGCTTTCCGTGGATCGCAAACTGAGGTGAAAACAATATGTCTTTTTCTACCCTCCCAGTACCCACTCAGTCACTCATCTACTAGTACTGTACTCCTTTATTTGTTCCTAAGTTCTTCTGTCCCAGCCTACCACAAACACTGGGAAAAAACATTTGTGACATGCACCACATGTTACGGAACAAGTGTTTCATATGGCTTCCATAGTGGATATACGCCTGTTCAAATTTGACATTCATCAACTTTCAGTTTCAACTATGGTGTCTGACTAAACCTAATCTACATCATCAGTGAACCAATCCCCTCCCCACTATTGTATAGGAAAACCTCTACCTTACCTACCCAGTCTTTTCCCTGTACCTTACCTTCTGCAGCAGACTAAGGGCCTGATTTTTAGAGTTTGTTGGCGGTAGTTCCTCCATCACAAACTTAATGTACATCCCATCCGCCTAATACGGATAGTGACTGAGTGTTCTGAAACCTGTCTACCTAGCATATGGTTATTAGCCCGCACCTTTGACATACACTATTAAGAGCCTTTGTCTAATGTAACAAATAACGAGGGGCCAGTAGTCCAAACAATAATACTGCATTACCCGCATGCCACTTTTGGGGTAAATACCATTGCACGAACATGGACCTGCAATGCAAGTTGAATAATGCCTTACAGAGCCCTAGCCAACAGATCCTCTAGAGGATGCCTCGCCAGCACTTACCTAACACAACCCAGCACTATGCTGAACAATAAATGTTATGAGGAGACACGTAGCGGATTAGATCACATTAGAAAATTATCACGCATATAGAGGCCATATCCCCGTTACAGAAGTATATAAATCTGTACCTACCAACCTTACTTTAGGAATCTTAGAGGAAATGTGTTATATTTATCAATATCGGATGCAAGATCAAACACAATCATCTGTTTGTCGAGAACACTCAGCTGTTACAAAATGGATGCCACTGTGGCTTCACTATCTGATGGTAATCTTGAACTTGTCTTTTTCTGTGTTCATTCATCTGCATGTAAATTTGTGGTGTTAAGAAACGCCAGTGTGTGTACAAGACTGCCTTGACAGTTGAAACGTGTTACGGGCAATAAAATATGTGGATCAGCAAAATTCCCCGAGGGTGCGCCTACTTGGTTTTTTATGGAATTTGACAGCAAAAGTGAACCATCTACCCACGGGTGCGTGGGGAGCGGAAGGAGCAAATTGAGAAATTGAATCAGCGTCATAAATTTGGATGCCCCCGAAATATCCCGGGCGGGTGGAAGCCAACAAAGTAATAAATCTGCATTGAACCTAAGAACTGCTTTTGGGGAATTGTGACCATTCTGTATCAATTGGATTTCCGATCTCTGAGAAATATGACGGAGTGTCTGGAGCTATAATAACAGTTAGTTTACCTCATGTACTTATACCAAGAGACTACTATATTATTACCAGCCTCATATTACTCACCGGAAAGTGCCGGTCTAACCTAAAGTACAAACGGAATACAAATACTTCAGACACGCTTGAGAATCTACATGACACCATTCTACGAATCCACAAATCCAAAGATGCTGAAGGAATGGGTAGAGAACTTGGACCAGATCTCTAAAAACATGTTAACCAGTCTGGTGAAATATGTGTGGGAGGATAGGGAACAAATTGTCAAAAACCTTAAATCTTTGGAAGATGAACTGGAAACACATAAAGAGCTGGAAGTGATAAAAAAATCTAATGGATTTGAAAGTGAGACTAAAACTTTACAAAAAAGACATCAAAGCTTGCAAGCAGAGGAATCTCCACCGCGACTGCATGGACTATGAAAGCAGCAGAATTCTCACCTACAGCCACAAATACGATCATCTGTATGATAAATTGATGACAGGTGAGGATATTGAAGACATAACAATCTTGACAAGTGGAACAGAATCTGTAACAAGCAGTGATAAGGAGAACTTACCGAATCCCAGGATGACTGAACAAACATCACGAGGAGGCACCACAAAAGTACCAACAACTTTTTTTAGACGGATATCACCTCTTGAGAACAGGGCGACAAACACCAAGAACAGCACCCCTATCGGAGACAATAGAAAAGCGACGGGGACAGAGAGGAAGAGGCCGGGGAAGAGGCCAGGAAGAAACAAGTGGAGAAGAAAGCGAGACAAACAGAGAAAACAGAAGAGGCAAGCGACGAGGAAGAGGGCCAATGGGAAACAGGTAGACAGGCCCAAAGAAACAACAATGATGGATGACATTATGGTATAAAAGACTATTGTCAATCTTTCCAACACTCCCTTAACTATGCTTGAGAAAAAAACACTCCGCTTCGGACTATCCTTCTGCACATCAGGATAGTTCATCTATCCTGAAACGAGGAGAGATATTTTTTAATTCATAAGAAAGTTGAAACTAAAAAAATGGCACTACTTAAAAAATGCTAGAGCTATAGACTTGAATTACAGAAACGTTAGAAATAATGAAGCGCCCAATATTACAGAGCTGAGGGTCAAAGATGTAGATACGCTCCTTATCCTACAAGAACTACTAGGTGAAACCGGTTTGGAACAAAGAAGCTTTCTTGATGCAGTTGATGTCACTCTTTATTGACCAGTTGCCACTAACTTCAAACCAAAATCAATTTTCTATCCCAATCTTTCCCATGGCAATATCGATACCTTTCACGATACTGTGATACATGATCTCATACAGACAAGGCAACCCAGAAACAAAAACACAACATGTGACATTCTCACATTTGTATAAAGACAAATAATAAAATCCTTAGCAGATGATGAGACTTTGGTAATGCACCCTGCAGACAAAGGTGGGAATATAGTCCTATGGGATAAGGAAATGCACAAAAATGAAGCATTGAGGCAGCTAGAAGACAGGAGATTCTACACAAGAATCGATACCCAAGAATATAATGAAAGCATTCTGAGTCTATGAGATAGTCTCTATCAGTGGAAATATATAGGAGTTCTACTAAGAGAAGAATTCTGCTACCTGAAACAGGGCTATCCAAAATTACCCATCTTCTTCCTCATGCCAAAGATTCACAAAGATGCACTCACACCACCAGGGAGACCGACTGTCTCTTTCTTCGGCAGTGTATCAGAGAAGATTTCCAAATATGTGGCTTGTTTCCTACACCAATATGTCATATTACTTCCCTCATAAATCAAGGACATGAAGTATTTCCTTAGTAAATTGAATGACATTGTATGGAGGGAAGGCTTCCTTCTCATAACTATGGATGTTAACTCACTCTACACGATTATCGACCATAGTCTGGGCATTAGAGCTTGCTTACATTTTCTTGAAAAGAGACATATTGAGTACCTCGAACACACCAATATACTTGTGAAGAAGATGAGATTCTGCCTCCACAATAATATTTTTATGTTTGATAGACACTATACAAACAGACACTAGGGAGGGCCATGGGCACATGTTTTGCCGCCAGTTTTGCTAATCTGTTCCCGAGGGCATGGGAAGAGGGGATCAGGAAAGACCCCAGGGAAAGACATGTTTGATAATGTTGCTGTATGGCTCTGGTACATAGACAATCTCTTTCTCATCTGTAAAGGTAGCGAGACCAGTGCAGCTAAGTTCATTGACAAATGAAACACTAATAATTGTAATCTCAAACGGACTTATAGCATGAATAGGAAATTGATCGAGTTTCTAGATGTGGTAGTTGAGGTGGATAGAGACAAGAAGAAACAACAAAGTAGATTAAATTGCAAGGCAACAGCTAGGAACAGCTTACTTCATGCACTCAGTAGTCACCCTTATACTATGAAATGGAGCTTTCCTTTCGAGAACTACTGAGAGCGAGAAGAAACTGTACACAGATGAACAGTATATTGCTGAACAAGCTTATTTGATCGAATGATTCAAAGAAAGAGGTTACCCTATGCTGGGCCTCAACAGAGCAGTTAAGAAAGTAAAATCAATTCAGAGAGAGAAAACGCTAAAAGAGAATCACAAAAAGAGTACCATTGAATATTAACCTAATATCATCGAGTGTTCCTTACTTACAATACTAAATCCAGTGAGAGTTTCAAAATCCTGAAAAGAAATTGGAACATCCTAGCCTGTGATCCTGTCATAGGGCGTAGTCTACCCTCACGCCCGATGGTGACCTACAGAAAAGAGAAGAACCTTAAAGATCTCCTAGTAAAAGGAGATATAAAACAGAAACCACAAGGTACACAACACACTTTACAGGGATTTTTTCCATGTGGCCACTGTAAGGCGTGCAGAAATTGCTACAGGAAGAAAACTTATAAGGCCCCGAGTGCGGAAAAAAGTATCAAACAATTCCTGACATGTAGCATTACCTTTGATGTCTATGTTCTTGAGTGCCCACGCAGTCTGAGGTATGTGGGAAGCACAACATTCACTGCAAAGAAAAGAGTGCTTGATAACATGAGAGCAATAAATAACAAAGTTATATATTACCCTGTTGCCAGATATTTCGAAGAGTACCATCTATTGAACAGTTACCTCCTGAGGTATTTAATTCTAGAGCAGGTAAAACAGAACCCCAGGGGTGGAAATAGAACACTACAACTGCGACAACGAGAGTTGTGGCACATCTTGGACCTACAAACCAAGAGCCCTTAGGGTCACAATCTAGACGAAGAGCTAGGTATCCGCCTACAGACCAACTAATTATCCGGACTAGATACCTTGGATGTAGGGTTGGCATATAGAGATAACATAATACAACTGTTTCTTGAAACCTTCTCTCTCTTCCAAAAACCAAAGCTGATTGTTTTTCCACAAGGGGAGCTGCATCTTAGCAGCTCCCCATGTGGGAAAGCAATGCCAGTTCCAGCAGAAGGCGTGGAGCCGGAAGGACCGTGGGGGGTGTGGTGACCTCCCATGGTCCCCAACGGAGAGGGCCAGCCCCAGGGGATGAGGTCCCCAGGGCTATTAGTGACCCAGGAGAGGGGCAACGCGGCTCCCCTCCTTCAAAAATAAAAAAAATAAAAAATAAAAACAAAGGCCGGCCCGGGGGATGGGGTACCTGGGGATATAAATGGCCTGAGGAGGGGGCAATGCAGCCCCCCTCCAAATAAAAAACATTTTTAAAAATGGCCATGCCCCGGGCGATGGAGTCTCCTGGGTTGAATATGGCCCCATTCAAATTTCTTTAAAAAAAAGAAATAGGGGTCAGGCCCTGGGTGATGGGGTCCCCAGGGCCAATAATATAGGAAAAGAAAGGGGGCCACACAGCCCCCCTTCTTAATTTTCTTTTTCTTTTTTTAAACCGGCGTCGCACTGAAGGCCCCCCTCCCTGCAGCACTCTGAAAACGCGCCTCCTGGCACATTTGCAGATGGGGAACTAATTCCCCTTAAATACTGGGGGTCCCTGGGGGCTAACTAGCCCACCAGAAACCTCCAGTGTGCGCCAGGGAGCTGCGTTGCAGAGAGGTGTTCAAAGGCCATGCCCCTTTTTACATCTCTCTGCAATGCAGCTCTGTGGCACTTAATGGAGGTACGTGGTGGGCTAGTTGCACCCCAGGGACCCTCAAGATTCAAGGGGAATCCCCCAACTTAAAATGCGCCATGGGGTGCGTTTGCACAGTGGTAAAGGGAGGGGCGGCGCCTGAGGTGCCATGTGTGCAAACACGCTCTGTGTCGCATTTTAAGTTGGAGAATGAATTCTTCTTCAACCTTGAGGTCCCCTGGGGGGCAACTAGCCCACTAGGTACCTCCAGTAAGCGCCACGGAGCTGCGTTGCAGAGTATTGTAAAAAAAGAGGCGTGTCCTCTGAACACCTCTCTGCAACACAGCTCCTTGGCGCATACTGGAGGTACCTGGCATCGCACTGGAGGCCACCCCTCCCTGCAGCACTCTGCAAACACACCCCCTGGCGAGTTTGCAGATGGGGAACTAATTCCCCTTGAATACTGGGGGGGTCCCTGGGGGCTAACTAGCCCACCAGGAACCTCCAGTATGCGCCAGGGAGCTGTGTTGCAGAGAGGTGTTCAGAGGCCACGCCCCTTTTTACATCTCTCTGCAACGCAGCTCTGTGGCACTTAATGGAGGTACGTGGTGGGCTAGTTGCACCCCAGGGACTCTCAAGATTCAAGGGGAGTTAATCCCCCAACTTAAAACGTGCCACAGGGTGCGTTTGTACAGTAGTAAAGGGAGGGGGCGGGGCCTGAGGTGCCATGTGTGCAAACACACTCTTTGGCGCGTTTTTAGTTGGGGAATTAATTCCTCTTCAATCTTGAGGTCCCCTGGGGGCCAACCAGCCCACTAGGTACCTCCAGTAAGTGCCACGGAGCTGCATTGCAGAGTATTGTAAAAAGGGGCATGTCCTCTGAACACCTCTCTGCAACACAGCTCCTTGGAGCATTCTGGAGGTACCTGGTGGGCTAGTTGGTCCCCAGGGACCCTCAGGATTGAAGATGAATTAATTCCTTAACTTAAAACGCGTCACAGGGTGTGTTTGCAGTCACCTCAGGCCTGCCCCTTCCTTCACCATTGTGCAAACCCACCCCCTGACGAGTTGTAAGTTGGGGAATTAATTCCCCTTCAATACTGAGCATCCCTGAGGGCCAACTAGCCCACAAGGTCCCTCCAGTATGTGCCTTTGATACACACACTCAAAAATAGAAACTAACATTTCAGCACACTCATTCACCAACAGTCCTATACAGTCACTCATACATGTACTCACTCATCATATGTACTCCTACACCAATACATTCTGTTACACACCGACACTCATCCATAGAGTTACTTACACACATAGTCACACATGCAAACAAAGTATAAAACATCCATTTACTTGCATATACAGTTATACACACACTACCACACTTACTTCTACAGAAACTTACACATACTTATTCTCTTGAGCAATCACTTATAAAAACACATACTAATTTATACAGGAACTCTTCCAATCTCTCACTCTCACATATACTCACTTATATACACAAATACTCACATATACTACTTAAAAGCATATGTAGTTACTCAATTCAATTCAATTCAATTCAATAAGCTTTATTCGGTTAAAATGTGGCAACCATAAAATCAGATATACATATACAGATTCAATGACCAAAATCATTAAGACCAGCCAGCAATCAATCAATCAGAGTACTTGTAAAGCGCGCTACTTACCCATGAGGGTCTCAAGGCGCTATGGGGAGGGAAGGGGGGTGCTGCTACTGCTCGAAGAGCCAGGTCTTGAGGAGTCTTCTGAAGGCGAGTAGGTCTTGGGTCTGCCGTATGTGGGTAGGGAAGGTGTTCCAGGTCTTGGCGGCGAGGTAGGAGAATGATCTGCCGCCGGAGGTCATTCGTTGGATGCGGGGGACAGCGGTGAGGGTGAGGCTGGCAGAGCGGAGCTGGCGGGTGGGGGTGTAGAAGCTGAGTCTGCTGTTCAGGTAGGCTGGTCCGGCGTTGTGGAGTGCTTTGTGTGCATGGGTGAGGAGCTTGAAGGTGATCCTCTTGTCGACGGGGAGCCAGTGTAGGTCTCTCAGGTGGGGGGTGATGTGGCTGCGGCGGGGGACGTTGACGATCAGTCGGGCGGAGGCGTTTTGGATGCTTTGTAGTCGTCGTAGGTGTTTGGCTGGGATTCCTGCGTAGAGTGCATTGCCATAGTCCAGTCTTGTGCTGACGAGGGCCTGTGTCACCGTTCTTGTTTCGGTCGGGATCCACTTGTAGATCCTGCGGAGCATGCTGAGGCTGTTGTAGCAGGAGGAGGAGACGGCGTTGACCTGCTTAGACATGGAGAGGGAGGAGTCGAGGATGAATACTAGGTTGCGTGCATGGTCAGTGGGTGTTGGTGCTGTTCCCAGTGTGGTTGGCCACCAGGAGTCATCCCAGGCTGAGGGGGTGGGTCCGAGGATGAGGACATCCGTCTTGTCCGAGTTCAGCTTCAGATGGCTGCTTCTCATCCAGTCGGCGACGGCCTTCATTCCCTCGTGGAGGTTGGTTTTGGCAGTGTGTGGGTCCTTGGAGAGAGAGAGAAAGAGAATGAGCTGGGTGTCGTCGGTGTAGGAGATGATGTTGAGGTTGTGATTGCAGAACACTTGTGCGAGGGGGGCCATGTAGACGTTGAACAGCATCGGGCTGAGAGATGAGCCCTGGGGGATGCTGGAGATGATGTCGGTGGCTTCGGATCGGAAGGGTGGGAGGCGGACGGTCTGGGTTCTGCCAGAGAGGAAGGACGTGGTCCAGTCAAGAGCCTTCTCTTGGATTCCGGATTCTAGGAGGCGTGTCTTTAGAGTGCGATGGCAGACCGCGTCGAAGGCGGCTGACAGGTCCAGGAGGATGAGGGCTGATGTTTCGCCATTGTCTAGTTGGCGCCTGATGTCGTCTGTGGCGGCGATGAGGGCTGTCTCGGTGATGTGGTTTTGTCTGAATCGGGACTAGAACGGGTCCAAGATGTTGTTGTCTTCCAGGTGGTGGGCCAATTGCATCTCAATGACCTTTGCCGGGATCGGGAGCAGGGAGATGGCCGGAAGTTCTTGAGGTCCTTGGGGTCTGCCTTGGGCTTCTTGAGGAGGGCGTTGATTTCGGCGTGCTTCCAGCTTTCCGGGAATGTCGCTGTTTCAAAGGAGATGTTGATGACCTTCCGTAGTTGGGATGCGATGGCTGCGTTTGCTTTGTTGAATACGTGGTGTGGGCACTGGTCTGATGGAGATCCTGAGTGGATGGAGTTCATGACCTTGCGTGTCTCGACGTCGTTGACGTTGGACCAGAAGATCAGGCGGTTGGCGCTGGTAGTGTTTACAGGGGAGGTGGAGTCTGGCGTAGTCGGGGTGGTCGTGGTGTTGAAGCTGTCGTGGATATCAGTGATCTTGCGGTGGAAGAAGATGGCTAGTGAGTCGCACAGTTCTTGTGAGGGCGGGATGTCATTGGCGTTGGCGCTGGGGTTGGAAAGTTCCTTTACGATGCTGAAGAGCTCTTTGCTGTCGTGTGCGTTGTTATCCAGGCTGTCTTTGAAGGAGGATCTATTGGCTAGTCTGATGAGGTGGTGATGTCTGCGGGTGGTGTCCTTGTGGGCTGCGTGATTGTCCGGTGTGCGTTCGTGGAGCCATATCTTCTCCAGTTTCCGGCATGCACGTTTAGAGGTCTGGAGCTCGTTGGTGAACCAGGTGGCTCTCTTGCTGGCGTGACTGTTGCAGGGTTTCTTGAGCGGGCGAGGGTGTTGGCGCAGTCGTCGATCCACTGTCCGAGGTTGCAGGCTGCGGCGTCTGGGTTGGTAGGGTCGGCGCGTGGGTTCTGGGCGAGGGTGGTGATCATCTGGTCTTCGGTGACTTTGCTCCAGCAGCGGCGAGGCAGCTGTTGGGTGCGGTGGTGCTTGGTTGGTTTCTTGAAGGTGAAATGGATGCAGCGGTGGTCGGTCCAGTGGAGTTTGGTGGTGTGGTCGAAGGCGACGTGGGTGCCTGTGGAGAAGACGGGGTCCTGCGTGTGGCCGGCGGCTTGGGTGGGTGCGGTGACGAGTTGTCTGAGGCCAAGGTTGGCGAGGATGGCGATCAGGGTGGCGTCGTTGTTGTTCTCGAGGTGGAAGTTCAGGTCCCCGAGGAGGATGTAGTCCGTGGAGGCGAGTGCATGAGTGCTGGCGAGGTCGGCGATGGAGTCGCTGAACTGAGCCCGGGGTCAGGGGGGGTCTGTAGATGAGTGTTCCTTTGAGGGTGGTGTTTGGGTCGGTGTGGATCCGGAAGTGAAGGTGTTCGGCGGTGTTCAGGGTATCATCTGCGTGGGTGGCGACCTTGAGGGTGGACTTGTGGACAATGGCTATTCCTCCTCCGATTCTGTTGGCGTGATCCCTGCGGGTGATTTTGTAGCCGTCTGGGATGGCTATGGCGATGTCGGGCGCCGAGGAGTCGTTCCACCAGGTCTCAGTCAGTAAGGCCACGTCTGGGGCGGAGGTGTTGAGCAGATCCCTGGTGTGTTTGCGTGCGGAGCGGGTGTTGAGGAGTATGCAGCAGAGGTGGTTGGGTCCAGTCCTTGGAGGTTTGGTGGCTCTGTCGCAGGTGAAACTGCAGGTGCGGCAGGAGAAGGATCCGTGGGTCTGCTTCGGGGCGGCTTGGAAGCTGGTGTGGTTTCGGCCGGCGTTGAGTACGTGGAGTGTGCTGGTCTCGTAGTGGAGTCTGGTGTTGTGGGGTTCGCGGGGTCCAGGGGTTCTGGCGCTGGGCGTGGTCCAGGCACGGACGGTCGCAGACATGCTTGCCTTAGGTGCGCCTTCGGTGTGCCAGCGGCATGCCTGCTGCGTGCATCCACTGTGCGGCTGTGCGGCTGTGCAGCGTCCGGCATATATGGGGAGGGGGAGGGAGGAGCATCTGGGAGGCGGGAGCAGCAAATGGGCAAGTAGCGGGCGGCAGGGGGCACAGCGGCGGGGAAACAGTGGTACAGAAAGCAAAATGGGGCACAAGGGGGGGAAACGAGTGGCACAGAGCAGAAAACGAGGCATGAAGAGGGGAAAACAGTGGTACACAAAGCAAAATGGGGCACAAGGGGGGAAACGAGTGGCACAGAGCAGAAAACGAGGCACGAAGAGGGGGAAACAGTGGTACAGAAGGCAAAATGGGGCACAAGGGGGGGAGACAAGTGGCACAGAGCAGAAAACGAGGCACAAGAGGGGGAGACAGTGGCACAGAAGCAAAAAGGATGGAGGACACTTACCAGCGGCAGTGGCAGCAGCAGCAGGAGCACACAGTCGGAGCTGCGTGGAGGGGGAGCGACCTACCAGGAGGGTCAGGGGTCGCTCACCTCACCGCGCAGCGTCCGGCATATATGGGAGGTGGGAGGGAGGAGCATCTGGGAGGCGGGAGCAGCGATTGGGCAGTGGGTAGTCAGGGGGGCAGGGCTGTAGGGGCACAGTGGAGGGGAAAACTCGTGCAACAGAAGGCAATAGGCAAACAAAACAGGTGATGGATCGAATGTGGATCAATGTCACACATTCACCCCAGTCCAAAGATCTGGGCCCAAATCCATCATTTTTTTGCACTCCACACCACCCTGGGTTAGACAATGGCGATATGCAAATCAGCTCTGACCCTGTGCCCCATGGCAACAGTCCAGTCCGAACTACAAAAGCCATGTCCTTCCCAGAACGGAATCAAGCATCCGAGGACCGGACCGGTTTCGAGGTAACACCTCTCATCAGCCCGGCTAGCTTGACTCCAGTGGTGTGGAGTGCCTGGGACCCACGTCTGAGCATCCCCAGCGCACTTATGGCGGTATTTGCAAACAAAACAGGTGATGGATCGAATGTGGATCAATGTCACACATTCACCCCAGTCCAAAGATCTGGGCCCAAATCCATCGTTTTTTTGCACTCCACACCACCCTGGGTTAGACAATGGCGATATGCAAATCAGCTTTGACCCTGTGCCCCATGGGAACAGTCCAGTCCGAACTACAAAAGCTATGTCCTTCCCAGAACGGAATCAAGCATCCGAGGACCGGACAGGTTTCGAGGTAACACCTCTCATCAGCCCGGCTAGCTTGACTCCAGTGGCGTGGAGTGCCTGGGACCCACGTCTGAGCATCCCCAGCGCACTTATGGCGGTATTTGCAAACAAAACAGGTGATGGATCGAATGTGGATCAATGTCACACATTCACCCCAGTCCAAAGATCTGGGCCCAAATCCATCGTTTTTTTGCACTCCACACCACCCCGGGTTAGACAATGGCGATATGCAAATCAGCTCTGACCCTGTGCCCCATGGGAACAGTCCAGTCCGAACTACAAAAGCCATGTCCTTCCCAGAACGGAATCAAGCATCCGAGGACCGGACCGGTTTCGAGGTAACACCTCTCATCAGCCCGGCTAGCTTGACTCCAGCGGTGTGGAGTGCCTGGAACCCACGTCTGAGCATCCCCAGCGCACTTATGGTGGTATTTGCAAACAAAACAGGTGATGGATCGAATGTGGATCAATGTCACACATTCACCCCAGTCCAAAGATCTGGGCCCATATCCATCGTTTTTTTGCACTCCACACCACCCTGAGTTAGACAATGGCGATATGCAAATCAGCTCTGACCCTGTGCCCCATGGGAACAGTCCAGTCCGAACTACAAAAGCCATGTGCTTCCCAGAACGGAATCAAGCATCCGAGGACCGGACCGGTTTCGAGGTAACACCTCTCATCAGCCCGGCTAGCTTGACTCCAGTGGTGTGGAGTGCCTGGGACCCACGTCTGAGCATCCCCAGCGCACTTATGGCGGTATTTGCAAACAAAACAGGTGATGGATCGAATGTGGATCAATGTCATACATTCACCCCAGTCCAAAGATCTGGGCCCAAATCCATCATTTTTTTGCACTCCACACCACCCTGGGTTAGACAATGGCGATATGCAAATCAGCTCTGACCCTGTGCCCCATGGGAACAGTCCAGTCCGAACTACAAAAGCCATGTCCTTCCCAGAACGGAATCAAGCATCCGAGGACCGGACCGGTATCGAGGTAACACCTCTCATCAGCCCGGCTAGCTTGCCTCCAGTGGTGTGGAGTGCCTGGGACCCACGTCTGAGCATCCCCAGCGCACTTATGGCGGTATTTGCAAACAAAACAGGTGATGGATCGAATGTGGATCAATGTCACACATTCACTCCAGTCCAAAGATCTGGGCCCAAATCCATCGTTTTTTTGCACTCCACACCACCCTGGGTTAGACAATGGCGATATGCAAATCAGCTCTGACCCTGTGCCCCATGGGAACAGTCCAGTCCAAACTACAAAAGCCATGTCCTTCCCAGAACGGAATCAAGCAACCGAGGACCGGACCGGTTTCGAGGTAACACCTCTCATCAGCCCGGCTAGCTTGACTCCAGTGGTGTGGAGTGCCTGGGACCCACGTCTGAGCATCCCCAGCGCACTTATGGTGGTATTTGCAAACAAAACAGGTGATGGATCGAATGTGGATCAATGTCACACATTCACCCCAGTCCAAAGATCTGGGCCCAAATCCATCGTTTTTTTGCACTCCACACCACCCTGGGATAGACAATGGCGATATGCAAATCAGCTCTGACCCTGTGCCCCATGGGAACAGTCCAGTCCGAACTACAAAAGCCATGTCCTTCCCAGAACGGAATCAAGCATCCGAGGACCGGACCGGTTTCGAGGTAACACCTCTCATCAGCCCGGCTAGCTTGACTCCAGTGGTGTGGAGTGCCTGGGACCCACGTCTGAGCATCCCCAGCGCACTTATGGCGGTATTTGCTAACAAAACAGGTGATGGATCGAATGTGGATCAATGTCACACATTCACTCCAGTCCAAA
This sequence comes from Lissotriton vulgaris, assembly GCF_964263255.1. Lineage (NCBI taxonomy): Eukaryota > Metazoa > Chordata > Amphibia > Caudata > Salamandridae > Lissotriton > Lissotriton vulgaris. Next base: position 208,735 of record NW_028254673.1, read on the forward strand.
GATCTGGGCCCAAATCCATCGTTTTTTTGCACTCCACACCACCCTGGGTTAGACAATGGCGATATGCAAATCAGCTCTGACCCTGTGCCCCATGGGAACAGTCCAGTCCGAACTACAAAAGCCATGTCCTTCCCAGAACGGAATCAAGCATCCGAGGACCGGACCGGTTTCGAGGTAACACCTCTCATCAGCCCGGCTAGCTTGACTCCAGTGGTGTGGAGTGCCTGGGACCCACGTCTGAGCATCCCCAGCACACTTATGGCGGTATTTGCAAACAAAACAGGTGATGGATCGAATGTGGATCACGCAACACCCACTCCACGTTTTCATGTCTATCAAATTACTAAAACTAGAGCAATAGGATGCATGTGTATCATTTCCCACCCCAAAATACATATATGCATTTGAAATAGGCGTATTTGTAATACGTGAAATTTAGGTACTGTACGTTTTTGAAGCATAGAAATCATTCAAAAATTATTGCATATGAAATCAATGAACGATTATGCAAAAAGAATCACACATGAAGTATCTCTGAAACAGAAGAAGGGCGAGATAAATCATCACATATAAAAGCATTGCAATAAATGTGCTAGAGGCTGATGTAAGTTTGTTATGTCTCTAGATGTGTTTTAGAAATAGAAGTGTGAAGCTTCTGTTCTCTAAGAATAGTTTTTACCTTAAGCAAAGAATTGTTCGTGCCAAAAAAAGGTCAATATTAAAAAATGTTCAATTCAAAAGAATTAATGCTTGAACGGGGAAATAGAGTTCCAACGCTGTTAGCAGTTTTTGTTGATCAAAACTGAAGGCCGAATTCAGAGTTCATGGGAACGCTGTGTGTCGGGAGGCTTCTCAAAAAGTTATTGTTTCTGTATGGGTGAGAACATCGTATCAGACAGGCTCTCAAAGAATTGGTCTACAAAATCAGGTGATAGTTCAACCAAATTCGATAGTGCTGTAACTTGGCAGGTGTGAGAGTGATTGCTGTCATCAAGGGCAGGACCAGCAATGCTCACAGAACGTTGTACCTGGATGATGTTGCTTTTGTCACTCGCTCCACTGTTACCACTTGGTTGTAGCACAGGAGTCCCCACGAATGCCGTCATCAGGATTGGTAGCCGCTGGGGACAACACAATGCGTGAGCCGTTATTGGACTGAGCAAAGTATCGACGTCCATTGGTACTGCTGATGGAAGTGAAAGACAGATGTCCAACACGCATTCATCTCCGCAAAGCATACATCGTAGCACAGGTAAGATGCAATTTTGCCATATAGGTCTGAATGAAAGGAACCAGGTCATGTTTAGATCTCTCAGCCTGGCCAATCCAAGGACGTTAGTTATCCTGTCCCGGTAGCGCATTGCTAGGATTGTCTCTTCCATTCCCATGGGAGCTATGTCTGATTTTCGGCTTGCCATAACGAAGCAGGAGGGTCAAAAATAAAATCCCTGAGACGAGTCCCAAAAATAATGGTATGCCGCCAAAAACAGAGTATACAAAATTAGGAACGATTCCCAAAATCGTCTGAAAAGGTGTTAGCAGTCCCGTAAAGACTGTCTTAAATATGCCTGGGATGCTTGTGGCACTAGACATGTTAAGGAGTTGGCTAAGCATTTCTACGAAATGCACGGGGCAATTTGTTGATAAAAATTCATGAACTTCAGTAGCTGTCCTTGCAACTAGAAGATCATACGTCTCTTTTGATGACGTTATAGGCACTGTTGTCTGCAAAAGCACAGACTTCATTTTGCTTAAAGTATGAATTTGTATAGAATAGAGATTCAGACGAGGCCAGATGGGAGTCACTGTGTCTGCAGGCCCACTCGGGAACAATGCCTGCATACAGCATTTGACCATGGATGTTACGCTTACTAGATAACTTTTCCCTGGCACAAGGCCACAACATCTGTGATCCGTTCTAAGAATGTAACTCCCGTTTGCAAGTTGCATAAAGAAGGGCTCTATCTGAGTTGCAGGTGTGACTAGCTGGTGGCATGAAAGGTTGTTAGAATTTCCATCACATGCTCCGTGTAAATTAATACCCTGACACAAAAGTATACCGCTTAGTGAATGTTTACAGTTGTCACCACTAAGAAATACATTTTTGTCGTTGTCACTATAGCAAGAATGTGTGTATGGTAATTTCCATTCAGATTTTACATATCCTTTACCCAATTGTTCATACTGGCCAGCAGGTATGTACTCAAGGCACTTTTTAAATCGGAAAGTTGTTATCGGAATTGTGATAATTCCGTGTATTATCCATTCAATGACAGGACTCTCTGACATTGTCAATGGTAATCTCTCAAGTTTTTCGATGCTCAAGTCAAGTCAAGTCAAGTCAAAAAATGTATATAGCGCGCTACATACCCAGAGGGTCTCAAGGCGCTTGAAGAGGGGTGGGGAATTATTTGTCAAATATCCACGTTTTGAGTTGCTTTCTGAATGCTAGGTGGTTCTGAGTAAGGCGAAGGTGAGTGGGAAGTGAGTTCCAGGTTTTAGCTGCTAGGTAGGAGAAGGATCTACCTCCCATGGTGGTTTTGTTGATGCGAGGTACAGTGGCAAGGGCTTGGTTGGAGGATCGTAGCTGGCGGGAGGGGGTGTAGAAGGACAGTCGTGTGTTGAGGCATTCAGGTCCGGTTTCGTAGAGTGCTTTGTGTGCGTGGGTAAGGAGTCGGAAGGTAATCCTCTAATTGACGGGGAGCCAGTGGAGGTTTTTCAGGTGATCAGAGATGTGTTCTAATATGAGTCTGGCTGAAGCGTTCTGGATGCGTTGGAGTTTTTTCTGGAGTTTAGCGGTGGTACCGGCGTAGAGGGTGTTTCCGTAGTCCAGTCGGCTCGTGACCAGGGCGTGGGTGACTGTTTTTCTAGTTTCGGTGGGGATCCAGCGAAATGTTTTTTTGAGCATGCGAAGAATGTTGAAGCAAGATGAAGAGACGGCGTTGACTTGTCTGTTTATCGAGAGTGAGGAATCCAGGATGACGCCCAGGTTCCGTGCGTGGTCCGTCGGGATGGGTGCTTTTCCAAGGGCCTCTGGCCACCAAGAGTCGTCCCAGGCAGAGGGGGAGGTGCCTAGGATGAGGACTTCTGTTTTGTCTGAGTTCAGTTTCAGACGGCTGTGCTTCATCCATTCTGCTACTTCTTTCATTCCTTCATGCAGGTTGGTTTTGGCAGTGTTAGGGTCTCTGGTGAGTGATAGGATCAGTTGAGTGTCGTCGGCGTAGGAGATGATGTTGAGGTTGTGTTGGCGTGCGATGACCGCGAGGGGACTCATGTATACGTTGAAGAGGGTGGGGCTGAGTGAAGATCCTTGAGGTACACCGCAGATGACTTCAGTGGCCTCTGACTTGAATGGTGGAAGGCGGACTCTCTGGGTTCTTCCGGTGAGGAACGAGGTGATCCATTCCAGTGCTTTTCCTTGGATTCCGACGTTTCTGAGGCGTTGTAAAAGGGTGCTGTGACAGACCGTGTCGAAGGCTGCGGAGAGGTCGAGGAGGATGAGGGCGACTGTGTCTCCATTGTCCAGTAGAGTTTGAATATCGTCTGTTGCTGCGATGAGGGCGGTTTCAGTGCTGTGTTTGGCTCGGAAGCCGGACTGTGAGGAGTCGAGGGATTTGTTGGTTTCGAGGAATGCGGCGAGCTGGTTGTTGACCGCTTTCTCGATGACTTTGGCCGGGAAAGGAAGGAGTGAGATAGGGCGGTAGTTTTTGAGTTCGGTGGGGTCAGCTGTGGGTTTTTTTAGGAGGGCGCTGAGTTCGGCATGCTTCCAGCTTTCCGGGAAGGTTGCGGAGTTGAAGGAGCAGTTGATGACGTCTCGGAGGTGCGGTGCTATGATGGAGTCTCTTTTGTTAAAGATGTGGTGAGGGCATGGGTCTGTGGGGGATCCTGAGTGGATGGAGTTCATCAGACGGATGGTGTCCTCAGTGGAGATTGGCTTCCAGTCATTGAGGATGTTCAGGGGGGGTGGGGGTCCTGCAGGGGGTGGGATGGGTTTGTCTTTGGGTTGGTTGTCGAAGCTGTTGTGGATGTCTGCAATTTTGTTGTGGAAGAATAAGGCTAGGGAGTCGCATAGGGCTTGAGAGGGGGTGATGTCGTTGGAGTTGGCTGAGGGGTTGGTAAATTCCTTGACGATGTTGCTCCTTTCTGTGCCAAACTGATCTGTTTATCAGTAAGGTTAAAAATGGAAAATAATGACGTTGTGTTGATTAAACGCCAAGGCACATAGCCTGAACGAAGATTTTGCAGCGTCCAGCCTAATTCTATAATAGAACGTAATTGCGACTGGCCATGTTGTAACATTAGCAAGTCTCTGTCTATCACATCAAAGGCAGAGGATACAATATTGTCCAACGAATATATTCTGGAAGACAGAGTCATTAACCCATTGTCTACTACAGAAAGTGATTTTTCCAAATTAATACGATCAATTTCTCGTATTTTTTCAGCTGTTTCAATTTGTTTGACTTTCCACGCCTCGTTGTACGCAGCATAGATACTGGTCGCTATGAAACGCTTTTGACGCTGTTTGCGTGGTCCAAGAATGAAATCTCGCAAATCAGCACCATCTTTTAGTAAAGACAAGTGTTGCTTAATTTCAGCCAGTGTGGATGATGTTAGCCATTCAAGGCAGAGTTTCCCTACACTGTATGTTGTTATTATCCCTGGATGTTGTCTCTGGGAGTATCTAGGGTCTAGTCTGGTCATTGTTAACCCCTGTGATGTGTTCAGGAATCTATCTTGACAGTTGTTTGTGTCTGTAGGCCAGATTAACCACTTTTTCCAATCAGGATGTGTTCTGTTAAAATGTAAAATTTGTGACACGTCTAACTCAATATCTGTAGTTACATTTTCAGGTATTGGCTTTGGTATAGACGGTTTTTTAAGGTCTTTGATCTCAGCTAGGCCAAGACAGGATGTTTGGTGTATTGTGTCATTTAAAAACAACATTTGTTCTGGTATCATGCAGGTTCTAAATAGTGCTTCAATGCCTTGTACCTGCCAATCTTTTGTACCCCAAATTGTTTTCGTTTCAATGTTATTTTTCCAATAATCAAAACCAAATGTCATCATTTTTTCATAAAATGCTTCTGAATATATCAATTTAGAATTTGTCAGCATTGTTTTCATTCCTGTTTTATCTAACAGTTTGTAATAAAACATTTCTGCATCACTGGTGTTAAACCCTGTAAAGTATTTGAATTTCTCAAAAAATGCTTTAGAACTGCTTTTAGGTGGTGTAGCACAATGTTCCCATTGATTATACATAAAAACATTTCTAGGCTGTGCAGATTTATGCAAATAATGATCACCATAGTGTGTGTAACAGAATAACTGCTCATAACTAGATGAACCTTGTAAATAATCATGATCTGTGAATCTAGCTGACATTACTAAATCAGACATCATGTCATTAATACTGTTAAAGTCCCAATCATCAGATAATGTACTAGGTTTTACAAAGTCACTTAAGGAAACCTTCAGTTGATGAGGATACTTCAGGATTTCGACCGGACCATATATTTCATAGTCTGTTTTCTCCCATACTACCCCACCAGGTATTGGAATTGCTGTGACATTTACTGTTGACAGTTCTCTTTTCTTCACGTGGGATGATCTGTGTGGTTTGAGGACTAGGTTGATGTTCTGACTTGCTGTGTCCATTGTAATATATTTTCCCTCAATGAATTTTCCCAAACATAGTACCATGATGAGCCAAAGAAGGAGGAAAAATACACCTAGACCGAACCAGAACTCTAGCCAAGGGGAAATAAGGTAGATTTCCTTCAGTTGATGAAAGAGTTCCGGTGCTTTTTCTTTAAAAGTCTTTTTTGTTTCTGGCATCACTTCGGGGTCGTTTTGATCTTCAGAGAAGTTGTCGAAGTTGATGAAATAACCAGAGGCAGTTCTGTCAATTGATGGGATTGTTCTTTCAATCTGTCTTTCAGTAGCATTTTCTGATGCCACATTAGTGTAGACTGGTGTTGTTTCTTGACGAACCGTTTCAATCTGTGACTCAAGAGGCACAGGTTCCATGGCATTATTGCATAGTCCTTCACTGTGCACTGTAGGCTGATCGAATGTGATTAGTTTGAACCTCTTGGATTGTTGCAAGTTTGGGTATTCTGTTGTTTCTTGGGAGTCCACTGGGCCTACTGTTGATTATAGGCCACATGCTTGTAGTTTTACCAGGTCGATGGACACGACTCTGTTCTCCTTTTTACCAGCAAGGGGCGGTAGTACAACTGATCTTGTTCCGGTGACTGCCAAGACAGGTACTGCTTTTCTGTAAGAAGGCCCAAGTTCCTTCTTCACCGCGATCTTTTCTCTGACTAGATCCCCAATCTTTGGAATCCAGACAGGCCTTGCTGGGGCTGTTGCTTGTGGTGCCTCGTCAGTGGTAGTTGGCTGTTGCTTTAACTTTATGTTGCTTAAGGATTTTCTTGTTTCATTCAGTTCCTGTAAAACAGCCAAACGATCCTTTACATCAAAGTGCGTTGTTTTTTCTTGTACCACTGACATCTGACTATCGAGGTCCTGAATGTTCATTCTAATTCCGAACAATAGTTCGTATGGGCTGAAACCTTTAAGAGAATTTCTTGGCAAATTGTTAAGACTGGACTGGACACTTATTAAATGTTTGACCCACCCAGCGCCTGAACCTAATACATTCGCTGTTATAGATTGCTTTATGTCACGGTTTTTTCTTTCTACCACACTATTCCCTTCGGGGTGCGACGGACAAGAATACCGCAACCCAATTCCCATGCTAGCCATGGCCTCCTTATATGCTCGAGAGCTAAAAGCAGGACCCTGGTCAGAATGGAACGTGGTAATTGCGTATGTGCCGATAAAGACTCGCAAATCTTTTATAACCGTTCTAGCGTCAGCCGAGCGCTGGAGGCCTTATTTTTTAAGTGTTTTTAGCCTTAACTATTAATAGGACGCAGGGTGGGGTGTAGGCAGCGTTACGCTCTTTCTGACTGGTAGCCGGTAGCATGGTTCACTACTGCGATCCCTACTGCAGTTTTCACAGTTGTTTGCATATATTTGGTGTTCTACACTCATTCCCGGCCACCAGTATACTGATTGTAATTCAGTCAGTGATTCCTTGATCTTTCTGTGCCTAGGACCCAAACCCATATGTGCGTCTGCTATTAAAAATATTCTCCTGTTCGTGTTTGGAATCACTCTATCCCCCACTCCAGGGATTCGAGCAAAAGGAACGGAGTTTGCATCGATTACGTATGCATAATTGAGTGGATAGTTCATGGGTAGTGCTGCACAGTCGCCTTTTACGGTCGTTTTTACTGCCAGCATGGTTTCCCCGTCTATGTATTTTTCTGTACGCTTTTTTGTGGCTACGGAAGCCGGTTTAGTGGCTTCCGCTGTGGCTGTATTAGCCAATGAATTCCCTGCAACGTGAACGCCATCACGTTGAAGACTCTGTGCGTGTATCACGTGAGTCTTTTGTAGTTCTTTATGTAAAAGAGCTACCTGTTTCCAGAGCAACTTATGCTTTATTGTGGCACCTGTGTCATCTTTGTAATCGTTTTCAATCCAACTCTGCAGCTTATTGTTGTAAGAGTTGACGCAAAAATGAGAATCGCACACGATAAGTGTCGGGAATTCACGTTCTGCATTTTCGAGCGCCATCTTTAAAGATCTAATTTCAGTTCTCTGAACTGAACAGTTTCTTACAGATTCAGTTTTTGTTACTTTCGGTCTGAATTTACCGCACAGCCAACGACCTTTAATGATCGCACATGCTGCATTGTAGGATTTGCTCTCTACATTGAAATGCTGTACAAAGCTATCTGTATAGATTATACAGGCGTATTGTGGGAGAGGCAGAATTTCGATTGGCAGAGGATATTCTTCTTCATATTCTAAATCATTCAGTTCTTCAAATTGCGGGGCGAAATAGTATTTCACGTCTTCCGCTCCTAGAGAATCTACACACTGTATCCATTTCGGATCCAGTGACACTGTAGGCAGGTTTACTGGGCTGAATAGCGCCTCGAAGGCGGATTCCGCTGTGAGGATATTAATCTGTTTGCCGTGTGCTAGTTCTCGTTCATTTGCTAATGCGATTTGCACTGCTTTCACAGTTCTTTCTGTGTGACTGAATGTTTCCTCTGCTTGTGTGTACAAGTGAGATTTAATTGAAATTGGTACCTTTTCTCCCTCATTAGAGGTTAGGTACGTGAATCCGTATCTTCCTGGGATGACTCGGATTACAAGATCGATCGTGCTGTCACGTGTATCTAATTTAGTTTTTGCTAACATGTCTGTTTGCAGTGATCTCAAAATTTCTGTGTGTTTTTGAGTCCAATTGATTTGTTTAAAATCAGGTTTAATTAGTTCGTAGAGAGGTTTAACCCTCTCTGCGTAATTTAGAATGTAAGTTCTTCCGAAATTCAGAAAACCTAGAATGGATTGTAAATTCTTCAGCGTATTTGGAGCTTGGAGTACAGCGCACTTCTCTAAGAAGTTGTCCGCTAGGCTCTTTCCTTCACTTGATAATTCGTACCCTAAGAATAGTACTGTCAGATGGCCAATTCGAGACTTTTTAAAGTTGAATTTGTAACCCTCTGCTGCAAACCCAAGTATAATGGTGTTCACTCTTTTTAAGTGAGTATCCAAGTCGTCGTCTGTGAGATAAATATCATCTACGTAAGATAATGCTTCATCATCATAGATTTGTAGTAACTCTGTTACCCTAGCTGAGAATAGTCCTGGGCTGTTCTTGAACCCCTGTGGGAGTCAACAGATTTTTTTCTGCGACCCAAATGCTGGGAAAGCGGTCAAATATCTGCTTTCTGGTGGAATATTTTGACAAAAGAAACCATTAGATATGTCTAATGTCGTTTTATATTTTTTCCTAACTATGTTATTCATTAGGGCTGCACTATGCGAGTTTTGTACTGCAAAAGTTTTACAACATGTATTAAGATGTCTGTAGTCCAAAACTAGACGATATGAATTGTCTGGCTTGGAGACAGGAAACAAAGGATTGTTCATTTGAGAGGTGCATGTTTCAATCACCCCCTGGTATTCAAGTTGATCTAAGATCTCCCTGACTTGTTTTTTAGCTTCTTGCTTAATGGGATACTGCCGTTGGGCAGTTGGTTCACTTTTTAATTGGATTTTGTGAGGAGGAGAGTCCTCATCCCATCCTACATGATTTTTATATAATGCAGGTGCCTGGGCTACTGCCGATTTCCTTGCATATGTATATTTTTTGTTAATCGGAATGTGATTCGAGAAGGCAGGCATAATCATTTCTTCGCCACGAGGGCACTCCCTGACAAACTCTGGGGGTCAATCTTTTTCAGCTAACAGAATATCATAGCCTTTTGAGAGTTTATCCCAAAATAGACCCTTTATTTTCCTAGTCTTATCACCCTCTATACGCAATGTTATTTCGTATATTTTATGGGGCTCGCTAAGTCTGGTGTCGGCAGTTTCAACCTGAATGTATTCATTCGTGTCCACTGTCTCCAGATGACTCATCAAGATCTTGCGCGCTATACTGATTTCTGCTGCACTGTCCAACATTGTCAATGCCCACTCCCCGTTTTTCAACTGTGTCCTCAGTATTCTCGGCATGGTTGATTACTCTAATACTGGCTACCTTCTTTTTCTGAAATTGAGATTTCTTATTTTGAGCAGGTTCCTTGTCTTTGGACTTGGTGTGCTCTCCTGGGTCTGACCGTCCTCTTCTTCCCGATTTCTGTGGAAAAGATCGAGAGGGACGTGTATCAATACTTTGATATCTATCAGGTTTTTTCAGATTATCCCTATTTCTAAGGTTATATCTTTTCTCAGAGGGCTCCCGCTGGGGAGACTGGTGTTCTCGAGTCGGAGTTCTTTCCCTCCGTCGAGGAGACCTTCCTCTGGACTGGAAAACTTTTTCCTTGGGAGTGGATTGTTTATTTCCATCCCAGCTCTTTTTAGGAGTGTTTACATTATTTTTAATAAATAATTTTTCAGGATTTTCGAGCAGTTGGGGTTTTACCGGTTTCCCACCCAAGCTGTCTCTACCTAGCTCTTCATAGCATTTTTCTATGATTTTTGCAAGCTCAACAGGATCTTCTATAACTGTTTCCTTCAACTTCTGGCGGATCGCCACAGATGCTGCTTCTCCTTTTATATTGGCTAATAATATAGCCGAGACCTGCTTGAAGTCTTTCAGTAATTTCATACCTAGATTTAAAGCGGGCTCTGGACCGTATTCATTTTGAATCTGTTTTAGCACTTCTGGTATTACCGCCATAGACGGAACACTGTGTGTTTTAGTGTAAATGGAAGCAAAGACTGTACCCCAAGTGTCGCAGTCCTCCACGTGAGGTGCGATTCCCATAGGAAGGCAGATGGTCAAGATTCTGTGTTTCTCTATAGGGGTAGTATCAGGAAATACTGCCTCTATTTGAGTGATTTTCTGTGCTAACCAGAAAGGAATTTGTTCCCGTTTTACGGGTGTTTTACCAAGACATGATTGTATGTTCTGTGGTGTAATTTTATTAGTGTTCCCCTGATGAGGGGTCAGCTGTGGTATATTACCAGCTGGCTGGACTGTTGCAGTCCGCATTACTTATTGGACTAATTGCCTATGTATTTTTATTAATGTTTTTAGCTGTACTAACAGCTCTTCCTTTGACATTTTTACAATGTCAGGATGTGGTGTGCAGCTGGCTAGAACCGGCCACGTTGCTCCTGGTCTACCTAGTGGACCGAGCCTAGTTATGTGATCATTATGTTTTAGGGCGCCATTAATCCAGAGCAGGTGCTCTTGAAATTTAAGTGGAATTTCAATCTCCTCGAAAGGAGCGTACTCTTCCGGAGGTTCCTCTATTTTGTAATAGTGAAACTCTTTTGTTGTAGCGTTTGCCGCTGGAAAGTTTATCCATGAATAGAATACCTCTGTCTGCCGATATTCGTGAGCCTCTATCACGAAAATTACTGTACCACCTTGCGGTGTCAATCCGTTCTCTATAAGTTTTAATGTTATAGATTTTCTTAAGTGGACCGGGATGATAATTGCATCCGGGTCAGTGTGTTCGGGTCCCTGCTGAGTCGCATCTGCTGCGGCCCCAGTGGTTCCGTTGTTTTCTCCTGGCATTGTATAAATGCAGGTTTTGCAGAATTGGTCTCCAAGGAGACAAAGATTAGGTGCACAATATTTTGGAACACTGTATCCTTCAACGTTGAATAAACCAGAGCTTTACATAGGAATCTCTTCCTACTAAGGTCGGGCGGATTTTAACCATTCACCCACTCCAGACGTCTATTGGAGTATTTACAGGAGAAAGGGGTCTGTGTGAAATATGCACGACTGAGTTACTCTAACGTCTTGTGTTAGTTTATCGCCTTACCAAACGTTTGGGCGCCATGTAGTGTAGTTCCTAGTTTCCCACTAGGCCCTGCGCATTGGAATAACATAAACAGTAGTATCGACGTGGAACTGCGGATATTCCAGGCCTCCACTGACTATGCTAAACTTAATTGGGTTTGTTACCAACTAGCTCAGAGGTCACTGGAAACTTTCTTCTCTGCATGGGAAGTGATCAGCTTCCCTGGCACAGACAAGAAGGGATTCAGTTTTCCAACAACCGTGCAACATGACAACTTTGCTCCTCAGATCAAGAGTCGATCTCTAGGGTCGTGTGAAACAATAGACAGGTATTTCACTCAGTCAGGTTAGTGCAGTTTACTTTCACGATATGTAGAGAATAGAGAGACGGGCGTTTGTCAATAAAGGGTTAACATTTATTGAAAAGACTTTCTTCTCGTACAAGAGAAATGTATTGCCACAATTGCAAGACTTGTTATTATAAAAAGTACGTACAGTAAGATAAGTATTGTGAAATAATACTGTAAAAGCATTGATATGGTTTCTTAGCCATACAATGGTTTAAAAGTAATAAAACATATATACAGTCATATATACATTAGGCTAAAATACTCAACTGGTGCTTCTAACTACGCCTACCCCAGTGTGCCTGACCTAAGCCTAACAAGTGGAAGGGGAGTAAGTAAGTAGCTTTAAGTTAAGTTGGTTTTGCCAAGGTTTGCTTCAAGAATTCTCTTCTAAGGGTTTAGTCAACACCATACCTCTGAATAGAATGATGGAAGTCTGGTATTTCCTTCAGGGGGAACTCGGTATCCCAGTCACCCGCGAGGGCAGACTAGAAACGCTGGAGCTCTGTTCAGCGCGTCGAGAGGAGGAGGGGGGACAGCGTCCGCGGGCAGCTTGGCATCTGCTGGGCTCTTCGCAGAGGGACGGCTGTTCAGCTCCTAAGCTCACCACACCATCGTTCGCGCTTTAGCAGCGATAATGGTATCAGTAGCTTCACCAACAGCAGCGGGGCAGCAGCATCAGCTGGCAACAGGGTAGCAGGCTGCAGCAACAGGCTATTGCTTAAGGCAACGTTGGTAGTATTTATACCTGACAGGTGCCTGGTTTGACGCAAGTTTGCTGGACATAAGACGTCAATTAAAGATGTCACTAGGAAGTGATAGCTATCAGTTGCTCATTAGAGTTCCATTACTAATCAAAACACAGCAAGCGGGGATTTCCAGGTTTGCTGAGTTTTTATCTTGTTGAAGAACTCGGAGTGTTAATCTAGGAATATCAGATAGTGACTTCTGCTCTATCATTGCACTAATTGGTTGCAAAGGAAGTGGCAGAGAACTATTCTGGAATGTGGCTCTGTTCGTGTGAGGCCAGAGATGACTTTCTGAATATCGCACTTGAACGGTTATGCCAATATAGGGAATAAATGGATTTATAGCCGAATAGGGGCATAAGGTCACAGTATCGATCAGGAACCTAGATAAACACGCAACACTGGAAAGAGATGGTTTCAACTGATTCAATGAATCGGTACAAGAATGATTAAACCAACCCCTGACCTGCGTATGTTTCCTGTGTGGTGGTGCAGCAACTAATTTAGAGATTGAATCATTGATTGTGCTAAAATTAGTCATTATCTTGGCTGGCTCGACCTCAACTTCTAAACTGTCTTAAATCACTTTACCACAGTCCAGGACAATATTTTTTTATATTTCACCTGAGTTAGTGCCTTTCCATCTAATTCTAGTGCTGTTTGGTCTGCACAGGGCAATATTACTGATAGCAGTATGTTGTACTACGGATTTATTCCCCCACACAAGCAGTGGAATGATAATACAGTTGTGATCACTCAGGGACAAGTCATCAATCCATGGAGTAGAACAGAGATTTACAATATTGGCAGATACAACTACATGATCAATAATCATATTTGCTGTTCTTCCAGTAAAGGTTGTAATCTCCCTCCCACACCCATCCCGTGCACATTGCATAATGCCGAGATCAAATTTAGCCAGGACAGTATTTAGGGTATTTCCATGGATGTTATGTGGGAAATGTATGCAGTCATCCCGTTTGTAATTCTAAAACCCACAAACTTTTGTCATAGACAAAGTACAAATTGGAGTATTAAAATCTCTTATCCATACAATAGCAAAATTTGTATTTTCAGCAATAACCAGGTTATCAAAGTCCAGATTTAAATCAGTGACTACATTATGGCGAGTTGAATCAAATGTATTATTATAAAAGTTAATCAGTAAAACATCCTGGCCATCCTTGTGGTATCTTGTGTGGTGTACGTCTGTGGGGGGGAAGTTACTTGTCTGTACGATCGCTGGAGACGGCTCTCCCTGGAGACCTCCACACAAGATAAGGTTTAACGTTCTTTATATGCAATCTCAAGGTACGGTGAAATGGTACAAGGAGGTCTGGACTCAGGGGTCCCCTCGATTCTAGTCTCTTGAATGGGAAAGGGGGTAGCGGGACAGTCTTATTACCAATCTGGTAGATGCGATGGTTTGATGGATAGCTCACAATCCTCGAGCTCGGCGTTCTAGATGGACGGGCCGCGGCAGCGCCGGCAGGTCCCGAGATGAACGAAGGTAGCGGCGGTCCGCGGCGGCGCCAGCAGGTCCCGGTGAAGGTGGTGGTTACAACGGTCCGCGGCAGCGCCAGCAGGTCCCGACGAGGATGAAGGTTTCAGAAGGTTGCGGCAGCGCCAGCAGGCAGGACGATAGTTCGCAAGGCAGGGCTACGGCAGCGCCAGTAGTCCGTCAGGGATGAGTTCTTCACTGCGTCTCTCGACTCCAGGATACAACTGCCTTCCTGCTCTGGAGCTGCCCCAGTTATAGGTCTGGCGCCCTTTGATGTCCGGACCCTCGCACTTGGAGGTCGGGAGGTCCGGGATGAGGGAGTCCAGACACCCAGCAGGGGGGTGGAGCCAGCGCTCGGGGGAGCTGGGGGCGATCGGCACCTGGCGGGGGAGAGCCATCGAAACTCCTCTCTCCCATTGACCTGCCAAGTGGTCCGTTCACCTCCTGGGTGGATGGTGGTGCCGGGATGTCGGGGCCTGGCCAGGCCCAGGGTTAGGGTCGATCTGAGGCCACGCGGCCTCGTGGTGCAGTGTCCAAGATGGCAGCCAGGCCGGGCGAGGGGGCCGGTAGTGATTCGGCCCCGTGATGCAGAGATGTCCGGGGCAGGAGTCCCGTATGAGCCGGGAAGTGGGTTGCTTCTGTGGGTAACACCTGGAGGGCCGGGGCTCGGGCCCTGTCATGTGGGGAAGGAGCAAGCCCTTCACATGGCCTGTCCAACATTATGGAACGCACTACCTCTCCATATCAGGAAAGAGGAAAGCTACACTAAATTCCGGAAATACGTAAAAACCTGGCTGTTCCAGAAACAACTGCGCTAAATAAACCTACTCAGCATTCTCCTTTGACCAACTAAATGTCAAAGGCGCCGGGAAACCCTTGTTGGGTAGCTGAGCACCATACAAATGCAAAAAATAAATAAATAAATAAATGGGTGTGATAAATGTGAGGCAGGCATATTTATGTCACTTGATGGATCTTGATGGATCTTTGGGCATAATTAGATTATCCATGGCCTTATTATGCCCACTATCTGCAGATAGCCCTACTCCTGTCGACCCAGTACCCCCCTCCCCCCCTCAGGCAGACGGGCAATGTCCTGTCAATCATTAGCATCAAGTGTGCTAAGTGGTGAGAATCTATTAAATGGAGGTAAATCAAAATGCGGCTGAGGTAGCACTACTGATTTAGTTCTACATAGCTACTGATCCCCTCCCATATTGGATGAGGGTCTTTGATGTCTATAGAAGAAACTGAGGGGCAAAAGTGATACAATACAATCTTTATGCGGGTAAGTAGCTGCTCTTTCCAGAGAGGTTCGGGCCCAGTTAGGATTTTTAAAATTAATAATTATGCAGTCACCATGCAATGATTTTCTAAAGGCCCGATCCAGTTCACTCTCCTAGTCAAGAGTATCTGGTAAGCACGACCCAACGAAAACCACAATTTTGGTTTAACCAGTGCACCACTTTATTGTTTAAAGTGTCATGCTTTTCCTTTTGGCCCGACTCTAATGGTGGTACATTTACCAAAACTGCCATGTATGGACAGCATTCTGGGGGTAAGTTAATCAGCAAATCATTATGTCCCTCTTGCTCCTCCCCTTCCTTGTGTTTATTAGGGGCCTGTGCTGACTCTACACTTGCAACCCTGTCCCCTCTGTTATGGCAGAGATATCTACTCTGTGTCACTTTCTGTCTGGGGCCTGTTGAGGTCGTATTGGCAACTAACATGGATGCTTGGTTGTTGATACCTAGGCCCTCGCCATTCCTGTTAAGGCTATTGGAGTTGCTTGAAATACTAGATTTTGTATTTGCTGTAGCATTGGTTATACCTAGTTTAGGATGCTCACGATGTCCCCCCTGTGGCCCATTTACATTCTCCCTTGGATGTTCACTGATATGTTTTAGTATGTTGCTAAGTTTAGTGACTTCACCATTAGGTTTATCTAGTTTATCATATAATGGTTTAATGGATACCTCCAATTTTTGTGTCAGAAGAGCTACAATGTAGTTAGCTTGCTCGTCGGACAGGGTCCTGAGTCGGGGAGTTTCTCAGATGCCTTAACAATAGAATTCGATAGAGGGCCTTTTTTACTTTTACTAATGGTCCCTGTTTTTCGCTTGCCCTTTCCTACAACTCCTTTTTCTTTTCGGAGTCGGTGGACCACTAGGAGATGGTGATCGCAGTATCTCAGATGGCAATGGTAAATCTGGATCAGGGAAAGTGGTCCCAGAATTTGCAAGGGGGGTAAATTCTTGCTCGTTACTTAGGATGACCTCTACTTCCGGGCCCACTATTTCCTATATCCCTGTACCTACACCTAATGAGAGGCGGCGCTCCGCCCTGTCAATTTCAACATTGATGGTGCTGACCGCCTTAACTAGGTAGGCCTCAATTGTAGAGCAAGATGAGTCAGTTGCAGTTTTAGGTGTTTTTAGTAATTTGTGTTTCGACATCCTTATAATTAGTAATATGCCACAAGATCCAAGGACAAGGACAGCAAATGACACTTAAATTGTTCTCTGCGGTGTACAGATTGCGATCGGTACAACCGCTAAGACCTAAATGCCAACTAAATAAAATGCAAAATACGTACAGTTATGTCACAGGGCCTAATGTAGGGAGGTAGTAAGATTGCAATATTAGTACCATAAAGTGCTGAGTGCAAGTGGTGTAAAGAGCATAAAGTGCCAAATACTGAAGATACAGGTACTATGGTCGGAAGGCCAATGATGAAAGAAGGCTGGGCACAAATATAAATGGTAAAAACCTATACAATCGGGTTAAAAAACAACCAACTCATGTTAAACCTCTGAATATATGTACTGTTAATAGACAATCCAAACACACTTCCCAAATACTGGTAGGCTGCACAAACCTTAGTTTAGTCTCTTGGCTATCTAGCTTATTGGTTGACCATGTGTAAAAAATTATATAATATAACACAGTCTCTAAAAAGAGAAGTACTCACACTACCGACGTAAACGGGATGTGGTACTACTTTGATTGTCTCACCGCTATTCAGTCCTTTGAAGGAATTGAAGGTATTTTGCAAGGGCGGCATTCAGTTCACTCTAAAAATATATTCAGGCTATTGCCCGGGCACGAGATTCAAAGGTCAAATAAAGTGGCTCTGCCCTGCCCTGATCTGGCACGGACAGGCGCAGATGGGCCCATCCTTGGCCCGGGCATGGCCCGGGCATGCCCGCTGCGTCCTGCGCTGCGGGGACCCCGTCAGGAATTTAAAGCACTGGCTGATGCTCTGTGAGCGTAGGCAGCTGCGCGACGGCGCTGAGAACCGCTTGGGAGGCTGAGAGGTGTAGTTCCTCCAGTCTCCCGGTTCCGGTCAGCTTCCTCATCCTCACTCGGCCCCTCAGCAGGGCTGGAAAACAGCAGTTGCAGTTACAGGGCATAGTTACTCATAAAGACACTATTGAGACAGTCATTCACTTACTAACATACCTATACACACTCATCCACCCATACAGTCCTGCACACATACTGTCTTCAACACATACAAACAGTGACTCACTTATCCATGCATCTATGTACTAAGTAATAACCCCAGCGAACCACACAGACACTCACACACTCATACTGATACTCAAAAAAACATCTAATAACCCATCTAGACACTCATGTAGCTATTCACCAACCCATGCAGTCACTTATACACAAAGTGAGAGACTGATACCGATATTTACATATTTAAACATTACTCACTAACCAATGTATTTACTAAGATACACTTAATCAGTCTGTTATACAATCAATTTTACAAAAAAAATCATCCATTTAGACACTTATATACCCATTTATTCTTCCATCGACATTGAGATATACATATATAAAACTTATTTAATTTTCAGAAAAACACACTTCACTGGATGATGTCATCAGTGATGTCATTTGAGGTGTCATCAGTTATGTCACTGACCATGTAGAGAGAGGAGGCCACGGCCACTACTCCAGGGAAAGAGAGGCTGGAGTGGAACCTGGAGGCCCTCCTTTAATTATTTCCCAGTGTGTCTGCCGCCTGGCGCCCGCAGGCTGTCTAGGGTGCCAGTGGAGAAAGTCGAAAGAGGTACACGGAGCTGCGGGAGTAGCGGGGCTGAACTGTAGAGAATGCGGAGAATGCTGACCGCTTGAAACGCCTGCAGCTTTGATAGAAGCGGCACAGGATACACGACAGTAGCAGGAGAGGCGGGGCAGCGGTGAATTCTGGAACATGCCGGCAGTTTGAAACGCCGTAATGGAACTGCGAAGCTAGCGTGGGGAGCGGCACTTCGGTACTGGCTGCATACACCTGAGGCTTCAGCGGTGGCAAGTAAATTGACCGTAGTCCGGGTGCAAAGGTCTGACGGCGTTTTTCACACTTTATTCTACTTGCGCCTGGCTTTTGAAATTAGGGGATTGAAGACTGGACTGGTATATATCAGCATACACTTGTTTATTCGTGCTCTACTGAAGGCAGCACCCGAGGGGAGCTTACTTGGATGGACAAAAAATGCGATGAAAGCCTGAAGTCCTTCTGGTTTCGACAATATAGCGCAGCACAGGACAATTCATTACCTGAGCTGAGGGGCGAGGAAGCCCTCCAGTGTTGCCGCCACCGCCAGGAGTCAGAACCTGCTGGGATAGCGCTGCCCCCCGGCTGTCTCAGCGGCGGCGCTGCTCTGACACGCACCGCAAGCGCCAGGAGGCGCCTTTAAACAGTGCTCGGCCCCGCTTAGCTGGACGCCGGGCGAAGCCCGGGCCAAGGGCGGACCCGTTTAAGCCTGTTCAAGAACGTGCAAGGACCCCTCTTACATCTCGCCCATGGACCTGTTATGTGAGTACATTGCAATTTGACTATTACACTGACTTGTTGGCCCCTTAAGGAACCCAAAGGGAGAGTGGTCACTGCTCATTGCTGAGCCTACTAACGGAATTCTTTTTCGTTGTTCTTGCCCCGCGCTCGAGAACCCGCTCTCCCGATGCCGCCGTACCTTTAAGTAACTGAGTGTTGCTCCTGAGCGGTGGAGAGCGAGACTGCTACTAAATATGTCCTCACGGGCGGGAAAAAAATCATAATATCACGCTTGCCACTTCTAATGGAGTGGTGACTGGAACCATCGACCAGTTTTTTAAGACAGTCTCTAATGTGCTGGAAAAGGAAATTGCTGACTTGGAGAGGTGTCTTTCTTTGGACTTAATAACGGGGAAGTGATCTTCTTTGGGCAAATAGGGACTGTGGCTTCGCCATTAACTATAAATCATATAGTTGAAAAAACTAGGCAGGTGGATATAGAGGTGGATATAGAGGATGCAGAGGATATAAGAGAAGAGTTGGGCAGTTCTAGTCGTTTTTTATCTCTGCTGAGTCTGTCCACCAGTACTGATAACGATGGCCTATCGAATTCTCCTAGATTATCTATTACATCTCCCCCCAACACGAGTCAGAGGACACCGCCTAAGATTAAAATAACTAAAAAAAGAGGGGGTGGTCCTTTAAAGACTCGCCAAGCCAAAATGCAAAAGAGGAGTACGACCTCGAGAGTGTCAGATGCTGTTCAGCCGCCAACACCCCCCAGGGCTCCCTTAATATCAACTCATCGCCCATACTGTTTTAACGATGAGGGTGGCCTTCTAGAAAAAATCCTGGTAAAGTCACTGATCTTGCCTCTCTTAGAGAGAACAAGGATGATCAATACGCATTTAGCCCTGATCGATAAAAAAGTAGAAGGGAACACACTTTTATTATCTGACCTGGCAAAGGGACTGACCAGTATAAATGCCGGAGTAAATCCTGTGAATATTATGCCACTAACGAAACAACACCTTCCTTGTCCTACTTTCCCTATAAAACCAAATCATGTAGGGAAAAAGCCAACTTGTAATCCCCCCAAAAAAGCACAGACATCCCCTTCATTAGAGAATATGCCTGCACCTAAAGTACCAGCAGAATGCCAGGAAGGCGATCAAAGGGGGGACAAAATGAATATGGGGAAAAAAGTAGAACTCCCACAAAGTAAGGTTGACAAGGATAATGGGACGAAGGACTTGCATAACACAAATCGTCAATCACACAGAAGAGTAGACCTACCGCCAGAAGCTGCCCCTTATGCTATTATCATGGCAGGAGTCCCTAAGCTTCCTTTAGGTATTAAGGAAAACCATCGAGCCTTAAGAAATAAAGTTGTATATTGGTTGTGTAACAATAGACCTTTGCCTGCCCACATCAATGGAGAAATGTTGAATGTTAGGCGCGCAATTTGGGTTGGTTCACGACCAAAAGACAGGAAGGGGATGTAATCATTGTAAATTTTAAAGATCACAGAGCTGTGAGGCATATTGGGGACTGGTGTGATGCGAGAGGCAGTGATTCCATCTCCACACATTACCTTAGTTACTTTTATCCGCAGACACCAGCACCTTATTTAAAAGAATGTTCATTAGGAAGGCACCCCGTAAAAAGGTCAGGATTTGAATATTATGGACGTAATCAATCGTTTTTTTCCCAACCACAGAGATTTATTGACTTCTACCCCAGGCACACTCATCCTCCAATTCCAGGTCCGAACTATGAAAACACTTATCTGTTGGGTAACAGAGGTAATGCATTAACTGCCTATAACATACCAACCCACAATGGGTTCGACTTCCTTTCGGGCCTTGAATTCGTGGATTGACGCAAAAAGGATACTCCTCCCAATAATACCCTAGGAATACAGGAGAATCCTAATAAAATTAAGGGGAACTTAGAAGACCAAAGGCTGTGGGAGGGTAATGTAGACATTAACCTAATTGAAATTACCTCTGTGGAGACCAATGGCCCCAACAATGAGGAAGACTATAAGATCAATAGCAACCTTGAACAAAAGAAGGAGGAAAAATGTGGGGAAGTTAGTTCCCCGACACGTACAAAGGATTTGGGTAATGCGTCCTTGTGTGAGTATGCAGTGTCTGAGAACAGGAAATCCTGCACTCTTTTGTTTTGGAAAGTGGCAGGTTTGAGGCAGAAAATTAAAAACCCTTCTTGGGAAAGTATTATAAATGGTCTTGATATTCTTGCCTTGCAAGAAACTTGGTCAATTGACCCAGTGCATATAAATGGTTATAGAAGTTTTTTTACTCCGGCAGGGGGGGGCGCACATGGGAGAGCAAAGGGCGGGCTAATCATGTACCTCTCAAACCAGTTCAAGTATGAGCAGGTACGCTTCTCGTCAAAGTCCAGCTACTATCAGGTAGTAATGATAGATAGCAGGAAGGGAACTCATTTTATTGTCATACATTTTTATAACAATATCCCGAAAAATGAAACTCTAACCACTTTAAAGATGCTGAGTGAGGATATACAACATGAAATAGATAAAAATGAAGGGGAAGTAATAATTTTTTGGGCGGGTGATTTTAATTGTCCACTTTGTAAAAAGGGCAAACAAGGCATATGTGGTTTAATGTTAGAGCAGGACATTAACATTACACACTTTGACCACTCCATGATCGGGGACTTACTAAATGAAATACTGTTCACTTATGACTTGGGATATGTAAATGAAATTGCCCAAAAACCAACTCCCTTTGTCCCGACATTTATGGGCAGAGGAGCTCTGACTACTATTGACTTCATTATTTCTTCGAACATTTATGGCCGCAAAATTGAGAAGCTTAGGACCGTAGAGTTGCGATTGAGTGACCATCGGCCGCAAATAATGGAGATCGAAAACCCATTTTGTGAGCAGCATAACGATGGGTCTCCTAAGCGTATAGCCGCTGATGTGATTCTTGGGAGGCAAAATGGGTATACTCTTAAATGGGGTAAGGTGGTTCCAGAGAAGTGAATAGGCAAACTGTTGGAAAATTGTTCTGATAGTTTCACGATTTGCCTAGGGGAGCACTCTGACAGTGAGCAGATAATAGAACACTTTAACATCATAGCATCCTCAATTAGAAATAGTCTGTGGGTGGAGGCAAACAAACGGGCAAAAGGTAATAGGAGATGGTTCGACAATGCATGCACAAGGGCACTGACCGACCTGAAACATGCCATCCACAGGATACCATGAGACCCTTTACAAATAAGAGGGTTAAAGAAAATATACAATGAGGCATTAAAAAATAGGAAAAATGTTATAAAAAGGGAGGCCTGGGAAGTCCTATGCACAGCGTCACAGTCCAAAGATGCATCTGCATTTTGGAAGGCCGTAAACGCCCCTTTTCTTTATGATAACACCAGGGCGCGCATAGAGATTGCGATTGCTGAGGACGACTTGGTCGAACATTTTTCCAACCTTTACAGATCCCAAGATGAAAGATCTAATATAGGTCCTAGTACAACGCCTGATTTAGGGGTGGGGTTTAGAAGCTTGTGGTAACTCTGGAAGAAGTTATGATGGCTCTGAAAGCAACAAAGGGGGGAAAGGCTGCAGGTCCTGATGGGATCCAAGCAGACTTGTACAAAGCAAACATAGAGATCTGGGGCCCCATGCGGGTACAGCTTTTTAATGCCACGTTAGCGAGAGGATTAAATCCTTCATGGTTTACCTCTGTCATTGTCCCAATATATAAGAAGGGAGATAGACAAAATTGTGCATGTTGTAGACCCATCTCCCTTTTAGACTCCTCTATAAAAATCTTTGGAAGAGTCATCCTAGCCAGACTTCAAAATTGGGCAGAGGATAACGGGGTAATAAGTGACTTGTAATTTGGATTTCAGAAGGGCATAGGAACAATCAAACAGGGTTTAAATTTATTTATTGGTCACCAAAAATACACCAGGGTAAAGGGTGAACGCTTGTACCTCACGTTTGTCGACCTTACGTCGGCATTCAACTGTGTGTCCCATGGTAAATTATGGGCAATTTAAAAAAGGTTGGGTGTGAAAGATCCTATTATTTGCTTTTTAAGAGAACTATATTCAGGGGCCACAGCAACGGTTCGTTATGAAAAGGGGGGTGAATGTACCAGATCATTTGGGGTAGGACGTGGGGTACGCCAGGGCTGTGTCCTGGCTCTATTTTTATTCCTGGTCTATATAAATGAACTTGAGCCTCATCTGTTGCAAGAGTGAAGGGATATGCCCAGCGTTGGCAAAAGATCTATCCCTGCACTCTTGTATGCGGATGACGCAGTCCTAATGGCCCGGACCCCCTTGGCCCTACAGAATTTGATAACATCCTTTGATATGTTCATGTTGAGCTTGGATTTAAAAATTAACAGCAGTAAAACCTTCTCCATGAACTGTGGTACACGAACTAGAAAGCAAATGAAAAGAATGTTCATAAATGATATTCCCCTGCAAAACAGCTCCACTTTCCCCTACCTTGGTATTTTGTTCCATGACACTGGGTCCTGGACAAGTGCTGTAAAGGCTAGAACTCTTTTGTTCACAAAAACAATAATGGCCTTAAAGAATTTTATAAAAAAGTTGGGTAAGAAACCAATAAGAGAAATCCTAACTATATATAATGCCACGTGTTCATCAGTAGCTTTGTATGGCTCGGGCCTTTGGGGCTATACCAACATAAATTCAATTCAAATAGCCGAAAATAAATTCATGAGGCATATTCTGACAATACCAGAAAGTGTCGCAACTTATATCTGCCATACTGAACTTGGACAACCGCATATTTCAGATATAATTAGAATGCAGCCCATTCTCTTGTGGCACAGGGTATGGACAACAAATGAGTGTGCCGTGAACCGGGCTATGTTGCGGGATGTCTTAAAATTGGAAAATGTGAGTAGATTCAAATGGCTAAATTATGTTAAATGTTTTCTTATAGAAATCAATTGCCAACATTATTATGATGACCCACTCACAATGGTTGACATACCCAGAAAATTGCTGAAAAAATTGTGTATGGAATACCTCGAGAAGAAAAGAATGCGAGAGGAAGTCAAGAAAAAGACAGTTACCTCGCATTTACTGTTATTAACTGGTGATAAATTACAGCCGTATTTAACCCTGCCGATGTCCAACTATGATCGATTTCTCTTGACCTGTTTTAGATTAAATATTGCTTTTAGACTTTTGTCCTTCCCAGAAATAAATTCATGGTCGCGTGATTTGCCTATGTGCCCATGTGATGAATCTTCGTCTCAATCTGACATCCATGTTTTATTTTTTTGTAAATTTTATATTTTACCACGTAGAAAATTTACTATCCCAATCCTCAAAGAAATGAATTTAAATAGATGTCGCCCAGCGTTTTTAGAACTACAAAGAATGGACACTGTTTTAACTGTTGCAGTCCTTTTAGGTTTTTTTAAATATGTTTTTAAATTGCGGAAATCAAATGGTTTGGATGAATTGTAATTGTTTTCTTTTAAATATCCCTGTGTAATTTGAAATGTTATGTTGTTGCTTTTATGGTTACTGTCTATTAACCGAATAAAGTACTTTTTGAACTTTGAACTTTTGAGATGTCATCAGTGATGTCACTGACCATGTCATGAGTGATGTAATTTGTAACGTCAACAGCAGTCCATTGCGGCCGCGCGAGTTATAGTTAGCTGAACTAACTAGTACGTTATATTTAGTTGGACACTTCGCTCGTACAGAACCAGAAAAATTCTGCTGTTATAGTTAGTTCAGCTAACCATAAACTGTGCCCCCACAATGCACTGCTGATGATGTCACATATTACATCATTTATGACATGGTCAGTGACATCACTGATGACATCACTGATGACATCTCAAATGACATCTTGGATAACATCACTGATGACATCATCCAGTGCCTGTGTGTTTCTAAGAAGTTTAAATATGTTTTATATATATGCCAAGGTGTATTGAAGAATGAGTGGGTATATAAGTGTCTGTATGGAGGATTTAGTAGATGCGTGACTGACTGTATAAGTGAGTGATTAAATGTGTCTTAATGAATTCATGGATTAGTGACTAAACTGTGTGTCTGTCGTTGTGTAAGCTGCTGCCTGGGTTAGTGAGTATTTATATGAGTGTCTATATTGGATATTGATTGGTAGCCTGAGTATTTGTATGGATGCCTGAGTGTGTGTGTGTGCGGGTGGGTGGGAGGTGTGTGACTCTGTGCGTAGATGTGTGAGCGGTTGATTCACCGGGTGTATGGGTTCAAGAGTGCATGTGGAAACAGCTGTATGGGCGGGCCATTGTGTTTATGGGTGTTTTTGTGAGTGAATGGATGTCTCAGTGGTACATGTCCAACTAACTACACATATAAAAGGCAGTGTATGTGAGAGTTGGAGAATATATGACTATACATGAGAGTCAATGATGGCAAGAGTGTCTGTCTAGATGAGTGTGTACTTGTATCAGTGATTGTATGAGAGATTAAGTATGTGTTAGTATCTGTGTGAATAAGTGAGGTGGTGTGTGTATAACTGTATAGGTGAGTAAATGGAAGTGTGATTGATTATTTGCATGACTAACTAGGTGTGAGAGTAACTCTGGATGAGTGGTGGTGTGTGAGTGTCTGTATAGGTATATAAGTGCATATGATAGTGTTGTATTGATGAGTGACTGCATGTATGAGTGACTCTATGGGTGAATGAGTGGATGTGTGAATAAACCTAGGAATCAGTGAGTGCGTATGTATTAACTGGTGTTGGTGTGTCTATGGTTTTGAAAATAGTCTGTATTTTAGAGTGGGTATATCAAAGGTTATATTAGGGTATGAGGAGGTGCTTCCGATTTTCATGTGGCTGATATCATCAGTGATGTCATTTGAGATGTCATCAGTGATGTCACTGACCATGTCATGAATTATGTAATATGTGACGTCATCAGCAGTGCATTGCGGGGGAGCGAGTTATAGTTAGCTGAACTAACTAAAATGGCGGAATTTCTCTGGTTTTGTACGAGTGAAATGTTCAACTAACTATAACGTCCCTGAAACCTATGTTTTTTTTAGTGAATTTCTAGGGTTTTTTAAAAGCTAATTTCTAGCTATAACATGCTTGAAACCTATGGTTTTTTTAGTGATTACATACATATATATATATATATATATATATATATATATATATATACATATATATATATATATATATATATATATATATATATATATATATATATATATATATTCACTATAAAAAACATAGGTTTCACACACGTTATAGTTAGGAATTAGCATTTAAAAAACCATGCAAATTCATTGAAAAAACCATAGGTTTCACACGTTATACTTAGCTGAACATTTCTCTCATACAAAACCTATGAAATTCCTCTGTTATAGTTAGCTCAGCTAACTATAACTTGCGCGCCCGCAATGCACTGCTGATGACGTCACATATTACATCACTCATGACATGGTCAGTGACATCACTCATGACATCACTGATGACATCTCAAATGACAAACCCTGATGGCATCACTGATGACATCATCCTTGTGGAAGACCTCCTCTTACTGTAATATAACCTTTCTCTCTTAAACTTAGACACTGCTGTCTTCGACGTGTAAAAGAATTGTTCAGAATAAGTTGTGACACCAACTGCCTGAAATGTTTACCCGCAAGGTTTATACAACGGTAAGCACAGAGGCCTAGATCTACAAAGCCTTCACAGGAATGCATTAGATATATGTCGCCATAACTGGCGTCAGTAACGCACTAGGCACTTCCATATAGACACCACTTGAACGCAGCACTATAACAGACCTGGAATGTACGAGTCACACTGCACACGTAAAACGATAGAGTAAGATGGCGTCAGTGTGAGTGGACGTGGCAGCAACCACTCCATGAGTCCTGGTCGGCGCCCTGGATTTTCTCCCGATTCTCCTGATCTGAGTACCAGATATCGGGTCAAGACTGCTCGCTACTGGCTATGTGGTATACAGCCGATGGAGCCGATGGAGCCAATGGCGCACCGATGTTTCAAAGACTAAGGGTCTAAGGGTCTAGAAGTCTGAGAGTGACAGCGGAGTCACAGCGAATGGAGGGCTTGCTGGAGGGCCTGCATAGTACTTGTGCGAGGAGTAACGGGTAGGGGCAGTCAGCAGCAGTCAGCCTGGTACTACAACGAGCTGTTCTGCAGGGGAAAAGTGAAATGTGGAAAGACGGAAGGTTTCTCGCTGGGTTCTTTTTCACTGGGAGCTCTGTGCTGAGGAAGGGATAAATCAACGACTGTTGACCCCGGACACAGACCCGGGCCCGGTCGAGGTGCCAGTGAGGCTTGAAGCAACGGAGAATAACTGTGAGTAACTGTGACTAACTGTGAGCACTGTGATCGCTGTGATTTCAGCATCGGCATCTAGCATCTCGCAACCCGCATCCTGCTGCATCCCGCCTTTCGTCCTGCCCTTTAGCTATTCAGCTATTCAGCTCGATTCCCAGCTGGTCTCCCTGCCACCCCTGGTATCCCTGGCATCCCCGTGCATCAGCAACCATCCCGCGCTCCCTCCATACTGGTCACCGCCACTCACCTTTGATCAACCGGTCAAAAAGAACTGTCAAACTGCAATCGGGAAACGGTAAACGGCAACTGCAACAGTTACAGCTGACGCTCAGACGACGTTCAGCCGACACTTAGGCTGATCTGCGGCTCATTTTCTTCCAATTGATTTTGCCCGGCGCTCAAAATCAAGCACTCGGCCGACTCACCTCCAGGCCAGACTCACAAGCGTCATCTGCCTACTCAAGAGCCTGTTGAATAAAAGGGGTGCATAACGCTTTCAAAGGAGTTCAAACAAAACCCTGAAGAACTGCTAAAGAGCGGGCTCTGATCAAACTTTACAGACTTTACAGACCACACAGATCAGCGGCAAGGTCTGGTGATCGGATGGTGACGGAGAGGAATATTAATCTGAGATTAGCAAATACAAGCTGAGATACAAGCTGAGATTAGAGAGATACTCTGAACAAAAAAATATATATAATAAAATAAACACGGGCATGTAATCGCTGGGGGAAAAAAAATAAAAGAAAGGGACACTTGTAATAGGCAGGTGACAGGGTCAGGGTCATTGTGAAAGCTGAGGGGACCAGCAAGGACACCAACAACGGGCACTCTGGTGTCTGTCTCCGTGACGAGTAAACAACGGGCGACCTGGACTAAAGCCTATGCTATACCGGCTAAAGCTAAAACCCGACCAATATCTAGCTACTGCTGCTGTAGGCGAGAGTCAAACGAAAGAATCGCCTTAAGAGGGCAGGCTGTTCAAGATTTACAAACATACATAATAACTACCAGATCGGCATCAGCGGCATCAGTGGCATCAGTGGCAACAGTGGTATTAAGGGGCCCAAAACTCTTTAAACTCCCCATCATAGCCGTAACAGCAACTGCAACATCCTTATCGACAACACAAAGATGGACTCAGACACAGCTGAGTGGGCAAGCTCCAGTCCAGGTCTTGGTTCAGCTACAGATTCAGCTACAGATTCAGAGTCAGACATACGACATGGCTGATCCTGCGGGGGCTGGGGGACAAGCATCTGAGCAAATAACTGAACAGATAACCGAGTCAACTATACATCTAATGGACCCGGAAGCTCCTGAAGAGTCTCCAAAAGTAGCCTCAGAGAAACAAAACTCTAACAATGTTCAGAAAGCAATGGACTTACAGCAACTACCAGAAACTAGAGGGTCCAAGGCCAAAGAAAACCACAAGGAGAAAAACAGTGGCAGCAGTATTGACAAACCTAAAAGCAAGGATAAAAATAAAAATAAAAACACGGAAAAAAACACAGACAAGACCTCGGATAAGAAGCTGGAAAAGGACACGGACAAGGATAAAATTAAAGGCAAAGAGAAAGCGAATGAAAAGGACAAAGTAATGGCTACCAAAGAATACGATAATGACAACGATAACTTGGAGCTATTGGCCAAAAAGGCGAAGAGACTACAGACTATTAAAAACCTGAAAGCAGCTGCAAAAATCACAGGACAACAGGTAAATTCTCAGCCCCGGATCTCGAACATATTTACACCAATATCCAAGGAAGGGCAGAACAAATCAGCAAAAAATTTAAAAGATAAAGAGATCGAAAGTGCTACCTCACCTACAATCACATCCGAGGAAAGCAAATTCCGGCCTATACTCCCAAATGAACCCCGGAGATCCGAACACTCTTCCTTCATGGCACAAACATCCTCTCTGGGCAGAAAACCACTTCTAGAGTCCAAAGTATCCGCCGAAGAGTCTGACTTGGACATATATGGGACAGGAGTATCTATCTCCAGCGAATCAAGTGACTCAAGTGAGGCAGGCGAGGAAGGGGAACCAAGGGAAAGAAGCTCTAGCCATGAACTAGCAGTAACAACCTTGGAGGTCTCTGACATCACAGTTCCAGGGAAATCAGGGGCACCCTGTCAAAATACCACTCCAAAGAAAAGGCTGGGAAAAAAAAGAACAAGACACAGAAGGCACCACAAAACGTCATACGATGAAACCACAGATCCCGGGAGCAATGCGGAGCAAGCTAAAGAAAAATCTAACCACACTTGGAATGACTCACCCTCAAAAAGTACTAGAAAATCTGAATCATTCAGGCGTAGCATGGGGGATCCAGAAGAAAATACCTCACAGCAAACGAAGATTACGGCGGCGGGTTGGGAAATTCAACTGACCCATCACTGAGCGAAGTGCTGAACCCCATCAAACTTTTTCACAAAGATGTTAAAATGGACAGCAAAAGGAACCATGCTGCCATACAAAAACTTCAAGGCGCTGTTCAAAAAGTAGGCCAAACATGCTCTGAAATCTCTAATCAATTGGCTTCTGTCGAAACTCGCACAGAAAATCTCAAGTCCGATGTCACCAAGCTCCAAACTCAAGAAAAAGAGCACGAAGGAATTATTAAAGACCTGATGCAAAAAGTAGAAGATCTCGAAAACAGAGGCAGGAGAAATAACCTGCGCTTTCTCGGCATCGCCGAAGGCGCGGAGGGAACCGATCCAAGGGGCTTCATGGCCAATCTCCTAAAAACAACTTTTCCCGAAATCCAAGCCTGGGACATGAACAGCGAAATCCAACGTGCGTATCGCTTCCCTTTGGTACTCCCTAAACGTGCGCATAACACCCCACAATACCCAAGAGCCATGTTCGTCAACTTTGGGAATTTCATCTCAAGGGAGACAATCTACAACATTGCCAGGCCTACAAATAAGAAAGAATTCAAAGGTTTTACCTTCTTCGCACGCCCAGACTTCGCCCACACTACAGTAGAACGGAGGTGGAGAATGAGGCAACTGTTCACCCCATTTGAGCAAATCGGAGCAACCGTGTTCTTACAAAATCCGGCCCGTCTTAAAGTCATCTACTAGGGAACAACTAAAAGCTTTATAAGCGAAATCCAGGCTGAATCCTACCTGAAAGAAATTACAGAGATCGCCAAGCAAAACACCGGAAAATAACAAAAAGGCTCTAAAGAACAGAAAAATGACTTAAGGATCAAAGTATTAAAAAAAAAAAATATTCACGCCAGTGGACTAGACACCGGGGGTACAACGATAAAAGACTAAACAGAGGGGGAAAGTATTTCTTAATATTTGGGTTGGTTTGATAACAAAGTGAATTAACTCATCTTTATCCTATCTACCCAAGATGTACCTACTGACGATCAGGCCATGGGGCAAGCTAAAACGCACTGTCTTCACTGACGCCTACACCTGGGTGCCCTATGACCCAGGACATTTCAATGGGAGGTGGGGGGAGGGGGAGCTCAGGAGAGGGCAGGGGATGGGGTGGGGGGAGCACGTAAAAAAGGAAAAAGCAGAACCAGAACCAAGTCTGGAGCCACTTTTTCTACTCTATCAATACTATTCTCAGAAAATAGTGTAATCAAGGTTAAGTCAGAATAAACATACTATGGAGCTCACTGCGAGTTGAGGATACAGGCACAATATGAGCTACGAAACACATCATTATGGGGAAGTTAACTATACGAACCTGGAATGTTTCAGGTCTCTTAGATAGAGATAAGCGCCAACGTCTGAGTGAGATAATATACCAAAACCCAGCAGATATTAACTGCCTTCAAGAGACGCACCTGCCCTGGGATAAGAGGGAGCTTCTTAAAATTAGGGGATATAATGTATTAGCTTGTATCACACAAACGTCTAATGTTAGGGGGGTAGCTGTACTTGCTAAAACTTTCCTGGGACAAGCCACCCATAAACTAGTAGATGTTTAGGGCAGATGGGTTATTATTAAATTAGGCCTCGGTATCACTATCTCCTCTATTTATGGATCTAATCAAGACGATCCTACTATATTTGAGACACTTGAGCTTGAACTTGCAGCTATAGGGCCCACTTATATTATGTGGTGATCTAAACATCTCGCTAGGCCCCCAATTCAACAGCCTGGCACAGCCACACTATACTGGTCGTAAGCCACGAGTTTTAAAAGCTATCAGTAGACTTCGCAACAGCTTTGGCCTAAGCGACATATGGGAGCTTAAAAACTACCCTGACCCTGGTTACACGTATTAATCTTGCACTCATAGCAAATATGTTAGGATTGATTATTTATTTGCTACAAACGATTTGGCCAGCCACGCCACAATTAATAAAGAACCTAAAATCATCTCCGACCACAATGTGCTAACCCTCACAGTCAATATTACAACCGCTAAGAGAGAACGCAGAAGCTGGTCCTTTGATAGGAAGTTGCTACCCAACAATGAATATATTAGGCACATCACTAGTTTGCATCAAGAGTTTTTTTACATAAATAGATACAGTGCTTCTAGGACTGTTGTGTGGGACTGCTTTAAAGCAGTTCTAAGAGGTGAAACAACGAGCTACCAAGCTAGAGTACGGAAGCAAAATAGTATGGGGTACCATCAGAAACTGAGTGAATTGGCCAGGGCAGAGGAAGAACATATTGCGCAAATAGCGCAAGGTGAAAATGGAAAGCTTGCTATGTACCAACTGCTGGTTTTAAAAACCGAGCTTAACTCTGGCTTGACTCAGAAAGCTCCTGAGATGTATAAAACACATCGGAAAGAAGTATATGAGAATGGGGAAAAGGTTGGCAAACAACTTGCACTACATACACACCAGAAAATCTCATATAATGCCATCACAAACATACAATCAGGAAGGCAGACGCCTGCACAAGCACCTGATATAATCAACGCTTTCCAACAATACTACCAGACCCTCTATCAGGATGATAATAGAACCAGTAGGGCAGAATCAGATGTGTTTTTGAGCAATCTTCTTGATCATCCTGAGGCAAGTAATATTCTCAAAGATAACATCAGGGAAGACCTTGAGAAAGAAATCACATTTACAGAAGTTCAGCTTGCCCTGTCCTCGCTTGCCTCTGGGAAAGCTGCAGGCCCAGATAAAATTCCCCTTGAATTATATAAAATCATTAGCCATACTCTAGGTCCGCTTATATACGATCTGTTCTTAGGAATTCAATGGAGCGGTACTTCTCCTATGTCATGGAGAGAAACAAACATAGTTATCTTTCCAAAAAAGGGCAAACCCCCGGATCAGTTATCATCCTATTGCCCAATTTCCCTAATCAATTCTGTCTCCAAATGATATGCTTAAATAATGGCCTTCCGGTTCGGCGGGTCTTCCAAACATCTGGTCTCCCCATGGCAGCATGGGTTTATCCCAGGCAAAGGCACGACAGATCACACTCGGAATGCCATCTCCCTGTTTGATATAATGTCTGCAACAGGAGGCCAGATGTCGAAGAATCTTCTGGACGCCGAGAAGGCCTTCGACCGTGTGTCCTGGAATTTTCTATTGGCAGAGCTGACCCAGTATAATTTCAGCCCCAAATTTGTCAAATCCATAATGGCTATGTACATGGATCCTAAAGCAAAATTACAAATAATGGGTTCTGAATCTAGCATAATTAAAGTATCCCGAGGCACACGACAAGGCTGTCCCTGTTCTCCAATATTATTTGCCCTTTAAAAATCCTTTAATTTTAAAACTTTTAGAAAACCAGCTAATTACACCTATAGTGGTTAATCAATTTGAAACTAAGGTATTGGCTTATGCCAATGACATTGCGGTATTAACACCTAACCCCTCCGAGGCAATGTCTGAAATAGAGGCAGTAACACAAGCCTACGGCCTTTACTCTATCAAATCGCCTCTATCAAAATCGCTAAGAAGGATCACTACACCAAAGCTATAAGGGAAGCAAAACAAAAACAAAAAACACTATTTGCCATCGTAAAGACCTTCACACACCCAAAATCCTTACAGCCAGAAATTCCACCCTCATTAGAGCTTTGCAATCAAATTGCAGACTTCTTTGTAGAAAAGATTGACCTCATACAAAAAGACTTCCCAACTCCTAAAGTCGACCTGCCCTCAACCCCCCTACTCCTAGGAGCAAATACAACTAACAATCTTAACACCTTCACACCAGTATCGCTTGACCTCACCAGGGAAGTAATTCTTGCCTGTAAATCAGGTGCCCCCTCTGATTCATGCCCCCCAAAAATTCTTCACCAGGCAATAGATTTGGTCAATCCTCTGATAAACAAGATTGTTAATACTTCTCTTAATACAGGCACAGTTCCTCATCAATGGAAACAGGCTATCGTAAAACCACTAATGAAGAAATCTAACAAACCCCCCACAGAACTGGCCAACTTACGCCCAATATCACTCCTCCCAGTCCTAGGCAAGATTGCAGAACATATGGTACATAAAGAACTAAAAAGGTATGTGCAGAGCAACAATATCTTGCATCCCCAACAATCGGGTTTTAGATCTAACCATTCCACAGAAACAGCCTTGATCGAGCTCTCCGACTCCATGAAAACCCTGCAGGATCAAGGAAAGAACGCCGTTCTAATTTTATTAGACCTCACAGCGGCGTTCGACACCATCTCCCATACAATACTGATAGGGAGACTTAGAAATATCGGAATCTCAGGGGTAGTATTGTCATGGATTATTTCTTTTCTGACGGAGAGATCACAAACTATTACTTTAGGCCCCTTCCTATCCAAGGAAAAAAAGACCTTGTCAGGAGTTCCTCAGGGCTCCATTTTGAGCCCGCTCCTGTTCAATATTTACATGATCCCCCTCATAGCCCTCATTGAATCATACGGCATACTCGTAACATCGTATGCCGATGATACTCAGCTCATTGTTCCCCTAGAGAAGAACTCCACCACTGCCGAGCAAAACCTCAAGAATTCTCTGAAGGATGTGTTTCTCTGGATGGACAAAAACCATCTTAAATGTAACGTCAGTAAAACAGAGATTCTTCCTATGGGAAAATCACAACATTTCTGTCCCAGCAAATGGTGGCCCGAAGACTCTCCTACCCCCCCCACAAACTGTAACATCAGCAAGAAACTTAGGGGTCCTATTTGACACCGAACTTTCATTCGACCAGCACGTGAGGAATGTTGCAGGAAGCTGCTTTAGCATCATCAAATCCTTAAAGAAATTCTTTGACTTCCTGCCAATCAACTCACGAAAAGCAGTCACTGTAGCCCTAATTCTCGCACGCTTGGACTACTGCAATGGCCTGATGGCCGGCATTAAGAAAACAACTCTAAAAAAACTCCAAAGTGTGCAACACGCAGCAGCCAGACTGGTCCTCAAATTGCCAAGAAAATCCTCAGCATCAGCAGCCCTAAAAACTTTACATTGGCTACCCCTCCACAAGAGGATTTTATTTAAAATCCTGATTGTGGCCTTTCGAGCTTTTCATGGCACCGGCCCGAAGTACCTTATCAAGCGTTTCCCCCATTACACTCCAACCAGGACATTACGATCAGCAGGAGAAAACCTCATTAAATTGACCAAATTCAACCTCAAAACCAAGGGGGGTAAAACCCTAACCTTCCTATCCTCCAAGGCCTGGAATGCAATGCCCAAACATCTTAGACAACTCACTCAAGAAAAACAATTCAGGAAACATCTGAAAACCTGGATTTTTAATCTTCCAGATGAGTACGCATTGACAGCCATTTAACTCTAACCCGCAATTGTTTGCACTTTGTTCTATTAGCGCCAAGATGCTCCTTCCGGAGCGATAGCTGCGCTCTACAAATAACCAATACAAATACTCTGGGTATTTGTTAAATAAAGAAAAAACAATTGTGCTGTGCACGGATAATGTCATCTGCAACAACCGTAGGAAAGCTGATAAAGCTACATACCTCGGTGTCAGCATAAGTCCTGATGTCATACAAATCCCGAAACTCAACTATGAGCCCTTACTAAACACTATAAGGAAAGACTTAGACCGGGTAAATAGCTTACGTTTATCAATAATCGGCAGAGGAAAGTTTTTAAAGATGAATATCCTCCCTAGGGTGCTTTATCTCTTTCGAGCTATTCCCTTGATTCCTGATGAGAAGGTCTTTAAAGCACTAGACTCTTTTATGTCTAAATTTATGTGGCAACATGGCAAAATTAGAAGATCTCTGAAGCTTCTGTCACTTCCTCATAATAGAGGAGGATTAGCAGTTCCCAATAGTTTGTTTTACTTCTGGGCTTCATTTCTCCAACAGATGGCCCGCTTCTTTATTCTAATCCTATTTCAGAAGATCTCGAGGCTGCACCACTCCCATCCCTTTATGAGCTGTCCCTAGGTCAGAAGGCTAAAGGTCTCTTTCTGAGGCAAGTGGAGGGAAGCTATTACAAAAAGAATCATTTCAAAGTCATCTCCAACTCTTAGAAAGTTTGGTCAAGAACAGCTAAATATATGCATATTCCAAAGTTCAATAGATATACTCCGTTATGGCACTCTAATCTACTCCCAGAGCTAGGGAATGATGCCATCTCAAAGAAATGGGAATCCTTAGGAATTATCTCAGTAGGCGACCTTATGGGGGAGAACCTTGTCCCTACTTTTGCAGACCTACAACAAAAATGTCACCTTCCAAATGGGCATTACCTCAAATTTATCCCGACACATACTATGCTTAAACCTTAGGCCCCCAATATCAACCTGGGGAGAATTGAAATTATCGATACTATAGCTAAAAAGAATACAAGAATAGGTACAATCTATGGCCAACTGCTGGATAAACTACAAGATGCTATAGAACATACAGAAACTGCCTGGGCAGACAAACTCGACAACCCAAACCTAGATATTGATATGAGTTTATATTTGTCATCACGATTACTTATGTCAGCTTGCTTGGGGCAAAAGGGAGAATGATCACTGCCATAGATGTCTTAACGGCCCGCAACATTAATACACATGTTCAGTGAGTGTGACGAATTAACACTAATTAAAAAATGATTTGCGAATTCTGGGAAGAAGTGTTCGGTCATAAAATACCTGACTCCCCCACACTGTTTCTGCTAGGTACTGATAATATACTCAGTCTGAATTGAGATGAAGAGGCAATGCTCTTTATAGGCTCTGCAGTTCTCAGGGTAATAATAGCAGCACAGTGGAAAGACTCAGATCCACCGAGCTTTCAAATGTGGTTAGCCCGCCTTCTTGGTGTCTTCAATCAGGAAAGCGCCATTTATGCTACTAGAGGGTTAAAAACCGCTATGCGTGGCAAGGCGATTTGGCAGCCCATCACTAACTGGAGGAGGGGGCTTTGCTCAGGGCGATGATGAACTACTTAAATTTGCCTTCTTCTACGAGCAATCTCAGTCATGGGGAGGTGTCTTTTCTTTAACTTTTTTATGGGGGGGATACAGTAATTTCTGCCTGTTTCCTTTTCTTTTATACCATGATATTCTTTTCTGTGAATTCTTCATTCTTCTTTTTTTTTTCCTCTACCTCTCCAAAAATGTGAGAAAGTATCATATATGAATGTGTTTGTTTACTGTGCGGTATTATTGTATTTTGACTCCTGTCTTTACTGGTTCTGACTAATAAAAAAAAGAAATAAGTTGCCATAACGGGCGTCAGTAACGCACTAGGCACTTTCATATAGACACCACTTGAACGCAGCATTATAACAGAAATGGAATGTACGAGTCACACTGCACACGTAAAACCGTAGAGTTACCAAGATTTGTAGGGGCATAGTATCAAGAACGGCGATAAAATTATCGCTGTTTCAGCGGCAAGAAACTGCCTCTAAAGCGGCGATAATGGGCTTGATAATATGCCCTTGTGAATTCCCATAGTAGCCCAGGTTAACCCCAGAACCTGCACTGCTATGGGAATTCACAACAGCATATTATCAAGCCCATTATCGCCGCTTTAGCTGCACTTTTCTGCCGCTGAAACGGCGATAATTGTATCGCCATTCTTGATAATATGCCCGATATTGCTTCAGCTCATTTACTCACATCTACATAATTCTAAACTCTAATTTTCTTTTTTATTTTGCAGATTACCAATCGGACACCTTTTGGAATCCATTTAACAATTTGTTTATAACATTGTTTAAGTTATTTTTCCAGTTCTAATATAGTTATAATTGAGTTTCGTTTATATTTATTGTTTAATAAAAGTTAATTAAAAAAAACTACATACTTCTTTTACTTTGTGGGGGAGGGGTATGACGGACCACAATAAAAAAAATGTCGAAATACTATAGTAAGATAGTCAAGACTAGGATTGAAAACGACTGAGTTCTAACTAACGGATATAATACAAACAACGGTGAGAAACTACTAAAATGGCGGTGGACGGAGTACGTAATCAACGTTTGGCTCCTCGGCATTACCTTTCAACTAAATATATAAAAAATATGACTAATAATACTGTACAAAAGTACAGCAGCGGATGACACACGAACCGGGAAAAGAAAACGACAGATTTACTAACTGATATAAAGAAAGGTTTGCTTGTTGAACTTGAAGACAAAGAAATCGGGCTTCGAAACGACGCTGAGTATGCAAAGAGAGTACAACTGCTACACCAAAAAAAAGGAAAGCTTTACATACTATCATAGAAATAAAGGAGCATATTATCAACAATAGGCGATACATTATCGCCGCTTTTATCGACAGGAAACTGCAGATAAAGCGGCGGTAATGTGCTTGATAATAGGCCCTTGTAACTTCCCATAGCAGCCCAGGTTCTGGTGTTAACCTGGGCTCCTATGGTTATTCACAAGGGCATATTATCAAGCCCATTATCGCTGCTTTATCAGCAGTTTCCTGCCGATAAAAGCGACAATAATGTATCGCCTTTTGTCTATAACATGGCTCATTGCTCTTTTTTTGACCAGTAAACTTAGGTGCATATTATCAAGGACCGTTGTTACAATTATCGCCATTTTATTGGCTAGAAACTGCCGATAAAACATCGATAATGACCATGATAATACGGCCTTGTTATTTCCCATAGAAGCCCATGTTATCACCAGAACATAGGCTTCTATGGCAATTAACAAGGACGTATTATTATGCCCACCCTCCCAACATTAATAAAAAAACGTAGGCCCTTGTAAATTCCCATAGCAGCCCAAGTTCTGATGTTAACCTGGGCTGCTATGGTTATTCCCAAGGGCATATTATCAAGCCCATTATCGCCGCTTTATCGGCAGTTCCTGCCAATAAAAGTGATGATAATGTATTGCCTTTTGTTGATAATATGGCCCATTGCTCTTTTTTTTGAGCAGTAAACTTAGGTGCATATTATGAAGGACCGGTGTTAAAATTATCGCCATTTTATTGGCAGGAAACTTCCGATAAAACGGCGATAATGAGCTTCATAATACGACCTTGTTATTTCCCATAGAAGCCCATGTTAACACCAGAACATAGGCTTCTATGGGAATTTACAAGGACGTATTATCAAGCCCACCAGCCCAACATTATTAAAAAACTCCAGACAATGCAGGTACCCGGAGCTGAAGTTCATTTTACATATCACTGCCCCAGAAATGTGGCGTTCCCTGGGACGTGTACGGGGAGAGAGAGAGAGCTCAAAACATTTTTTTTTTTTAAAAGACCATAGGGGTGCCGCTCACCGAGACTGCGGGGAGTAGGACCGTAACCCCCCCCGCATACTTCAAAATAAAACCAGTAGAGTTCCGTTCCCCAGTGCTCGGGGCACCATACAAGCCCCCATTATGCAGAAAAATTGCACCCGTAATATGCCCCCCCAGGACCTAATGAATAAAACGGACTTATACTTTTTTTTCACCTTTTCCACCACGTACAAGTACTGCATGAGTACCCCGCCATTTTTTATTTTAAAAAAAATAAAAATTGAGCCTAAAGATCCATGTACCACCTCCTGACCAAGACTATAGGCTCAGAATGTTCCTACCCTGCCCCGTTTCCTTATTTCTCAACTATGTTTTACTGTTTCCTTCTGACTATGCTCTCCCGACAAACAACATGGCTGCCAACAATTCCTGGTCTGGAGTATTAACAGCCAATCAGCATGCAGCTCCTGCTTGTGATTGTACGTATTTCCATAGGCGTACGCCACGATTTTTTTTTTTAAAACATCCATGTACGACCCCCTGAGCAAGCCTAGAGGGTCAGAATGTCTCTACCCTACCCCCTTCCCTTATTTCTCAACTTTGTTTTACTGTTTTTTTGTGACTCGGTTCTAGCGAGGCACAAGATGGCCACGAACACTTCCTGGTTTCGAGTGTTGACAGACAGTTCACAGCCAATCAGCATGCAGCTTGCGCTAGTAATTGAACAGATTTCAGTACGCGTGCTCAACTTCGTCTCTAGATATCGCTATGATTTTACTTGCAATTTTCTCAGAAACTACTGAACGGATTCACACCATTTAACAAAAAGCACAATCTACCTTTCTGCCAAATTTCGTGTAATTCCGTTCAGCTGTTCGGGCTGTAGCCCTGGCTAAAGGTCCCTATGAAAAATTGCATGGGGAAAACACGTTTTGGGACCCCCCTTTTTTCTCGGCCCCCACTTGACGTATCACCCCCAAACTTTAAGGGAAGGAGCGGAACCACCGAGCAGGCCATTTTCTTGGAGAAATTCACGAAGATTCGTCCACCAGCGCCAAAGTTATTCCAAATAGAATGTTGTGGATTTCCTATGGAAACTAGGTCCTAACTATAACTACCTACTGGCGACCACCAGTAGGTAATATATATATATATATATATATTACCTACTGGCGGTCGCCAGTAGGTATATATAGTTAGGATTTTTTCTCTATGGGACTTTTGAGAATTCTATGTCTAATAACTTTGGCGTTTGTGGACGGAATCGGCTGAAATTTTCAGGAAAATGGCACGTTTTGTTTCCAAGCAGCCCCTGAAA
Organism: Lissotriton vulgaris; assembly: GCF_964263255.1. Taxonomy (NCBI): domain Eukaryota; kingdom Metazoa; phylum Chordata; class Amphibia; order Caudata; family Salamandridae; genus Lissotriton; species Lissotriton vulgaris. The sequence continues at coordinate 248,775 of NW_028254673.1, forward strand.
ATTTGGGGGGGTTTTGTCAAGGGGAGGCCGAGAAAAAAGGGGGGTCCCAAAACGCGTTTTCCCCATTCATTTTTCCATAGGGCGTTTGGCCTCACTTTTAGCTCGAACGGCTGAATTGATTTGCACGAAACTTGGCAAAATTGTAGGGACTGTTAGCCCGATGTGCCTTTGCTGGGTCTCAATATATGTGCTCCAGTGGATTTTGAGTAATTAACGTTTTAAAAAACAGATATATCTGTGACAGCGTCCCGGGTAGCGCTCCGGTTCGCGTACTTTTCGCGTAACGGAACTTTGCGAAGCGAAGCTGATTGGCTCTCCGGTGTCTGTCAACATTCTAAACAGTCCGGAGCGGCCGCCATCTTGTCTCTCAGTAGGATCAAGAGACAAGAGGAGGCCAAAACGAAGGGGCAAATGACCATAAGGGGGCATAGTAGATCCTCCCTGACCCCCTAGGTTTGATGTGGAGGCTTTAAAAGGGCCCCGCGTGGGGTGCGCCCGGTACGCGCACCGGAAAGTGGTCCGGGGAGCGTACTATAAGGAAACAAGAATGATAGAGTTTTAAAATATTGTATGTTTATTGATTGTTCGTTTTGTTGTTTTTTTTTTGTTTTTTTTTATTTACGTAGCAACATATAGGTACCAATGCAGAGTCTAAAAATAAATAAACGCCGTCTCCTTTGTAGATATCTTGCAAATTGTTTCTGAAGTTTTTGTGGTATATGGAATTCATACCATAGTCTGTCTGGAAAGCCGAAACAATATGGAGGCAGGAGATGATAAAGAGATGTTAAATACACATTGGAGATAATATAGTGGAAGAAAGGAAGTAACTATGAGCAAACTTACTATGTAACACAAAAAAGTTGCACAGTATATTTAAAGTCTGACTTTACATTATAATCAATTTGCTACTAGTTTACAAAATACATATAAAAAATTTATTTTTCTGATTCTTTTTCAAAATTAAAAAGAAATTCTAATAATTCATTGTCAGTTTTTTTTCATTTTCAAGTAGGAAATCTACTTTTTCCACACATTGCAGACGTTCAAAGTCCCGTGAATCATCATAGAATTCAAAGTCAATTTCTGTATCTGTTTTGCTTCCTGCAACAATTTCCAAGTTAGTTTTGTTCTCTCCTTCCATTTTTGTGCTGTAAAATGAATTTTTAAAAAATATATCAGTACAGATAGGGCACTGTTGGGTTTAAGTACAGACAGGTAGTTTGTTTTTTAAACAGTGATTTTATCTTTGGGCAGTGTATGGAATCAGACTGGTAATAGAAATATAAAAAAAGTGTATGTGATAAAGCCTAAGTAAATTCATAATTATACAAGACAAGCCTAACTCCATCCATAACTATAACAGAGAAGTCTATCTTATTCTATAACTATTACAGAGGGATAGTATAGAACTATCAGAAAATGTTTTCCTAATTAACTTATAGTTCACAACATACTTCAGTTTTTAAAATAACATCTTACCTTTCAAAAAGAAGTTTAAGTTCTCAGTTGAAATGCACTTCAGGAAGTAGTAGTCAAAATGGCTATGTTTCTCTCTCTTTCTTTATATATATTTAGGTACATAACCAATCAAATGTCATGATATAATAGTAGAAATTGAAAGTAACATTTTAATTGGTTGTCAATTCCAACACTTTATATGTGTTTTGTGAAGTAATTTACCTCAGGGAATTTAGAGAGGTCTACATGCTAAATGGTTAAATGGAATTCCAACCAAATTTGTGAAAATGGTAGGGATTGGTATGTAGTATGAGCTAATGTTTAATTGGTGAAAGTGTCTCCAGTGGTTTTTCTGTAAATTACTTTCTCACCTTTTTTGAGCGAGTGCTTGTCAGTGCGTGTCCCGGTACGCGAACCTGCAGCGTTACGGGAGTCCTCCATTTTGTGTTTCGGTAGAATTGAGATACAAGATGGAGGGTAAATAATGTTCAGAATGGGTAGAAGGGGGCACGGTAGACGTATCCTGACCCCCTATGTTTTCTGAGGGTGGCTGAAGAAGCTCATATATGTCGAAAACATTTTTGAATTTTTCGCGCGGTTAGCTGCCGGTACTCGAACCGGGTAGCGAACCGGGAAGCGAACATAAGTGAAAATTAGTGAAAAAAGGTACATTCGAAATTTCAAAAGAGTAATTAAAGAGTAATTAAAGTTAAGGTAGCTCTGAAAAGAGCTTTTGGGTTCTGTGTAAGTTCTAGGTACTTATAAGTAGGTACCAATACACAGTATTAAATTTTGTATGAAAACTCTGTTCCCCTCATCTGAGAAGTGCACGCCATCTCCTCTGTAGATATCTTGCATGTAGTAACGCTATTGTTGTAGATGGCGCCCATTCCATGGTCTCTCATGTAAGCTGAAACAGACTTATTTACATGCTTCCTCGATTTCTCAATTTGTGGACAAAATTGATTGGACCACCTCCATTTTTGTCTTTGGCATATATTGGAATATACCAAGGCAGTTTGAGGAAAAAGTGCCATCAATTGCTCAAAGGTGTCTTTTAAGAGCATTTCCAGACCTACCCCAGTCAAAGTGCCCAAATCATTTCTTCCACAGTGCACTATTATGAGGTCAGGGTTTGGCAAATGTAAAAATGTTTTCACCAATGGTATCAATTGGTGACATTTCAATCCTCTTTGGCCAATCCATTTGATTTCCACATTTTGTAAATTGAGGTTGTGTAAATTTCTGTTATCAGCATACCTGTGAGCCCAGTGGATGTAGCTATGTCCAAGAATCCAGACTGAAAACATGGCTAGAGGAGTTTCTGCTGCAGTCAGATGAAGTATGGGAATGAAATGGCAGTTGAAACAGTGGAGTTTGTAATTAAAAAAAACTGTGGAGTTTGAGTGCAAATGATTCATTAGCAGTGATTGGCGGATTTCCATTTCTTAAAACAGAAAGTTAGGGTGCATGGATGTGTTCTTTAAAAGATGTAATTTGAATGGTTATTAAAAAATGATGTTATGAAAGATTGCAGTGGATTAGCAGGTTTACTGAGAGTTCAGAGTTCATTTGAAACATTGTTGTGTGAACTTGTAAACATGAGAGGTCTTGCAGGCGGTAGTTGCTATGGAAAAAGGGCAGAAAGGGCAGAGGGGGGAAGGGTGTTGATTTGAAAATAGTGAGGGAAGAGTTTTGATTGGCTGACATGAGAGATATGTGTGATGAATATCAGCATTTCAGTGCCTTTGTTGGTTCCAGCCTCTGGAGTGCATACCTTTTATTCTGCTAAAGAAAAATTGGTGTGTTTCTGAGACTGTTTTGAAATTCAAAAAGCATTTGTTAAGGTGAGTTATTGTTTCTTTATTTTAGATAAAGACTAGTATGCTTTTTTGCGAAAATAAGAAAGCCAGCTGTGCATTTAAAATGATGTTTTGAGTCAAGTGTTTGCATTATGTTTTCAAAGGAGAATTTGCATTCTTTTACCAATTGTAATTGCAGATAATGTAAAGTATTAGTACTGACAAGGTGTGGTTGTACATAGGAGCTGTGCTGTGTTTTCAAATTATGATCAGAAAATCGTTTTTAAGGAAAAGGAATGCTTTTAAAAATTATGAGAATTTATTTACTTGCGATGTGACTGCTGCAATGCGTCGCTTTTGGGGAACAGATGCATGATGCATCTGTGTTGTTATTGCCCCATGCTGCTCTACAGTGTACATGTTAAAAGTGATGCATAAGTGGTGCAAGGGCCTTGTAAATACACCCCTATGTGGGTTTGGTCATTTGTAGTCACTTTCCCCGTGGTGCAAGGTCCTTGTAAATACGCCCCCATGTGTGCTTGGTAAATTTTGAATTTGATTGTTTGAGTTACATAGCCATGTTAAAAGTGATTGAAAAAAAGGTGCAAGGACCTTAAAAAAACGTTTTCATGTGTATTAGGGCATTTTAAGTCAGTTCCCCATGAATGTAGGTATATAATTGTTTTATATAAAAGGTTTAAAAACGTTTTTTGAAATCAATTAGGTTTCTTGATATGTACTGCTAGTGTTTCATAGGTTGTTTGGGGCATATTTACAAGGCCTTTGAGTCCCTTTGATGTAATTTTTCCAATTTTAATTTAAGACATTTCCCCTGGAGCAAGGTCCTTGTAAATATGCTCCCATGTGTGCTTGGGTAATTTAAGTATTGATAGGGTGTGCTTCTACATAGGACGTAGAGTACATCTGCACAATGAGATAAGTAAGCTGAAGAAATACAGGTGATGTGATTGTTAAATGTGCAAAAATATTTGCACGTTTTTCAATTATATCACTTGTGTTTCCTAACGTTACGAATCACATTGTGCAGATGGGGGCAGATTTATGTTAACTGGCGCATCCCGAGGGATGCGCCAGTTAACGTGCGCCACAGTGCGCCACAGCTACGCCACCCATGGTGCGCCGCATTTATAATGCGGCGCACCATGGTGCAAAAACGGCACAGATGCGTGACGCATCTGTGCCGGAAATGTGGCGCATTGCTGGAGTTGCGTCGCAAGCGCGACGCAGCTCCAGCAAGGCTCGGGGGTGCCCCATTCAACTAATGCTGCATCAAGACCTACGCCTGCTTCAAGCAGGCGCAGGGTTTTGACGCAGCATTGGTCAGAAAGTGACTGAGTGAAATCTCATAGATTTCACTCAGCCACTTTCAGGAGGCGTTCCTGCGCAGGAACGCCTCCCCCTGCGTAGGAACGCCTCCTTATGGCGCAGTGCTTTACGTTGTAAATAGGGTGCATTGTTTGCGCCACAGTTGCGTCAAAAAAAGTGACGCAATTGCGGCGCAAAGAGGCGCAACGGCCTCATAAATCTGCCCCATGATGTTTAGGTATGTTCAGGGAGATAGAGGAGGTCTGGCCTTTTTTCAAGAGTGCAGTGGACATGATTCACTTCATTGATAGGCCTGCACATGTATTATCACCTCTGTACTCTTCAACAAGCCTAAATTTCATCTGCAACCCTGAGTAGGTCTCAAATTAAACAAACTTCTAGATAGTCCACACCTTATCGTCATCCTGAATCAATCATTTAAAGTGTTAGGGGCAGATTTATGATGGCTTTGCGTCTATTTTGTGGTGCTGTTGCGTCACTTTTATAATGCAGGAGAGATTTTCAAGATGGACCATGTTGCAAGATAGCAGCAGCAGGTCGTGGAGGGAGTTACGGTGGGGCAGGGAGGCGGGGAGGGGGAGGGGCAGGGTGGAGGGACCTAAACACTGGCATATGTATTATTGCAGGTAAGTACACAATTTAATGTGCATCAAGTTTCATGTGGGCTTTTTGTTGCAGGGTGGGCAGTCATTTGCATGAAAGCCCTGTAATACTATGACTATCATAGTAAAATTAAGAAGATTTCACTGAATCATCTTTATAGCATTGCTGAATCAAATCCTTACTGTTATTGATTTACTGTTTGGTAATAGTGGTTAATAACATTTTTTATTATATTTTACCACAGATTCAACTGCAGATTATTTAGAAATTAGACAATGCTGTCTAAGGATAGAATCCGAAAGGCTACGAAACGTCAAAGACAGCAGATTACTAAATGCTTGCAGCAGTCCTCTACATTAAAATCATGTCAACGCAAGAAAGCTCCGGGTAAGAGAACGAAATCATTCCTTAGAAACATTTGTAGAAACAAAAGTATAACTACAGAACAAGTTTTAGTCCAGAAAAAGAGAGCCAATTTAAATGGAAAGGAAAGGCATGTCAAAAAAGTTTCTGCTAGAGCTGGAGATAACTCTGTGCATGGCAGTAGAAGGGAAAATACATTCAGGGACATTCGTAGGCGAATGTTCCGCAACAGGGTAATTGTCAATTTGCTAAAACAATTTAAGAAAGGCCAACAGAAAGTGGCATTTTATAAGAAAAAGAAAAATGTAGAGAAAATTATTGATCAGGCTTTCGAAATTAAGCGAAAGTTATTTATTTTGGTAATTAATAGAATTAGGAAACTAAACAAGGTAATTTATGTTTTCAAATCAAATAGTAGATGGAAGAGAGTAGTTAATCGAAGTAATTTTGTGAAGTTTTCTCAGGAGAATGGATGCATAGTTCAAATAGTGAGGCATTTTTTAATGAGGAGAGTTATTTTCAGGACAATGATTTGGTGCACGCAGTTGACAGCAGTGGTCGAGCATATGAGGTAAAAGATGGTCGTCCGGTTGAAAAAGAAAAACTTGTGTCTGCAGATGCAGAAGAGGTGTTAAGTGATGAGGTTTTAGGGAGACGTCCTAAGGGACCAGTGTAGACCTGGAAGTGTAGTTCTATTTGCAGTGTGCGACAGGATTCCATCAATTTGCTTTGTGATTTTATACGGACATTTAATAAAAAAAGTTTAAAACAAAAAATGAAGTTGTTGCAAGAATTAGATCCTTGCAGAGTGAGACAAGTGACAGGTTTGCACGGTCATTCACTGGCTTGTCTTTCCAGGAGAGTATGCCAGAGTGTTTTTCATCATTTCAGGATGCTAGCAGTGCATCATAATAAAGTGAGGAAATTAGTTAGAATGTTGTATTATGCTAAGAGTCCAGCAATGATGCTTAAACAATTAAGCAGTGCTCTTTTGCATGGTTCTGAAGTAGATGTGAAGAATAGTTGTCAAGAAATTGAGTTCTGTTACTTTGCTGGTAAAGAGAACAATGTTGAAATTGACCCACTAGAAGAAGGTAATGTGGAAGAGAGTGTACAGATTTTCAGTACAGATAAGTTTCACAAGGAAATTTCCACGTTTATGGTGAAATCAAGTGAGAGGCCTAATTTCACTTGTGTGTGTTGTCGACGGACTTATTATAAGAATCAGACTAAGTTAGTGGATTTATATGCAAAAAGTGATTTGGAAAACAATAGTGAATGGAAGGATTTTGCCACATACTTGATGGTAGAAAATTGTTTTGATTTGGGAGCGGACCAACGTATGCGTACTTATTGTTATAACAAATTAAACCAAAACCAGATGCCTGCTAGAGCGGTTTAAAATAATCTGGAATTAGTCGACATTCCTTCTGAATTGAAGGATTTAAATACTTATGAATCTATTTTGATTCAAAGTGTCCATCCCTTCCAGGCTATTGTACGAATGGAGCCAAAGACAGGGAAATTGCCTCCATCAGATTTACAGAGAGGATTAAAGGGAAGAGTTGTTTATTTGCCTTTAGATTTGAAGAAAAACATTAATACAATTGGAGTAGAGAAAGTGGAAGAGGAACCTCTGGTTATCATAGTTAATGGTGTTCCGACAAAGAGTAAGAACATCTGGCAAGATTTAGTGGATGTTAGGAAAGTCAAAAAGGCAACATTGTATTTGATAAAAAATAATGAGTACTACAAGAATGTATGTGTTGCAGAAGAGGAAGTAAGTGAAGAAGAGGACAGCGATTTGTGTGCTGGACAAATTGAGAAAGTAGAAGCCTCTAAAAATGAAGAAATATATGAACATTATAGTGTTCATCCTTTGCATTCCAAGGAAGTCATGGGGAATGCTATTGAGTTGTTTCAAATGAAACAAGCCAAAGGGAGTCCCATTAGTGTTTGGGAGGAAAGTTTGGAAGCTCGATGTTTCCCACAGTTATTTCCCACAGGTCGAGGAGGACGATATGATGAGCGACCTGTTCAAATTCCTGCTTCAGAATACCGGACTGTACGATTGTATGCAGAAGATCCTAGGTTTCGTCAATGCATTCCCTATTTATTTCATCTACTGTTTGAAAGTGATCTCTCTGGATTGTCTTATGCAGTGAACCACATCTTGAAAAGTGGTGTACAACTGCGAAATATCTCGGCAAGGGACTTTATGGATAAAGTCAATGTGCAAGACAGTATTTTGGATTCCCACCTGATTAATCTCATGGCTTGTCAGCGTGGTACTAATGAGTATTGGTACCGCCGTCATGGTGACTTAAAATGTATGCTGAGGAACTTAGGAACTCCCACATGGTTCCTCACTCTCAGCTGTGCTGAGTATGGCTGGGAAGACTTACTTGAATTTCTACGAGAGGCAAATGGAAACATTGAAAATATGGAATTCAAAACACCCGGAGAACTGTGCTCTTTGGATCCAGTGAATGTATGCAGGTACTTCAATCATAGATTTGAAGCTATGATGTCTTTCATCACGAACAAGAAAAATCCACCTCTTGGAGAGGTGTTGGATTTCTTCTGGAGAAAGGAGTATCAAGCAAGAGGAGCTCCTCATATACATATGCTGCTATGGATCAAAGACGCACCCAAATTTGGAACAGATCCGGATGACTTAGTGATGAGTTTCATAGAACAGTATGCTACATGTGCTGTTCCAAAGACAAACGAAGATAAAAGTCTAAGAGAACAAGTTTTACGGTTTCAAAGCCATCATTGTGGAAAGTACTGTTGTCGTAAATTCAGAAACAAGGACAAGTACTACACCAAATGTCGTTTTGCATTTCCACGGTCGGTGATATCAAAAGGAAGAGTTAACAATTTGATGTCTTCGCTGCGACATAATGTGACGAGGAAATCACCCAAAAACACATACAATTTGAAAAGAAACGAAGAGTCCAAGTACATTAACGACTACAACCCAGTGATTTTGTCCATGTGGAATGCTAACATGGATATACAGTTTGTGGCTGACAACTGTATGGCTGTGGCTCGGTATGTGACGTCTTATATCACCAAATAAGAAAAGACAGAACTGAAGGATATGTGGGAGGATATTTCCCATGAAAAGAGCCTCAGTAAGAAGTTGTACAGTTTCAGTCTGAAGATGTTGTCGCATCGAGAAATCGGAGCTTACGAATGTTCTGACCGGTTATCTTCAGCAGGTCACTATGCCAAATCTAGGAGTATCATTTGGGCGAGTCTTGGTCTTGCTGCAACGCGTAATCGAGTTCTGAAACCTGTATGGGAAATTGAGTATTTGGCGGAGAAGGAGCCAAGCAGTACAGATATTTTGAAGACCAACATGTTGGATACATATTATCCAAATAGAAGCAGTCACCTGGAGAATGTTTGTCTGTATGATGTTCTACAAAATTACGTTTTCAAGAGGAACATCAAAGAAGATATTGATAAAGGAGTGTATGCTGTAATTGGAAGTGAGGGATGTCTGGTCAAGCAAAGAAAATGTCAATTGGTAAATCATCGAAAATTGAATTGCGAATCTCCAGAAAGAAAAGAGTTTTTCTATTTAGCTCTTTTGCAACTTTTCAAGCCTTGGCGTGCAGAAGAGGAACTGCTTGGAGATTTCCTCTGTTACGAAGACTCTTTCAATGCAGCCAAGGAGTCCATAGAATGTCCTGTTTTTCCAAAATATCTAGAAATGTTGAATGCAGAAATCGAGCAGGAAGCAACAATTGCAGCTGAGATTGCTAGAGACAGTTCTCAGGACAGTCAGAGTTCTGTTTCATTGAGTCAGGATCCACTAGGAGAACCAGTTATCGAAAATGAAGCTGCTACAGCCATGATTGAAGTGGAAAGAGCCATGGCACATGCTCAGGAGGATGTGGTTAACTTAGAAGATTTGGAAAGACAACTCAACGTTGAGCAGAGGAAAATATATGACGAAGTTGCCAAACAAATTGAGCATGGATTAAGTCATGAGAAGAAAGAGTGCTCATGTACGTCGTTGAAGCCTGTCCGACTGTACGTGAGTGAAGAAGCAGGAACTGGAAAAAGTTTCCTCATTAAAGCAATTTCATGTTATCTGCAGAAAAGGACTGAGTCATCGCTGTCTTGTGTTGTGACCGCTCCAACTGGACTGGCAGCACATAACATTAAAGGGATTACTTTGCATCGGCTACTGATGCTGCCAGTGGAGCATGATAACAAATTACAATACCACAAGTTATCTGGGGATGCTTGTTGTGAAGTATCTAGAGTCTTGAAGAAGATGAAACTTCTTATCATTGACGAAGTAAGCATGGTTCCCAATGTCATGCTTGCCTTTGTGCATTTGAGAATGCAGGAAGTTCCTAAAACAGAGTATGATGTGTTATTCGGTGGCAAACACATCATTGTTTTCGGTGATCTTCTGCAGCTGACACCAGTGAAAGGACAACCAGTGTTTAAACTGCTTACGCATGAAGATACCAGGAAGTGCCTAGGGAGCATTGGCAACATTAACATATGGTTAAACTTCAATTATGCTGAGCTGCGTGAAAATATGCGTCAGGCGAAGGACGAAGATTACAAGAATATTCTACAAGATGTTAGAATCGGGAAAGTGACTGAGCGTGGGAAAGAAGCTTTACATGCACGATTACTGTCAAATTTGTATCCAGAAGAAGACGTTCTGCCAGAGGATATTTTTCAGAAAATTACTGAGAAGAAATCTGGAATATGTTTGATGCCAACTCTTGCAGAATGTTCCATCTTCAACAACAAAATGTTGAATTTAGAAAACCAAGAGATTGTGAAACTGGAAGCTAGTGACAGAATAGAGCATATGGGTACAACAATTGTTTTGTCTGAGAATTTGAAAACTAAATTGGATTCATTAGAGAAGACTATATCTAAAACTGCGGGTTTTGAAAAGACTCTGAATGTGTGCTTAAATTGCCGTATCATTTTGAGAAGGAATTTACATGTTGAAAGAGGTCTGGTAAATGGATCAATGGGTAATGTTGTTGATTTTGAGAAATACAGAAGTAGAGATGGAATTGAATTTTTAAAAATTAAATTTGATGGCATTGAGGAAGTACAGCTAATTGGTCGTTGCACAGCTAGGTTTTTGCTTGTAAAAGATCTATATGTTCGCCGTAAGCAGTTTCCTGTTTGCTTGGCATATGCGGTGACAATTCATAAATCGCAAGGTTTAAGTGTAGACACTGCTTTAGTGAATATTGGCAGTTCTGTTTTCAAAGAGGGTATGGCTTATGTAGCATTGTCTCGAGTCAGAACTTTATCGGGATTGTACTTGATTGACTGTGATGTCACAAACATTTGTGCGGATCTAGATTGTGTTAAGGAATACAATAGGTTAAGAAGAGAGTATGCGCCACATTTGCCTCAATATCCTTTGTTTGAGAAACGTGTGGTAGGCCGGAAACGAAGAAATATCAGTAATAGTAGGGAGGTTGAAGCAAAAAGATCAAAAGTCGATGAACCAAAAATTGTAAGCAGGAATAAAATGAATTCTGTTGAAAATGTTGTTGGTTTTGAATTTGAAAATAGTTCTGGTGTCAACTGCTATGCTAATGTAGTTGTTAATGTTCTCTTTTCACTAGAGACTTTAAAAGAACAGATTGTGATCAATTCGGAACAAAGTTTATGCTGTTTGTTGAATTCTGTGTTAGAGAAATGTAGCGCTGATAGAACAAGAGTAGAAAGTGTGTCTGAAATTCGTTATCTGTTAGACGAATGTTCAGGTCAAACACAATTCTCTGAAAATATTCAGCAGGATTGTCAGGAGTTTTTAATGTATATGCTTGATGTATTGCAAGATGAAGGTGTAGATGTAGATTATCTCTTTGGCCTTTCTTATCAATGGCAGCATGATTGCGAGAACTGTAGGCTATCAAGTACTACTAGTGTAGACTCAGAAAGATTTATATATTTAACTTTGCCTGACAGTAAATCAGTATCCTTCAATAAGCTAGTAAAGGCAGCTGATCAAAACATTGAGTGTAGCCAATGTAAGTCTGCAATGCTGTCCACGTTAATTTTACGAAGTTATGGCCAGTATGTCATTTTAATGTTCCAACGATGTAGGCCTGATGGAACTAAATTGACAACTTTAATTAATAATTTTGTGGCTTCGCAGTTGTCAATATCAGGAAGGACTTTTGTAACTACTGCAATTATATATCATGACGGTCCTTCAACTACTTCAGGACATTACACAGCTTATTTAAAATCTGGAAACGGCTGGTCATTCTGCAATGATTCTGTTTTAACTTTCAAAAAAAGATTGCCTTTCCACCTTCAAAATTCTTACCTGGTGTTCTTACAACCAAAATTTTAGGAAAGGAATCTTGGGATTTGTTCAGAGGAATTTCAAGAGGTTCTAATGGCTCCTACTCTATATGGCCTTGTGGATAATTGTAGTACAGAGCGAAAACTGTTTGTGTTTATAAGCTAGTTCAAGCAGCAGATCAAAATAAGGAGTAGAGGAAATGTAAGTCTGCAATGCTGTCCATATTATGTATGGAAACTTATGGGTGAAATGTCATTTTACAATTTCAACTACATAAACTGGATGAAAAAAAGTTGTTAAGTCTAATTAAAAATGTTTTGGCTACACAGTCATCGATTTCAGGAAGAACATTTGCAACTGCAGCTATTATATATTATGATGGTCCTTTGACAACATCAGGATATTACACAGCTTATTTGAAATATAAAAAAGGCTAGTCTTTCGGCAATGGTTACCATTTTAGTATGAAGCAATGTTGCCTTTTGACTTGTTTTCTGAAGTGAGAATTTAGGGTAGGTAACTGGACTATAATGATTTGAGGTGTTGCTGTAATTTAGTGTGCTGTTTTAAATTGCTTTGTATGTCTGATTTTTCTTAAATCGATGGAGTTTATCTTTCAGAAAGTGGCGGGCAGAAAATAGTAACAGCACAACAGAGTATAAGCAGTTCATAGGACATCCTTTGACGTCATAGAAAGTAAGTTACTTTTGAGGAGTTCTGATTTCTGATTAGTTATATTATTTGGGTTTTTTAAACACAATCATTTTGATTGTGTTTTTTTTTCCCCGCTGTTATATGATGAATACCTTCAACTCACTGTTTTCAGTGAAATTTGATATATTCTGAGAACAGCAAAAATAAACCATTTAATATGATTCATTAATTTTGTACTTTGAATTGTGATTTATAATATGTATTCATCTTGTCTCATGCTCACTCTTTTTTAACTACCTTCTATTAATTTAAAAATTTTTGTTTTTTCTTACACAGATTAAAAGTATAAAAATGACAATTGACTACGTTAATGACAATTATAAGGTAAGTGTTTAGTACTCTTTACGTTACATCTCTATCACATTTAACTTTTATTAGTTCCACTGCTTCATTTCTTTAACCCTTAGTTTCCTGCCTTTGCTACTTCCCTCATTTCTTTTTCCATTACTTATTTATACTACTCTTTTCACTCCTGTTCTCAGTCCCTCTTTCAACAGTAACTGTGTGTTACTCCCTCTATTTGTCTTTCTTTTAACATTACTCTCTGTTTCCTTACTCTTCTTTTTAAAAATTTTTTTTATTTTTAGTTCGCTTTCGGTTCGCGTACCGGCGCGCGAACCGGGAAGCGAATCAAAAGAAATAGAGGTTGCTAGAGTGCTAAACATTCTAGCAATTTTTCATAAAGGGAAGGTAGTTCTGAAAAGAACTTTTTTTTATTATTTTTGTTTTATATTTTTTTTGTGTTTTTTTTGGGGGGGGAAACAAAAATGATTCATTAGAAAGGGCTCAACAGGAGCAACAAAAAAAAAAGAAAATTTAGTTTTTGGGACGTTTTGTACATTGATGATGTTCATAAGCTCTATTGATTAGAGTTACACTCCTCTCTCCACAGGAAATTAATTTGCCGCAAGTTAAACATGTCATTTTTATTTGTCCAAAGTTCTTCTGAAGATTTGGGACCGTTTCCCTTGCCTCTGATTCCGTCACTGCCACTTCATTGGTGGATGTACTGGCAGGTCGGGGGTTATCCACCAAATCTCGTATTTGGGCAGCACTGTAATTCATCGGGTGCCACCTCTCCATATGGCGATGCATGGTATAATTACCATAACTATATATTTTTTCGGTTCCTCTGGAGAGTACATCGTCGCAGATGAGGCAGGTAACGTACCGGGCATTTACTTTTTTTTGATGTGGAGGAAATGAAAAAAATTGCCAAATAAAATTTTCTTTTATATGGGACCTCCTTGGCTGTTCTTTTAAAAAAACCCTCGACCCTTGCTCCTGTTCCTCTTCTTCTTCTTCTTCCTCCTCTTGTTGGAGGATGACCTGAGGAGATGGTCCTCTCTTCCTTGGAGGTGGTGGTGGTGGTGGGGGTCCACCAGCTGCAGCTACTACAGATGCCATGACTGAACAAGCAGAAACAGGTCTTTCTCTCATAAAAATGAAAGTCAGACTGAGGAAAAAAGGTGGGACTTTCATCATTTGGGAAAAAAAATGTTCTAAACCAATGAAAAGTGTTAATTTTACGTCATATGATCAAGCGTTCCATCATTAGGAAACTAAAAGTAAAATGAACCAATGAAAAGTTTTATAAACTAGTCACATGACCTGTTATGCTTACGTTACGCGCTCCGCGCCGCGCCTCGGATCGTTTCCGGGGCTCTGCGTTTCGCGCCTTGGTTCGCGTTCCAGAGCGCTTCCAGGTGCGCTAACGCGGCGCGTCATAAGGGGCATTACGCAGTAACGCGATACGCTGCGATTACGCGACGCGTCACGATGTGGCTTTCTAACGCGGTACTTGCACTAACGGAACGTTTACCGGTTCGCGTACCGGCAGCGAAACAATAAAAAATAATTTAAATTATAATATAAATTAAATTAAAAAAATATAATTCAAAAATATAAAAAATATATTTTTTAATTAGAATAAGAATACATTTTACAGCTTTTGATATTTGCTATTAAAAAACCATTGAAATTCACTGAAAAAAACCATAGGTTATAGACCATATATAGTTAGGGATTAGCATTTACAAAACCTTGAAAATTCACTGAAAAAACCATAGGTTATAGACCATATATAGTTAGGGATTAGCATTTACAAAACCTTATTTTACTCGCACAAAACCATTGAAATTCGCATATATAGTTAGTTGCACTAACTATATATCGCGCACCCGCAATCCACTGCTGATCATGTCACATATTACATCATTCATGACATGGTCAGTGACATCACTGATGACATCACTGATGACATCTCAAATGACATCACTGATGACATCACTGATGACTACATCCAGTGACTGTATTTTTCTGTAAAGTTAAAATATGTCTTACATATTGAAGAATGAGTGGATGTATAAGTGTCTGGATGAAGGATTTAGTAGGTGCATGACTGACTGTATGAGTGAGTGATTAAATGTGTCTCCTTGAGTGCATGGGTTAGTGACTAAACTGTCTTTATTTGTGCATCATTATGTCTGTTGTTCTGTAAACTGCTGCATGTGTTGATCAGTAGCTATATGAGTAACTATATGGGTTATTGATTGGTTGCCCAAGTATTTGTATGGGAGACTGAGTGTGTGTGTGGGTGGCTGGGAGGTGTATGACTCTGTGCATAGATGTGTGAGCAGTTGATTCACTAGATGTATGGGTTCAAAAGTGCATGTGGAAACAGCTGTATGGGCGGTTGACTGTGTGCATGAGTGTATTGGTGAGTAAATGGATATCTCAGTGCTACATGTCAAAGTAAGTACATATGTAAAACACAGTACATGTGAGAGTTGACATATATCAAAATCTGTGCATAAGAGCCAGTGAATGTGTGAGTGGCTGTATGGATCATTGTGAACTTGTATCCGGGATTGTATAAGAGAGTAAATATGTGTTAGTATATGTTTGAATAAGTAAGGTGTGTATAACTGTATAGTTGAGGAAATGGAGGTGTGATTGATTTTTTGCATGACTGACTAGGTGTGTGAGTAACTCCATGGATGAGTGACAGTCTGTGAGTGTCTGTTTACACTGAGTGTATCTAAGGTTATATTAGAGTCTGAAGAGGTTCATCGTATTATCACATGAATGATGTCATCAGTGATGTGATCACTAATGTCAAATGAGATGTCATCAGTGATGTCATCAGTGATGTCATTTGAGATGTCATCAGTGATGCCATTTGAGATGTCATCAGTGATGTCATCAGTGATGTCATTTGAGATGTCATCAGCGATGTCATCAGTGATGTCACTGACCATGTCATGAATGATGTAATATGTGACATGATCAGCAGTGGATTGCGAGTGCGCGATATATAGTTAGTGCAACTAACTATATATGCGAATTTCAATGGTTTTGTGCGAGTAAAATAAGGTTTTGTAAATGCTAATCCCTAACTATATATGGTCTATAACCTATGGTTTTTTCAGTGAATTTTCAAGGTTTTGTAAATGCTAATCCCTAACTATATATGGTCTATAACCTATGGTTTTTTCAGTGAATATATATATATATATATATTCACTGAAAAAACCATAGGTTATAGATCATATATAGTTAGGAATTGCATTGAGTATGGCAACATCGTGGAAATGTGAAAAAATATATATATTTTTGTATACACACAATGGGATTTAACCCGGAATTGTTCAAAAATATTTAGGGATTTATCCCAATATTAAAGAAAAATGGACCGCAAATAACAGTAAACAATCATTGTAAATACGTGTATATATCGGTTCAATGTGATGTGTAAGTCCATCATCGGTGTTTACCCAATGTATGTAAAATTTGAAAAGAACCAATCACTAATGAGCACTGTGCACTTTAAATATGTCAAAAAAACAAGGTTACGCTGTCATGTGATCAAGGCTTTTCAGCCGAAACGTTATGGCGACAGCTGAATAAACGCAACTAACCAGCATCCAAGTGTGGTCCGTGTCTGTTTCCAGCGCGATCAGGTCAGAGGTGATTGTGGCAGGAGAACGGAGGTTTTCCATATATATATATATATATATATATACATATATATTACCTACTGGCGGTCGCCAGTAGGTATATATAGTTAGGATTTTTTCTCTATGGGACTTTTGAAAATTCTATGTCTAATAACTTTGGCGTTTGTGGACGGAATCGGCTGAAAATTTCAGGAAAATGGCACATTTTGTTTCTGAGCAGCCCCTAAAAATTTTGGGGGGGTTCGGCAAGGGGGGGCCGAGAAAAAAGGGGGGTCCCAAAACGCGTTTTTC
Source organism: Lissotriton vulgaris (assembly GCF_964263255.1). Classification (NCBI taxonomy): domain Eukaryota; kingdom Metazoa; phylum Chordata; class Amphibia; order Caudata; family Salamandridae; genus Lissotriton; species Lissotriton vulgaris. Next base: position 265,634 of record NW_028254673.1, read on the forward strand.
CCATGTTAATTTCCATAGGACGGTTGGCCTCACTTTTAGCCCGAACGGCTGAATGGATTTGCACGAAACTTGGCAAAATTGTAGGGACTGTTAGCCCGATGTGCCTTTGCTAGGTCTCAATATATGTGCTCCAGTGGATTTTGAGAAATTAACGTTCAAAAAAAGATATATATCTGTAACAGCGCTCCGGGTAGCGCTCCGGTTCGCGTACTTTTCGCGTAACGGAACTTTGCGATGCGAAGCTGATTGGCTCTCTGGTGTCTGTCAACATTCTAAACAGTCCGGAGCGGCCGCCATCTTGTCTCTCGGTAGGATCGAGAGACAAGAGGAGGCCAAAACAAAGGGGGAAATTACCATAAGGGGGCATAGTAGATCCTCGTTGACCCCCTAGGTTTTATGTGGAGGTTTTAAAAGGGCCCAGCAGGGCAAAAAAAAAAATTTTTTTTTTTTTTGCGTGGTGAGCGCCTAGTCCGCGAACCGGAAAGCGTTCTGGGCAGCGTACTATAAGGATAAAAGAATGATAGACTTTTCAAATACTGTATGTTAATTGTTTGTTGTTTTTGTTGATTTTTTTTTGTTTTCTTTATTTTTTAAGCATTTTTTTATTTTGATTGTGTTTAATAATTCATTAAACTTTCTAACATTTCATTGTCAGAAATTTCATAATTGTCATTGAATATATTTTGTAGTCTATGAGGGTGTAAAATGTCCTCATTTTTAAGCAGGTTATCCACTGCTTCCACACATTGTAGTAGTTCCTGGTCCCTAATTTCATCCATAAATTCATTTTGATTTTCATCAATGTTTCCTTGGCTGCTCTCTTGCAGTACAATTTTAAATTGAACTTGCTGCTCGCCTTCCATTTTGCCTGAAATTTGGATTAAAAAAATATATATTAGTAGAGATAGGGCACTGTTGGGATTAATTTTAGATAGGCAGTTTTTATCAGTGAATTTATCTTTTGGCAGTGTATAGTATCAGAGTGGAAGTAGGACTATAAAAAGTGTATGTGATTTAACCAAGAGAAGCCTAACTCCATCCATAACTATAACAGAGAAGTCTATCTAAATCTATAACTACTACAGAGGGATAGTATATAACTATCAGAAAAAGTCTACCATATTAAGTTATAGTGCACAATATACTTCAGTTTTAAAAATAACAACTTACCTTCACAAACAAGTTGAAGTGTTTAGTAACTATTCAAATGTAATGTACAACAAGAAGTAGCAGTCAAAATGGCTGTGTTTTCTTCTCTTCCTTTATATATATTCAGGTATATAACCAATCAAATGTCAGGTAATAAAAGTAGAAAATGAAAGTAACATTTTCATTGGTTGTCAATTCCAACACTTCAGATGTGTTTTGTGAAGTAATTTACCTCATGGTATTTAGAGAGGTCTACAGGCTTAATGGCTAAATGGAATTTCAATCAAATTTGTGAAAATGAAAGGGATTGTTATGTAGTATGAGCTAATGTATATTTGGTGAGAGTGTCTCCAGTCGTTTTTCTGTAAATTACTTTCCCACCTTTTTTATTGGACCGCTTCCCGGTATGCGTCCTGGTCCGTGAACCAGCAGCGTTACGGGAGTCCACCATTTTGTGTTTCGGTCGAATCAAGATACAAGATGGAGGGCAAATAATGTTCAGAATGGGTAGAAGGGGGCACGGTAGATGTATCTTGACCCCCTAGGTTTTCTGAGGGTGGCTGAGGAGGACCATATGTGCGGTAAAAAAACTTTTTTTTAAAAAATTTTGCGCGGTTAGCTTCCAGTTCGCGTACCGGGTAGCGCTCTTTGAGCGTAGTTTGTTGAAAATTAGAGAAAAAAGTTAGAGAAAAATAATAATTGTGAGTGATCAGATGTAGGGTAGCTCTGAGAAGAGCTTTTGGGTTTATGGTACATTTTGGTACTTATAAGTAGGTACCAATGCACAGTCTTAAATTCAAAATGAAAATTCTGTTGCCCTCATCTGAGAAGTGAACTCCATCTCCTCTGTAGATATCTTGCATGTAGTAACGCAAGTTATTGTTGTACATGGAGCCCATTCCATGGTCTCTCATGTAAGCTGAAACAGATTTCTTTACATGCTTCCTCGACTTCTCAATTTGTGGACAAAATTGGTTGGACCACCGCCATTTCTGTCTTTGGCATATATTGGAATATGCCATTAATTGCTCAAAGGTGTCCTTTAAAAGCATTTCCAGACCTACCCCAGTCAAAGTGCCCAAATCATTACCTCCACAGTGCACAATTAACAGGTCAGGTTTTGGCAAATGCATAAAGGTTTTCACCAATGGTATCAATTGGTGACATTTTAATCCTCTTTGGCCCAACCACTTAATTTCCACATCTTGTAAATTGAGGTTAGGTAAATTTCTGTTCTCAGCATACCTTTGAGCCCAGTAGATGTAACTATGTCCAACAATCCAGACATTAAACATGGTGAGAGAAGGTTGGGCTGCAGTCAGATGAAGTGTGGTAATGAAAGGGCAGTTGAAACAGTAGGAGTTTGTAAAGAAAAAAAACTGTGGATTTCCAGTGCTAATGATTCATTAGAAGTGATTGGTGCATTTCCATTTCTGAAAACAGAAAGTTAGGGTGCATGGATGTGTTCTTTGAAAGATGTAATTTGAATGGTCAAGGAAAAAACATTTAATGAAAGATTGCACTGGATACGCAGGTGCACTGAGAGTTCAGAGTTCAATTGAAACATTGTTGTGTGAACTTGCAAACATGGGAGGTCTTTCAGGAGGTGGTTGCTAAGCAAAAAAGGCAGAGAGGGCAGAGGGGGGAAGGGTTTTGATTTGAAAAAAGTGAGGGAAGAGTTATGATTGGCTAATATGAGAGATATGTGTAATGAATATCAGCATTTCTGTGCTTTCTATAGCTGCAGCCTCTGGAGTGCATCCTCTTTGTTCTGCTGAAGACAATTTGGAGTATTTCTGAGACTGTTTTGAAACTCAAAAAGTATTTGCTAAGGTGAGAAAAGATTTATTTAATTTAGATAGAGAATAGTATGATTTAAGGAGAAAATGATGAAGAAAGCTGTGTTTTTAAAATGTGGCTTTGTCTCAAGTGATATACAAATAGATGTTGTTTCTTTGAGAAATTGTAATTGCATATTTGGTGTAGCATTCTGGCATGCAGTAACACAAGTTATTGTTGTACATGGAGCCCATTCCATGGTCTCTCATGTAAGCTGAAACAGATATGTTGTGTTTAAAAACGATTTTTGAAAACAATTACATTTCTGGATATGTTCTGCTAGAGTTTCATAGGTTGTTTGGGCCATATTTATAAGGCATTTAAGTGTCTCTGATGTTATTGTTCCCATTTTAATTGAAGAGCTTTCTTCATGGGGCTAGTTTCTTGTTCTACTTTTTGTACTTATGATATACATTTAGAAATGTGAGGTAGACATAGAAAAACTGAGGCTTCTGTGAATATCAAAGTTAATGCATACACTGCTGCACTTCTGGGTACTGTTTCATATGCTGGACTACATCTGCACTATGAGATACCTAAGCAAAGGCAACACAGGTGATGTGATTGTGAAATGAGCAAAAGAAACTCCACATTTTTCAATTACATTACTTGTGTTTTCTAAGTTTACGAATGACATTGTGCAGATGAAGTTTAGGTCTGTCTATGGACACAGAAGAGGTCTGGCCGTTGTTTAAGAGTGAAGTGGACATGTTTTACTTCAATGGTAGGCCTTCACATGTATTATCTCCTCTGTATTCTTCAACAAGCATACATTTGAAATGCAACCCTGAGTAGGCCTCACCTTAAACAAACTTTTGGAGAGGCCACACCTTATTGTCATCCTGAATCAATCATTTAATCTATCACATTTAACATCTATTAGTTCTACTGCTTCATTTCTTTAATCCTTACTTTCCTGCGTTTGCTACTTCCCTCATTCCTTTCTCTATTACTTAATTATTCTACTCCTTCCACTATTTTTCTCAGTCCCTCTCTTCTCATACTTCTTCATTTTTATTCACTCATTCTGTCTCTATTAATGTCATTGTTTCTGATTGATCACAAAATTTTTTTTAAAACAAGAACAGTAAGTATAAGGGAAGGACACAGACAGTTATGTTACAAGAAAGACAGCTATAGGAAGTAAACAAAAGATAATGTTACTCGCAATCCACTGCTGATGATGTCATTGACCATGTCAAGAATGATGTAATATGTGACATGATCAGCAGTGGATTGCGGGTAACAGTATCTTTTGTTTACTCCCTATAGCTGTCTTTCTTTTAACATAACTGTCTGTTTCCTTCCCTTATACTTACTGTTCTTTTTTAAAAAAAAATTGTTGGGGTCGCTCCCGGTTCGCGTACCGGAGTGCGGACCAGGAAGCGAACTAAAAGAAATAGAGGTTGGCAGAGTTTCAAAAATTCTACCAATTTTTTTATAATGGGGAGGTAGTTCTGAAAAGAACTTTTTTTTAGTTTTTGTTGTTTTAAATTTTTTTTATTATTTTTCAGAACATTTTTTTTATTTTTTTTGTATTTTCTGAACATTTTGATATTTTTTTGTTTTTTTGGGGGGGAGGGGGGAAACAAAAACGATTCATTGAAAAGGGCTCAACAGGAGCAACGAAAAAAAGAAGAATTTATTGTTTGGGGCGTTTCGGGCAAACATGATTTTCAATAGATTTCATTATTAGAGTAATGCTACTTTCTCTGTAGCAAATGAGTTGATTACAGCGCACGCACACTTGCTTCACTTCCCCAAACTTCATTTGAATGTTTGGGACCATCTCCCTCGCCTCTGGTCCCGACACTTCTTGAACAACCAATCTTCTTGCCATCGCAGGGGGATTTTGTTGCTCATCACGTAGCTGGGCAGCACTATAGTTGTTTGGATGCCACCTACTCATATGCCGATGCATAGTGTAATTGCCGTAACTGTATTTTTTATCAGTCCCCCTTGACAGTCTATCATCGCATATACGGCAAAACACGTAGCGTGCATTCACTTTTTTTTGCCCCTCAGGAAATTTTAAAAATTGCCAAATGTAGTTCTCTTTTCGATTATACCTCCTGGGCTCCTCTGGCAAAAACTGTGTCTCTTCCTGCTCTTCCTCCTCTTCCTGTTCTTCCTCTTCTTGTTGTATAATTACTTCAGCAGGTGGTCCTCTCTTCCTTGGATCTGGTGGAGGTGGTAGGTTAGAACCAGCTGAAGCTACTAATGAAGCCATATCACAATGATAATAAAGGGTCTTTCTCTCACCAAGATGAAAGTCAGAGTGAGGAAAGAAGGAGGGGTTTTCATCATTTGGGAAAAGCAAAAGTTCTAAACCAATGAAAAGTGTTAATTTTAGATCACATGACCTAGTATTACATCATTAGGAAACCAAAAGTGAAATGAACCAATGAAAAGTGTTATTACCGAGTCACATGACCTGCTGTGTTTACGTTGCGCGCTTTGCGCCGCTTTCCGGTCCGCTTCCGGGTCCGCTAACTTGGCGCGTCAAATGACGTATTACGCAATGACGCAAAACGTCATGCTAACGCAAGAGTTACGCTAAAGGAACGTTTACCGGTTCGCGGACCGAGTCGCGGCTTTAAATTGAGCTAACGGGAAGCTGACCGGTTCGCGGACTGGGAGCGAAACAACATTTTTTTTTTTAAATTGTATAAAAAACATGTAAAATATATTTTAAGATTTAAAGAAGAATACATTTTACAGCTACAGATATTAGCTATTAAAAAACCATTGAAATTCACAGAAAAAACCATAGGTTATAGACCATATATAGTTAGGAATTAGCATTTACAAAACGTTGAAAATTCACTGAAAAAACCATAGGTTATAGATCATATATAGTTAGGAATTAGCATTTACAAAACCTTATTTTACTCACACAAAACCATTGAAATTCCATATATAGTTAGTTGCACTAACTATATATCGCGCACCCGCAATCCACTGCTGATGATGTCACATATTACATCATTCATGACATGGTCAGTGACATCACTGATGATATCACTGATGACATCTCAAATGACATCACTGATGACATCACTGATGACATCTCAAATGACATCACTGATGACATCACTGATGACATCTCATTTGACATTACTGATCACATCACTGATGATATCATTTATGTGATAATACAATGATCCTCTTCAGACTCTAATATAACCTTAGATACAATCAGTGTAAACAGACACTCACAGACTGTCACTCATCCATGGAGTTACTCACACACCTAGTCAGTCATGCAAATAATCAATCACACCTCCATTTCCTCAACTATACAGTTATAGACACCTTACTTATTCAAACATATACTAACACATATTTACTCTCTTATACAATCCAAGATACAAGTTCACAATGATCCATACAGCCACTCACACATTCACTGGCTCTTATGCACAGTTATTTATATATGTCAACTCTCACATGTACTGTGTTTTACATATGTACTTACTTTGACATGTAGCACTGAGATATCTATTCACTCACCAATACACTCATGCACACAGTCAACCGCCCATACAGCTGTTTCCACATGTACTTTTGAACCTATACATCTAGTGTATCAACTGCTCACACATCTATGCACAGAGTCATACACCTCCAAGCCACCCACACACACACTCAGTCTCCCATACAAATACTTGGGCAACCAATCAATAATCCATATAGTTACTCATATAGCTACTGATCAACACATGCAGCAGTTTACAGAACAACAGACATAATGATGCACAAATTAAGACAGTTTAGTCACTAACCCATGCACTCAGTAAGACACATTTAATCACTCACTCATACAGTCAGTCATGCACCTACTAAATCCTTCATCCAGACAGTTATACATCCACTCATTCTTCAATATGTAAGACATATTTTAACTTTATAGAAACATACAGTCACTGGATGTTGTCATCAGTGATGTCATCAGTGATGTCATTTGAGATTTCATCAGTGATTTCATCAGTGATGTCACTGACCATGTCATGAATGATGTAATATGTGACATCATCAGCAGTGGATTGCGGGTGCGCGATATATAGTTAGTGCAACTAACTATATATGGAATTTCAATGGTTTTGTGTGAGTAAAATAAGGTTTTGTAAATGCTAATTCCTAACTATATATGATCTATAACCTATGGTTTTTTCAGTGAATATATATATATATATATTCACTGAAAAAACCATAGGTTTCACACATGGTATAGTTAGGAATTGGCATTTAAAAAACCTTGCAAATTCATTGAAAAAACCATAGGTTTCACATGTTATAGTTAGCTGAACATTTCTCCCATACAAAACCTTTGGAATTCCTCCGTTATAGTTAGCTCAGCTAACTATAACTTGTGCACCCGCAATGCACTGCTGATGACGTCACATATTACATCACTCATGACATGGTCAGTGACATCACTCATGACATCACTCATGACATCTCAAATGACATCCCTGATGCCATCACTGATGACATCATCCAGTGAATGTGTGTCTTTCTGAAAAATATATTTTTTTTATATATGTATATCTAAAGGTCGATGGAAGAATAAATGGGTAAATAAGTGTCTAAATGGATGTTTTTTTTTTTTTAATTGATTGTATAACTAACTTCTTAAGTATATCTTAGTGAATAGGTGTACTAGCGAGTAATCTTTAAATATTTAAATATTTGTATCAGTGTCTCACTTTGTATATAAGTGGCTGCATGGGTTGGTGAGTAGCTACATGAGTGTGTATATGGGTTATTAGTTGTTTTTTTGAGTACCAAAATGAGTGTTTGGTGGGGAGTATTACTTAGTGCACAGATGCATGAATGACTGACTCACTGTTTGTATGTGTTTTGAAGACAGCATGTGTGCAGGACTGTATGGGTGGATGAGTGTGTGTATGGGTGTGTTAGTGAGTGAATGACTGTCTCAATAGTATCTTTATGAATAACTACATATGTTTTAAACTAGTATATGTGAGTATTGATGTATATAAGTGAGTATATCTGAGAGCGACAGATTCTAAGACTTCCTGTATAAATAAGTATGTGTTTCTATAAGTGATTATTTAAGAGAGTAAGTATGTCTACGATTCTGTAGAAGTTAGTGTAGTGGTGGGTGTATAGCTGTATATGCAAGTAAATGGATATTTGCATGTGTGAGAGTGTGTGTGACTAACTCTATAGATGAGTGTCAGTGTATAACAGGATATATAGTTGTATGAGTACATATGATGAGTCAGCACATGTATGAGTGACTATATAGAACTGTTGGTGAATGATTGGATGTGTATGTAGATTTTGGGATTACTCAATAGGTTGTTCTAACTGGAATTGGTATCTCCATTTTTTTGAAAATTTTTGTTTCTATTTTTGATCGTGTGTATCAAAGGTTATATTACATATATATATTTGTGAGGATCTACATCATTATTTATAGGGCATTGTTTACAGTTTTTATATTTTGGGTTTCAATTATCCTTCTTCGTGTGTATATATATATGAATTGGATATCTGATTATAACTATTTATTGAACAGAAATTTTTTTAGTCTTTTAATCTGGATGATTTTTATTTGGTCCTGTGGTCAATTTATATACATTTTATGATGAATTTATGAGACGTTGTTTTATGGATGATTGGTTTTATGGTATTGATTGGCACACTTGTACTAATTATTTATTTCTGGATGAAGACTAGAAGGAAACACACCCAATCGAATAAGATGTTGACCAGCAGTATGATTTCTTTCTTCCTTTCTTGCTCTACCACATGGCGGTATTCTATACAGTTCCAATGTTATGCATTTAATCTAATGAACTCATATTCACTATTTATTTATTTGATTGAATTATTGTATTCTAGTTTGGTTCATCTTATATGTCCCTCTCCCGCCCCAACTGTTCAACCCATTGACATTCTACCTGGCTGGGTTAGTTGGACATAACAGGATTGTCCTATGTCATGTTAGATTAATTTGGGGTTGGATAAAGAGTGATTTTTTAGATACATTAAATCACTATTTTAAGTTATATTTATTTGCACTTTATCACATGCATTTTAGGAGTTCACTGTTTAAATAGGGTAGGGACCCTTTGTGAGAAATTTCTAATACAGGAACTTTTTTGGGACAGTTTTATGATGGTTCATAAAAACAGAGATTATAAATCTCATGGTTCAAGTCAATTTGAGAATTAAATTTATTTATTTATTTTATTTATTTATTTGATTTATATAGCGCATTATAACCCAGGGGTCTCTAAGCGCTTTGTCAGGATCCACTTAAGCGATTAAAAAAGATACAGCTGGTCAAAAATTAGAGGCAACCCCACGCTTGCTGAAAGAGCACTGTTTTTAATTTCTTTGGAAGGACAGCAGCTTGGTTTCTTTCCGCAGTTCCAATGGCAGTTTGTTCCAGAGAGCTGGGAGTGTATGGGAAAAGGCACGACCTCCCACAGTAGCCAGTCTACAACATGGTTGGATAAGGAGGGTAGCTTCTGCAGATCTCAACACCCTCCCCGGCCTGTAGAGAGTCAGGCGTGATTTCATATAGCTTGGTGCCCTACCATATAGGGCTTTGTGAACAATGCACAACCCTTTGAACGTTAGCCTCTGCTTGACTGGCAGCCATTGCAGTTCTCGCAGGAGGGGGGATGCATGCGTGTTCCTCTGCTTTTTGAAAATGAGTCTAGCAGCGTCATTCATGACAACCTGCATCTTGTTCAGAAGTTTTAACGGTAGTCCTATGTACAATGAGTTGCTGTAGTCCAGCCTGGCTAAAATCATAGCAGAGACCGCACTCCTCAAGGTGGAAAAGGACAGCAATGAGGAAACTTTCCTACGTTGTCGAAGGAGGCCGACACAGGTGCCCACTACAGCCATAACTTGTTTTTTCATGGACAGCTTACCATCCACATGGATGCCCAGGCTTTTAACAACCGCTGCCGGTTTCGGGGGTATACCTAGCTCCCTAGGCCAGAATTGATCATTCCATGGGTTGCCAGCGATGGTAATTAGCAACACCTCGGTCTTATCGGGATTGATCTTTAAAGAATTCCCAGACATCCAGTTGGCTGTGCATCTCAGGATATTTTGCAGTCTTGCGAAGGCCTCCTGGCCATCATCCAATTGGATGATCACCTGGGTGTCGTCCGCGTAGTTGTACACCTGGCAGTCCATTTGGTTGAGCATCAGAATCAGAGGCTGTAAATAGATGTTGAACAAAAGGGGTAACATTTGCATTATGCAGTTAGTAATGTTTTTGTTCTTGATACCATGTATTAATTTTGGTATGTATTCTTTTGCACATATGTTGAATAATCTTCATCAGAAATTAGCGTCAATGTAATAATATGGTTCCTATGTATTTGTACAGATTATATTTTAACAATCTCATGAAAACGTGATACGACTATTATCCAGTCTTTTCATCAAAAAAATGGATATAGTATCGTTTTGTAATTCACATTTGGTCCCATCCAGTGTTCGTATTGTTACACATGTGGATGTCAAAGTCTTTTTTCCATATTGATGTATCAATCATGTGACCTCCTATCACAGGATTGGCGGTTGGTGTGTTTAAACAAAATATATAAAAAAACGTTGGGTCACTCAGCACTTAGTTCCAGTGAGCAAGGCGACTGCGCTCGCCGAAACGCGTCTGGATATAGCACGTGGCAGTTCACAAGAAAATTTAAAAATAAATACCTGCTTTAAGAAGACAAGCAAGTGTCCGTTTCTCTGTCATCGTGAAAACGAAAAAAACGGAGTGTTTGATTGATATATATATATATAGGGTGCATCAGAGACAGACAGTGAGAGAAAGGAGGCAGGAGATGAAGAAGAGATGTCAAATATACATTGGTAAAAATACAGTGGGAGAAGGGAAGTAAATATGAGTAAACCTACTATGTAACATAAAAATGTTGCACTCTATACTATAAGTTATATACATTATACTACAATCACTTCACTTTTACCTCATAAATTAGAAATAAAAATGAATAATATGTCAACTAATTTTTAATTTGTAATTAATAATTTATTGTTCAGATTTTTCATAATTTAATAGAACTTGTAGCATGTCCTCATCTGGAATTTCATCTACAATCATATAATTAATGTCCTCATGAAAAGTTCATTGATGTTTGTTGGAATTCTATTTTATCCAAACATTCAATAAATTCTTCGTCTAGAGATTGATCCAAAAAATCTTTTAAGTCATCTCCTCTTTGTGATAAAATGGTGCTTTCAATATCCATGACATTTTCATTTTCAAGATATGTTGTTGTAATTTCAAAAGAAATTTCCTTGCTCTCCTCCATTTTAATTTCAAATTTCTTGCTGTAAATTGCAGAAAAAAGTAATCACTTTCATTTATCGTTTTTATAAATACATAATATAAAAGTAGCTTAATCAAGTATTTAGTTCTTTAAAATTAATTGGTAGTGTATAGTATGAGGCAGGAACTAGAAATATAAAGCACTGCATGTGATTAAGCCTTTCTTAATCCATAATTATAATAGAATGACTGTAAATAGCTAATAGAAAACCTTTTCCAAATTTCTTTAACACCTTGGCTGCTGCCCCGATTCCCCTCCGGTGCTGGACATCCCTTAACTGGGTGTGGTCATGACGGAACCATTCCGTCATCAGCACAGCTCAACCGTGACTGATGACGGAATGGTTCCGTCACCAGCATCGAAGGGGTTAAAGTGTACAACATAGTTCCTCTTATAAAATAACAACTCATCTTTTTGTAAGTAGGAGAAGAGTTAAAACTGTGTAATTCCAAGTCCAGAAATTGAGCACCCAAAATTCTTCTCAAAAGTACCTCAGAAAGGAGTATCACAAAATGGCCGTGTTTTCCTCTCATTTAAGATATATACATAACCAATCATACTTCATCACATACAAATTCAAAACGTAAGTCACGTTTTGATTGGTTCTAATTTTCAATAGTTTCAAATGTGTTTTCCCCCTGCAGTTTTCCATAGGACATTTAAACACGTTTTTACGCGAAAATTAACTTCAAAAACACATACATATATCTATAAGCGCGCTCCGAGCGCTCACCGGTACGCGTACCGGGGAGCGCACCCGGCGCGCTACGGGAGTGCGTGAGCGGAAAGGTGATTGGCTGTCGGATGTCTGTCAACATTCTAAACAGTCCGGAGAGTCCGCCATCTTGTGTCTCGGTAAAATCGAGACACCTGAGGTGGAAATAAGAAGGGGGAAATGATTAAAAGGGGGCAGGGTAGACACCCCCTGACCCCCTAGGTTTTCTGAGGGGGGCCTAGAAGGACAATGAAGGGTCAAAAAACTATTTTTTTTTTTTAAAAAAATTTGCGGGGTAAGCGCTGGGTGCGTTCTCAGGTGCGCTCTCTGGTACGCGCACCCTGAGCGCACCACGGGGAAAACAGTGTAAAAAAATAGAGTAAGAAAATAATTTAGAGTGCCTAGAGGTAAGTTAGCTCTGAAAAGAGCTGTTGTGTTATGTGGGTGTTTTTTGTACCTACAAGTAGGTACCAATGCAGAGTCTCAAATTCAAGAGGAAGACTCTATTCCCTTCATCTGTAAAATGTACACCATCTCTCCTATAGATGCCTGTTGTAACGCAAGTTGTTGTGGTATATGGAACCCATACCATAGTCTCTGAGGAAAGCAGAAACAGATTTATTCACATGTTTCCTTGCTTTCTCAATCTGTGGACAATATTGGTTGGACCAGTTCCATTTTTGCCTTTGGCATATATTTGAAAATACCAAGGCAGTTTTTGGAAAAAGTGACATCAATTGCCCAAAGATGTCCTTTAAAAGCATTTCCAGACCTACCCCAGTCAAAGTGCCCAGGTCATTGCCACCACAGTGCACAATTATGAGGTCAGAGTGTGGTAGATGCATAAAGAATTTTACCAATGGTATCAATTGGTGACTTCTCAATCCTCTTTGTCCAATCCACACAATGTCCACATTTGGTAAATCAAGGTTGCGGAAATAGCGCTCTTGCTGCGCTCTCGGGTGAGCTTACCGGTGCGCGCACCCTGAGCACTCCAAGACAAAATGATAAAAAAAACCTACATGAAAAATACATTGGAAAAAAAAATTTGAGAAAAAATAATAATAACAATTAATAGTTAAAAAAAAGCTAATAAAAAAAATTCAATTTAAAAATCATAGGTTACAAACTCAACATACAAAGGAATTAGCTTTTAAAAAACCTTTGAAATTCACTGAAAAAACCATAGGTTTCACAATCGTTATAGTTAGGAATTAGCATTTAAAAAACCTTTGAAATTCACTTAAAAAACCATAGGTTTCACATTTGTTATAGTTAGGAATTAGCATTTAAAAAACCTTTGAAATTCACTGAAAAAACCATAGGTTTCACACCAGTTATAGTTAGCTGAACATTTTACTCATACAAAACCATTGAAATTCCCACGTTATAGTTAGTTGGACTCACTATAACTCGCGCGCCCACAATCCACTGCTTATGATGTCACATATTACATCATTCATGACATGGTCAGTGACATCACTGATGACATCACTGATGACATCTCAAATGACATCACTGATGACATCACTGATGATATCATCCATGTGATAATATAATGCACCTCCTCACACTCTAATCTAACCTTTGATACATCCAGTGTTGAATACAGACTACCATTCCTGAAACCATTGACACACCAATACTAGTTACTACATACACACTCACTGATTCCTAAGTCTACACACACATCCACTCATTCACCCATACAATCACTCATACATACAGTCATTCATCAATACAACACAATCATATGCACTCATACACCTATACAGACACTGACACACTGCCACTCATCCATGGAGTTACTCACAAAACTAGTCAGTCATGCAAAGAATCAATCACACTCCCATTTCCTCATCTATACAGTTATACACACATAACCTTACTTATTCAAACATATACAAACACATACTTACTCTCTTTTACAATCACTGATACAAGTACACATTGATCCATACAGTCACTTACGCAATCACAGACTCTCATGTATAGTCATTGATATATGCCAACTCTCACATGCACTGTGTTTAACATATGTACTTACTTGGACATGTAGCACTGAGATATCCATTCACTCACCAACACATCCAGGCACACAGTCAACCGCCCATACAGCTGTTTCCAAAATGCACTCTTGAACCCATACACCAAGTGAATCAACTGCTCACACATCTATGCACAGAGTCACACACCTCCCAGCCACTCCCACACACACACTCACCCTCACATACAAATACTTGGGCAACCAATCAATAACCCATATAGCCACTGATATAGCTACTACTCAACACATGCAGCACCTTACACAACAACAGACATAATGATGCAAACATACTGACAGTTTAGTCACTAACCCATGCATTCAGTAAGACACATTTAATCACTCACTCATACAGTCAGTCACGCACCAACTAAATCCTTCATCCAGACACTTATACACCCACTCATTCTTGAATATGTAAAACATATTAAAGCTTTACAGTAACACACAAATGATGTATAGAACTTTACAGAAACACACAGACACTGGATGATGTCATCAGTGATGTATTTTGAGATGTCATCAGTGATGTCATCAGTGATGTCACTGACCATGTCATGAATGATGTAATATGTGACATCATCAGCAGTGGATTGCGGGCGCGCGAGTTATAGTGAGTCCAACTAACTACAACGTGGGAATTTCAATCGTTTTGTATGAGTAAAATCTTCAGCTAACTATAACTGGTGTGAAACCTATGGTTTTTTCAGTGAATATATATATATATATATATATATATGTATATCCAAGCTCACTTGTTGCAACAAGTGCGAGATCACTCCCGGGCAGGTGCACGGACGTGGCGGTGCCTGCCACAATATCACAGCTCAGATCCTCTCATTCAAAAGAAGAAACCAGCACTCACAAGAGACGTTTTCGGTCTTTCTTTATTCCAATCCAAACAGACGCGTTTTGGCGATGCCTTCCTCAGTGTTTACAGACGCACCGGGAGGACACCATTTTAACCTCATCGCTGCTTGAGAGTTCCCCTGCTGTGCTGGACAGCAATAAAAACGGGTGTGGTCATGACAAGCTCAGCTCGTCATGAGCACAGGAGCACTGTGCTGAGCATGGAAGGGGTTATTTCATTTCAATTCATTGCGCTTCATTGTTTCAAAGAAAGGGGACTTGCCTGCAGTGCCAATATGTTCGCCATTTTAACATGATGTTATATACAAAGGTTCAGTGCCTCACATGATTTCATTGCACTATTCTACAATCTTTTAGCACTTACCCCACATTAAAACCATTATTATGCGCTCACTATTATTTTCGGGGATATTGTAATTTTGCATAAATTCACTGAACAAGTTTGATTATAGCCAAATTTGGCTAATCATTAGTATACAATATATTTATAGCATTTTACATATTTGCATATTGCCCCGTTTGTGCATTTATCGGGTCACTTCTGCCGTGTATCGGCTAATAGTCCTTTCTCTCTGTGTTAGAGATCGGACTTCTCTAGAGCCCCTGCGCCATCTTACCATGGACTTAAATACCTTCTCAAACAAGTTTCCAACATTACGCGAAATGTCACCTTGTCTTATGGCACCGCTTTAAAACATCTTGCCGTGAATCGGCTTAAGTCCCCTTTCTTTTATACATTTCAAGCTATCTCATATTCAACTAATAGTTAAAGCTTTTCACCAAATATTTATAATGTATCATCGATCTTATGCTTTGTGGCTCTATGGTATACATCCTGACAAATAAGTTCCCACAAAATAATATTCTCCTGACTCCTTTCCACTTCGTTTTTCTCTCCATACATATTCCCTCATAATTTATTGTAGATAGCAACCTTGCATTCCTACTTCTTACTACAGCTTCTAGACAAGGTTTGACTTGGGATGTTGGATTTCAGCCTTCTTTCAGGTTCCCAAATGTGACGCTAGCTCTTCCCCACTGTTCAAGCCCTTAGGGTACTTGTTTGGCAGTCCACAATGTAGTGTGACTCTAATCTCCGTAGTTTTTTTGAGTCTGTCCCCCCCTTTTATATTCTCTGGGACATGATCCCAGCCCTAGAGTCTCAACAGATTTCTATTGCTTGCATGGTGTTCGGCGAAATGTCTCACCACAGGGTACACTACATCTTTTTTTGCAATTGCCCTCTGATGTTCTAGGATGCGAATTTTCAATGGGTGTACAGTACTGCCTATATAACAAAGGTCACAGAGCCATATTAGGCAGTACACTGCATATGGTGTTGTACAGGTCACAAACTTTTGAATGTTTTTTTTCACTTTCACCCCTGGAATGCTGTAATATAAGACCCTTTTACTGTTTGTACAGGCCTTACACCTCCCACACGGTTAAACCCTTTCATATCTTTGAGTGTACCTGTCTTTTATGTATCTTTCTCAAAATAGTTTCCCACCAGCTTGTCTTTCAGTGAGTGGGCCTTTCTGAAGGTTACTAACAACTTTTTGGGAATGTCATCACTGATGACACTGTCTGTACCTAAAATATGCCAGTTCTTCTTTAGCATATATTTCAGGAGATTAGCCTCGGCTGAGTAGGTTATAAACCTGAACTTATTTTCATTAGTACTTCCCTTTTTCCTGTCATTCTATGATTTGGGTAGGAGAAGATGTTTCTTGGTAATGCCCCTTACTTTCTTCAAAGTATTCTCCAATCGCTAGTCGTTATAACCTCTTTGTGAGAATCTTTTTATGCATTCCCTGGCTGCTTTCTCAATGTCACAAGGGCGTGTGCTATTACGCTTCAGTCACAAAAGCTCTCCATAAGGGATGCTTTGCACCAATTTTGGAGGATGATTACTTGTGGCATAAAGAGTGGAATTACATATATAGATAGATATGTTGGTAAAGGGGAAATCTTTTATAATCCACTTCATGTTTGAAGTTTTGTTTGTGCGTTTTACTTCAACTTTGCACTGATGCCTTTTTGCAGAGTCTATCTTTACTATGTCTTAAAGTGTATACCAGTTAGGAGGGTATGCTCCTATTCCTATAATGCCTACAGAAACATAGAATAATAATTAAGTTAAATTATCTGCAGTACTGTTGTGAATGTATCTAGGACCCTAATTAAATATTCCTGATTCATGCCCTAATGAGGTTATGATAAATCATGTCCTAATGAAGGCATACAAATCTTACCCTTATTCAGCCATAGCCCACGCAGCCCAAATACGGCAAGGCTACTTCCTTAGATTCCTAGAGAGCACAACGAGTTCTTTCGACACACCAAACCTTCAATAACCTGGGAATTCCCCATGTCTTTGTTTTGATTTGTCATTGAACTCCTGCGAGCACTAAAGGAACAGTCAGTTCTTAGTGACACTTTTATTGACGTCTTATGTCCAACTTTACGTCTAACACGGCACCTTCCAGGTATAAATATACCAACACTTGCCTTAAGCAAATACACGGTGGTGTGGAGTAGAGCGGCTATCTACTTATCCGAAGCCCAGCTGATGCGAGAGTGAAAGGAAGCCGCCCCTCCCTTTTGACACACTAGAGACGCTGCCTTTTCTCACGCCGAGAAATCCAGCTCCGGTGTTTCCAGTCACCCTCGCGGGTTGCTGGAAGATCGAGTCCTGAGAAACAAGATACAAGACCTCCTTCATTCTATAACCAAGGTACGGAGCTGACTCGAACCTTAGAGAGAATTCTTGATTCAGATTCTTGGCAAAAAACCCCACTTAACTTAAAACTGCAACTTACTTACTCCTTCCCACGTATTAGAATTAGGTCAGGTACACCGGGGTAGGCGTATCTTAGAAGCACCAGTTGAGCTCGTTAGTCAATGTTTTTATGTATGTAAATATTTTATCCGTTTTAAAGTATCATATGGCTAAGACACCATATCAATGCTTTTACAGCATTATTTCATAATACTCCTTTTACTGTATGCACTTTACTTCATGATAAGTATTGCAATTGTGGCAATTCATTTCTCTTGCATGAGAAAGAAGACTGCTCAATAAAATAACACCTTTTATTGAAAAAGCCCGTCTTTCTATTTCTCTGCACTCTGGTGGAACTAAGCATGCACGATTTACTGAGTGAAATAGCTGTCTATTGTTTTCACACAACTCTGGAGATTCACTCCTTATTCTGGGGGAGCAAAGTTGTCATGTTATATGGTTGTCAGAAGCTAATCCCTTCTTGTCTAAATCAGGGTAGTTAACCCCTCCCTATTCATTCGAGAAAGTTTCTAGTGACCTCTGAGCTAGCTGGCAAAAACCTAATTAAGTCTAACATAGTCAGTAGAGACCTAGATGACCTCAGTCCTACGTCTATACTGCTGTTTATGTTATTCCAATGCGCAGAGCCTATTGGGAATATAGGAACTACACTACAGTACAAGTTAGTTACGTACTGAGTATACTGAGAAAAGTAGTTCACTTCACCCCAAAGTTTCCTTATGTGAATGGATGAAGTGATGGCTGGCCGCTGCTCCCATTCTCAATCTTCTGACACCTTATTGGAGGGTTTCCCAGGGTGCCTTCATTATGGTAGTTTTATTGCGCTAACAGAGAAGGCACCAGAATGAGATCTTATTCCCACCTAGGTGTTCTCCTTCTCCAACTGCAGGATTAATCAAAATCACAGTCAACTAAATTCAAAGAAAAACTGAGAGTTAGTAGGTTATGCATATACATGTATATATTAGCTTTAGTAAAACTGAGGACATACTACTACCCCCATGACACATCAAAGGAAAGAATACCACATATTATTACAAAAACTATCAATAGTAAATTAGTCTGAGCAATGGTAAGCATGGAATTTGGAAATCGAAGTTATGAAATCCTCATGTCAGTGAAAATGTACTCAAAGTCTCTACTCTTTAGTCAACAAGGTTCAGTGTTTTATGTATACACTAGCAGCCCGTCCCGACCTTGTCCGGAAGCAATCAGGCTTCCCCGACCCCCGCCCGCCCCGACATTGTCCAGAAGCCCGGGCCCCTGCCCGGCCCGTCCCCCGCCTGCCCCGACCCCCGCCTGCCCCGACATTGTCCGTGGGTCCCCTTACCTCAGCTGCCGCTCCTCCCCCGTGTTCCTCAGTTTACCGCTCCGCCGCTCCGCCACTCCTCGCTCCTCACCGCCGCAGGTCACCACTCCTCCCGCCTGTCCGCTGCTCCTCACGTTACTGCTCCTCCCCCGCGCCATGTCCACCGCTCCTCGTCGCGCTCCTGGACACCGCTCCTCCCCGCGCTCCTGACGTGAGCACGCACGTCGCAGCTGGAGCTACTTTGGAGGGACTATTTTTTTTTTAATGTACATTTTTCAAATAACGTTTTTTTTTTAAATTTATATAGCCTATAACCATCTGCACACCCTGACGATTACAACGGTGTATCGGGTGTGTGGATTGGCGCTGTGGTTCCCGAGTTTACCCGCCTCAAAGCCTCAAAGTTCTTCCTTTATTATAGTAGTATAGATAACAAAGGCCTGAAAGATGATGTTGACATTGAAGAATGATGTTCTTTGTGGTTGGTAAGTGGGACTGATGTGGGCTATTGCTCAGGTAATAGAAGCTCCAGCAGTGAGTTGAATCCACATTTCACCATATCCACCCCACCAAGTGTGTAATCTACTTGGCGTATATTAAGACACACCTCCAAAAAAATCACACAGCTGGGGAAAAGGGTTAGGGGTTTGATGAATGGATGGGAAAGGGGATTTGGGGAATGGTGTGGCAAAGACAAACACAACACAAGAACATTATTCATGAGGGGGATGAGAAGCACATCATCATCATCAGTCTGTTGTGGGAGGAAATAAAGGGATGAGTATGACACAGTACAGTTAAATGCATTTGCAAACAGTCCTTCTACCCAGAGACCCAGATTATCAGATATATAAATGTTCTTTCTTCTAGGGTTGAAAAAAACAAATTTTTGAGAAGTGATTTGAACCCACCCGGTTCTAAAAATATGATTGTTAAAACAAAAATTATACTGTATTGCCAAATTGGGTGGTGCTTTCTCCTCAGAAATGTCCATCACACTTGCGTGCATGTCTGGACTGGTTCAATAGGTAAGCAGGAGAGTTGAGTTCAGCTTTTGCCTTTCGTTCGTGCAGGAGATGAGAAGGCATGCAGATTGTAAAACAGAAATTGTATTGTAGAGTCAAGGAGAAGGACAGAAGGAAGGTACGCTTCACGAGGAGTGTACCAAGAAGCCTCAGAGGCAGAGCATAAACCAAGATGACTCTGAGTTTCACTTTTGCCACCAGTGCAATAGACACTCTCAGCAGCATTTTCCAAATCAATACAACTCTCTCCATTCCACATAGCACTATGACTGAGAGTCATAGTTTCCCTTTGAAGTCAATAGCATCCTTCTTCTAGCTGTTGATGAGGTAATCCTACCATGAGTCTTTCCATGTTCCTCCTGACTCCGAGTAACTTTATCCCAGTCCCGACCAAAGCAAGATAGACATTTAGTGCACTGCTGTTGAAGAACAAGTAGAGAAACAGAATTGCAATATTTTGTATAGGTGTGTTTGTTAACTAAAGGGACTGGTATGGTCGCTGAAGAACCAGAAAAAGGGAGTGAACCCTGCAAGTACATTTCACTAAGTGTGAATGGACCAATCACCTTCAAGAAAATGATCCCCCATCAGACCCCAAGCATTGCTAATCATCTAAATCAAGTTTACAAATTAGATAATCACCCTTCCTTGCTGTCTGCCACCATATGAATCACTCACTATCATTCAATAATATATCAATCATTGTGCAATAGTTACTTGTTCTAATCTAAGCACGGTGGAAGGGAAACAATTGTATCTCCTCTTTGAGGCAAGCAACAGATTGTAATTTGGCAGTCTTTAAAGTCATATGATCTTCTGGGGAAGCCCTTCTAGGTGATGAAAAAAAAGGATTATAGGAGTGGACCGTGCAGGTTAATTTTTCACTAAGTAAGTTTGTAAAGTCCAACCGTCTTCCGGAAAAATGATCATTCATCATTCAGCCCCAAACATTGCATATCATCTTAATCAAGTTTACGAATTACAGTTGAACACCCTCCCTCACTGTCTGGCACCACATAAATCATCAATCACTCCCAATCACTCACTCATTGTTACAATAGTCATAGTAACCTCTTCCAATCCAAGGGTGGGTAGGTTAGGTAATAGGTAAACAATTATATCTTTGATACGGGCAAAGCATTGACATTTAAAATTGGCACTCTTGTAAATCAATGATATTCTGAGGTAACCCTGCTAATAGATGCAAATCAGGATAGGCATGAGAGGGAGGCAGCCTTGTACTCATGGTCATGAAGGAATTGTGGAGGTTTTTTTACTGCATAGTGGTCCAACTGCAATCCGGCCATAGATGTGACTAACAAATGGTGGGACAGCATAAATCTGACACAAACATAATGTTCCATGAGCTACTTTTTTTGCAAAGAAAGAAGTTCACTGAGAAATAATTAAAAAGTTCTATGAGGCACTGGCATTCTCAGTCCAAGAAGTAGAGTTTGCACTCAAACTCATGTAGTTCACTAATAAGTTAGTCAGCTAACACGCTTGATTCTGACCAATCCTTCTCCTCCTCCTCCTACTGTGCTGTTTCAGGAATGGTAAAGCTAGTTCACTTTGATCATGATCAATCACTTCACATTTTGAGCCAAGAGAGTGGTCCTTCTCATTGTAACAACTGCAACAACTGCACTGAACATATGCTCAGTAGACAAACTGGCTACAGGACAAGCCCGATAATTTGTCGCCAGCCTGCTGAGCTCTGGCCATTGGTGGATCTTACCATACCAGTACATCAATGGATTTTAATCCACATAGTCCTCTTTTGGATCATTCAGATACTCCTGGAACATCCCCTGAATGTTCATAGGTGCTGCCACTTGCATTGCCTCATTTGTCACCTCCTCTGCACTGGACTTAAGCCTTGCCATTTGATACCAATCCAGTGCAGAGGTTGTGAACGAACAATTCTTGTGTTCCTGTGGTGTTTGCCACCACTTTTATTGTTGCTGGTATTGGCTGCTGTGAGACAACAGGACTGCCCTCTCTGGAAGGTGAAGACAGCACCCCAGAACTGCAGAGTAGGACTCTAGGTTCCAACCGTTCTTCTTCCAGGTCCCTGGCTTGCTCAACAATCCACCTCTTGCATTTTAAAACACCCCTTCAGAAAAAGGAATGACAGTGGGCAGAATTTTTTTATACCATAGATCAGGTAATCAGGTAGGGTGGCACAGATGCACTCTTTGGACGAGAAGATATCACTTTGCAACCTTTCATTACAAGCAACTGAAAGATTAGGCTCTCAAGCAAGGCATGCACTTCTGTGTTTTATTTATTTATTTATTTATTTATTTAACTTGTAACGTGCAACAGCTACCCACAGTGGGTTTCCCGGCGCTAGGGATAGACTCAAGAAGAAAAGAACATATCAGGTAATACCAGCAAACTCAGGACAGCGGGGCTAACTAAAGACAAAAATCACTCAAAAAGCAAAGTCTTGAGTCCCTTCCGGAAACGTAGCAGATTATTCTCTAATTTTAAGACAACTGGTAGGGTGTTCCAGAGCTTGGGGCCTAAATGAGCGAAAGATCGCCCACCCATTCTAGCAAGTTTGAATCTCGGGATACTAAAGTCTCCATTGCCAGAAGATCTAAGGGTGCGGTGTGTCCTATATGGTTGAACTAAGTTCTGTAGGTATTTCGGGGCTGTGCCCTGTCTGATCTTAAACAGGTAACATAAGGCTTTAAATTTAATCCGGCTTGAAATTTTAAGCCAGTGTAAGTCCCGCAGAGCAAGCGATGCTGAAGTTCTCCTGGGAACGTTCCGAAGCAATCGGGCAGCCGCATTTTGGACTACCTGCAGAATTTTAATGGTTGCAACATCAGCTCCCAAATAGAGAACATTCCCGTAGTCCAGGCGGGAAACAACCAGCGCCTGGACAACAGTTCTCTGAGTGGAGAGGGGCAGCACCCATAAGATTTTCTGTAGCTATCTTAAGGTGACAAAACAGATCGCGGCAACCTTTTTAGCCTGTTGCCTCATAGATAACTTGTCGTCAACAAGAAAACCAAGATTACGCACCACTGTAGCTGGTTAAGGAAGTGGTCCCATATCGCTAGGACAGTGTTGGGGGCCCCATAGATTTTTATTTTTGCCCAGTATCACCACTTCTGTCTTCTCCCCGTTTAATTTCAGACAGTTCCTCTGCATCCACTCGGCCACACGTACCAGGCCGAGCCTTATAGCAGAAGGGCTGTTATCATCACTGCCAGACAGAGAGAAGACAATTTGGGTGTCGTCAGCATAGGAGTATAGCGTCAGCCCCGCTTCCTCCACAATGGTGGCCAGAGGTCTTACGTAGATGTTAAACAATAAAGGACTGAGTATAGACCCCTGGGGAACACCATAAGCCGATGGACAAACTGCAGGTGTGGCTTTGGCCGAGAAAACCTGGAAGATACGCCCTCTCAAGAAGGAGGCAATCCAGGCTAAAGCCGGACCTGCCACTCCCAGGGAATGGAGAGATTTCAGGAGGATGGAATGGGACATTGTGTCGTAAACTCTCCGTAACTCCAAGAAGCGCAGTCTCTGTGGAATAGTGGGCTCGGAAGCCAGACTGGGAAGAGTGTAAAAAACCAGAACTCTCCACAAGATGATTCAATTGAGTATTGATGTGCCTTTCCAGGATCTTCGAACAGATGGGCAACAGGGAAATGGGCCTGAAGTTAGTAGGATTAGAGGCATCCGCACCAGCCTTTTTTAGGAGGGGCACCACCATCGCATGTTTCCATGCCTGGGGTACATGAGATTCCCTTAAAGAAGCATTAAACAAATTTATAAATACCTGATACAGGTTTGGGTCTAACATCTTCATGATCTTAGCAGGTAAAGAGTCTCGAGGAGACCCTGATTTCACACTGTTCAGGCATGCAAGGAAAGAGGCATAATCAAACTGTTGCCATTCCGTGAGCTTCACTGGAATAACAGTACTTTCGGGCAACAATAAAAGTCCAGTCAGGGATTTCTCTGTCGAAGGGGGAGAGCTCAAGGAATCGTAGATGCACTCAACCTTAGAAATAAAAAACTCCGCCAGCGACTGACATTGAGCCTCATCCAAGGGAGGGGGAGTTGGAGTGGTATCAGCTCCTGCTAATTTCTTAACAACAGAAAACAGAACTCTGGGACAGTTTTGCGCTTGCGTTACCGTAATCACAGTGTAAGCAGCTCTCGCACTTTTGCACTGCTTATGGTAACCTCTAAGGGCTTCCTTATAGGCCACTTTCCGCGAGACGGAAAAGTTACGTCTCCATCTCCTTTCAAGTGCCTTACAGTTGGCCCGAAGAAGCTTCAGCTCCTCTGAGAACCACAGCACAGGCTGACGATGTGAGATGGAACACTTCGATGTCAGAGGAAGCATGGCGTCCACTGCATTACTCAGCCATTTGGATACCACATCTTTGAGCTCTGATATGGGCCGATCAGCATCTGGAAGAGACCCTAAAAGATGCCGATTAAACTTAATGGTATCGAGTTTACCCCAACGATGTACCTGCACGTCTTTGCTTTTACTGCTCCTGACCTTGGTCTTGTTTAGTGGCAGAGAGAAAAAGACAGCATAATGGTCAGACCACTCCAAAGGGGGAGCTTTCTGTGAGCAATCATATTGAAGATTTGAGAAGATTGGATCCAACAGATGACCCGCAGAGTGAGTAGGTCCGAAGTTACACAATAAGAGATTAAGGACTTCGAGATCAGATAAGAGATGTTGACTTAAGGTACAGGACAAGTCTTCTAAATGAAGATTTAAATCTCCAAGAATAGTGAAGTTAGCCACCCTCAGCAGCAAAGGAGCTAGAGCTTCCACCAGGGAAGACACCCAGGAATTGGCGTTACCTGGAGGGCGATATATCAAAATACCCAACAAAGTCAATTGGGTATTAATCGTAAGCTTAAAAAGGGCAGCTTCACTTCCACGGAGAGGGAAAGTTTCAAGTTGGCATGTGTACAAAGATTTAAAAATTTTAGCTATACCCCCCCTTTGCCTGTAACTCTGTCCTTTCTCATTATTACATAGCCATTCGGGATGGCGGCTGCAATATCTGGCCCAGAGCTCTCGTGGAGCCAGGTCTCAGTTAAAAAGACAGCATCCGGATTTTCATCGACAAGAAAGTCGTGAATGTTAAACTTGTGCTTGGGGAGGGACCTACAGTTGATATTCCAAAATGTCAGCGGAGGGTGAGCCAGGGCAGTTTTATTTTTCCTCAGCCTACCGCGTGCTTGAGTACGAGACATTCCTTTGCACCTTGCCATTTTTCCCATATGAAATGCGCAGCCCGAGCATATGAAATTATGCGCTGGTAGGACACACGAAATACAGTCGGCGTGTGGAGCTTGCCTCAGTTGTTTGAGTTCCTCACCGGTATATTTATGAACAATGGTTGGAGTAGCATCCGAATTGGAGAATAGTCCAGAGGATCCAGACTCTGGGCCCGTCCAGGCGCGGACGGGCGCAGACGGGCTGGACTCAGGCGTGACTCCGGCGTGCGACCGGCGCTCCCACTGTGCGCTACCACTGCGCGCTAGCGTGGTCATCTTAAATACAGCTCTCGAGTGTCCTGCTGGACACTAGAGCGTAAACAAAGATGGCGCCTCCAGGCGTCCCGATTTCCAAGTCAGAGGGAAATCCCTGGAGTGCGCTAATTGACTTCACATACCAGTACAATTGCACTTATACATTTAAATGGCAGACACCTATAGTTTACTGTGCTATAGGGAAAACATAATAATAATCTCCACAGAGAAGTAAAGTCGTTTACAATCTATTTTTAATAAAAACCATACATCTGAACAACTAAAATGCAAGAAAATTAAAATTTCAAAGAAATGTTCTTTGAAAAGTAAAAATACTTGAAATCAATATCTCATATGCAAAATTAGACAGTGCAGCAATTAAAATTTTGGAACAAAGAAATACATACATGACATTTCTGCAATTCATAAATAATCGACAATGCAAAACACACTACAAAGTGACTAACCCCTAATGTGACTGTGGCTCCTAGATGTTTTTGCCACTATTGATCTATAGATCCAAGGGCCTATGGTTACATTGACTTATGTAGACAACTGTGACAATAATACATGTACATCCAGTGTTTACTAGGCCCTGATTGGATTCTTTATATCTGAGAAATGCGTCGACGCGTTTCGGTGCAGTACATTTGATTCTGTGGCACCTTCTTCAGGACTTCTTGGTAGGGGTTTCTTGTATCAAGAGAGTCTTGGTTTTTACTTTCTCTGTAAATGTTTGGGGAGAAAAGTAAGGAGTCATTTTCTGTTCCTTTAGGTTACAGACTGTTCTTCATTCAAGTCATTTATATTGTCTATCACCTAAATAGTTGCTCTGATCTCTCATTGACATATATGATACACCGTCAGACACCTAGGTAGTTGCTCTGATCTCTCATTGACATGTATGGTACACAGTTCAGAGGTATACAAGGTTATCTATTGGGTGTTTCAGAACATTTCATGCTATACATGTGCTATATTTAGGCCGTTATTATAATGCCCTTGTCGATGCCCTTATAAATTCAAGTCATCTTTTGCCCTCCGAATCCATTTCACTGTGGAAACCATTACATTAGGGAGTGCTGGTTCATATGGGAAAAATAAGAAGACTGGCACACAGTTCTCACATTCACACTCTTACATAAGGAATATTCTCACCCCGACTGAATATGGTAGAGGATCCAAGCTGGGGCCTGTGTAGCGTATCATTGGATTTCTGCAGTCTCTTGCTACTATGCCCTGATGGAAGACATATTTGAATGGTAAGGGACATGGTTTACTCGTCAATGATATATGGCTTTAGACCTATATTAATAGGAGTTAGTTTGATATTCTAGTTACCTTCCTCTTTTTACCAAAACTCCTCGTATTGGGGTGTCTTTTTCCGTCTATTCAGTCTTTTTTGCTGTGTAGGCTTGTATATCTATTTAAACAAAATGTATTCATAATTACTTTTCTCTTTCTAATTTAAGGTCAGTCATGTAGTTTTATTAGACAGGTGTCTTACCTTATAGCATTATAAAACCTTCTTCGAACGGGCATAGGATATCAGGGTTCCTCCCGGGAACTGGATATGTTCTGGTGGAACCAAAGTACGTATTATGTGATGTTTTTTGCAGTGGCCTAGTTCGACTATTATCTTGTTCATTATACACTATTTTACAAGGGGTTGACCCTTATCTAGACATTATTCCCATCATCACTCATCTAGGTATAATCTTTTATCCTACTTTATATTTAGCGCTGATCACTCGTTTATATGTAGCCCTTTATACTGCTAAATATTTAGCACAGTGCTTAGTTAGCATTAACACAAAACATCCTAGGGATGGAAAGTTGTGGCAGAAATGATTCTGTCCTACGTTTAGTTCCTCCCCCCTACCCCCTGAGTTATTCACAACAGTAGGTTACTCTGCTCTACAAGTTACGTTTTAGCTCTGATGCTTGTGTATTGCATTAAAAATATTTAAGCTCATTAATTCTATCTCTATCCGATTTCCCCCAATATGGCCGCGAAGTCGGTAATGCAAGGGAGGGGACCCGCTTAAAGAGCGGTGAACTAACAATTATGGTGCAAGTGTGCAAAGTGGACACCTAAAAACAGGGGAAAAGACAAATAAAATAAAGCAAATGACAAAACAGGGAGTTTTAAAAAAAGCCACACAAATGCGTCGATAATTATGCTAAAGGCGTAGTCTGACCCGCGCTGATCGTAGAGTCCCTGGTGTTACCTTAGCAAGGGCTAACACTGGTCTTGCCCAGCTTAAATACAGCTCTCGAGTGTCCTGCTGGACACTAGACCGAAAAAAAAGATGGTGCCTCCAGGCGTCCCGATTTCCCCCAATATGGCCGCTAAGTCGGTAATGCAAGGGAGGGGACCCGCTTAAAGAGCGGTGAACTAACAATTATGGTGCAAGTGTGCAAAGTGGACACCTAAACACAGGGGAAAAGACAAATAAAATAAAGCAAATGACAAAACGGGGAGTTTTAAAAAACGCCACACAAATGCGTCGATAATTATGCTAAAGGCGTAGTCTGACCCGCGCTGATCGTAGAATCCCTGGTGTTACCTTAGCAAGGGCTAACACTGGTCTTGCCCAGCTTAAATACAGCTCTCGAGTGTCCTGCTGGACACTAGAGCGTAAACAAAGATGGCGCCTCCAGGCGTCCCGATTTCCCCCAATATGGCCGCTAAGTCGGTAATGCAAGGGAGGGGACCCGCTTAAAGAGCGGTGAACTAACAATTATGGTGCAAGTGTGCAAAGTGGACACCTAAAAACAGGGGAAAAGACAAATAAAATAAAGCAAATGACAAAACGGGGAGTTTTAAAAAACGCCACACAAATGCGTTGATAATTATGCTAAAGGAGAAGTCTGACCCGCGCTGATCGTAGAGTCCATGGTGTTACCTTAGCAAGGGCTAACACTGGTCTTGCCCAGCTTAAATGCAGCTCTCGAGTGTCCTGCTGGACACTAGAGCGTAAACAAAGATGGTGCCTCCAGGCATCCCGATTTCCCCCAATATGGCCGCTAAGTCGGTAATGCAAGGGAGGGGACCCGCTTAAAGAGAGGTGAACTAACAATTATGGTGCAAGTGTGCAAAGTGGACACCTAAAAACAGGGGAAAAGACAAATAAAATAAAGCAAATGACAAAACGGGGAGTTTTAAAAAACGCCACACAAATGCGTCGATAATTATGCTAAAGACGTAGTCTGACCCGCGCTGATCGTAGAGTCCCTGGTGTTACCTTAGCAAGGGCTAACACTGGTCTTGCCCAGCTTAAATACAGCTCTCAAGTGTTCTGCTGGACACTAGAGCGTAAACAAAGATGGTGCCTCCAGGCGTCCCGATTTCCCCCAATATGGCCGCTAAGTCGGTAATGCAAGGGAGGAGACCCGCTTAAAGAGCGGTGAACTAACAATTATGGTGCAAGTGTGCAAAGTGGACACCTAAAAACAGGGGAAAAGACAAATAAAATAAAGCAAATGACAAAACGGGGAGTTTTAAAAAACGCCACACAAATGCGTCGATAATTATGCTAAAGGCGTAGTCTGACCCGCGCTGATCGTAGAGTCCCTGGTGTTACCTTAGCAAGGGCTAACACTGGTCTTGCCCAGCTTAAATACAGCTCTCGCGTGTCCTGCTGGACACTAGAGCGTAAACCAAGATGGCGCCTTCAGGCGTCCCGATTACCCCCAATATGGCCGCTAAGTCGGTAATGCAAGGGAGGGGACCCGCTTAAAGAGCGGTGAACTAACAATTATGGTGCAAGTGTGCAAAGTGGACACCTAAAAACAAGGGAAAAGACAAATAAAATAAAGCAAATGACAAAACGGGGAGTTTTAAAAAACGCCACACAAATGCGTTTTCATTCACGTCTGCGAGTGTGAACCTTTCAGGCACCTTCTTAAGCTGGTCCTGTAGCAGGTGCCACAGCAGGATAGCGTGGTACATCGTGCTGTCCCCCTTGCTAACTTGCTGTATGAAAACCTTAAAAGGGAGTAGAATCTGTGTCAGCAATTTTACTAGGCCCCATTTGCCTGCATCCATGGTCATAGCTTTCCCAATTGCATCCCCTCCATTTTTAATGACTTAGTCATTGATCTGTTTGTACTGCTCAAACAGATGTTGCAACATGTAAAAAGCTGAGTTCCAACATGTTGGCACCTCCTGTATCAGGGATTTAACTGGTAAACTATTAGCACACTGAGTAATCCACAACTGCTTCCGGGCTTTGAAAGAATGGCTGAGGGGGCGTGTCCAAGATGGAGCCCAAGTGAGACTGACTCCTTGGATCTTCGCCATCCACATGCTGCTTGGGGCAAAAGCCAATCTCTCCCGGGACCTCAACTCTGGGAAATGTTCCTGAGCTGCTAACCACCCCAATTCTGTGCTGCCGGGGGCCCGGAATGGTGTGGATCACAGCTTTTGAGCAGCTGGCTGGTGAGCGTCTCAGGACCGCGTTTCCAACATGGTGGACACCACGGGAAGTTGACTCTGAAGGCTTGGGAGTGTGGCCCTGCTGAAGTTTTCTCCTATCTGCTTCCTGGCCTGTGCATAAACGGTCCCCTCTTGCAGCCTTGGCCCCTGTCACAGCTCACCTGATTGCCCACGGATCCCACATGGCCAATCCTCCTTTCTGAGGACCACGAAACCTGCTGCTGTTGCTGTATGACTGTGCAGTGAGTGGCAGCAGGGCGTGGGAAGAGTGTAAGTCCCTAGTGGGGCTTTTGCGGCCCGATTATTAGTTCGGCCAGCCCATCCTACTGCCCGGAGCCCCCTCCTTTGATTTGCGCCTGGGGGCCGAATTGCTGTGTACAGGAGGCCACCTCAAGCTCGGGAAGAGTGGCCACTGAAGGGCCTGAATTGAACTGGATGCCTGCACGTACCTACAGCCCACGGAGCTGCAGTGCTGCAATAAGGGACCCCTAAAATCACTCCCCCACCTGATTGCATTCAGTCAAGTGATACCTCCTGAGCTGTGGTAGCCTCATTGAGACTCTGTTTAACTGGGGGTTCCCCCAGTGGGTCCCCAGAGCGGTGAGGGGGGCAAGGCCGCCCGGATTTACACACCTTCCATTCTCAGACTGGGAAATACTGGGTTCTGTGTGATTCTGCTTCCCTGTGAGCCTGCGGTCGTTTCCCTGCCATGCTGTTGTGCTCTCACCCTGCTTTCTGCCTTAGCTCTGTGAAGTGGGTACACAGGTGGGAACCTGCACAGGATAAAGTGGGGATTGTGCGTGGCTCATCTGACATTCCAGAGCAGGTTCATGGGGGCTTTCACCAGTGCGGCCTGAGCTGTGGAGCCTCTTTCATACTGGGCATTGCCCTGGCCCCCACTGATGGTGCACTCTCCTGCTGGACACGATTCTGGTGGAGCCCTGGGACCTGAGGGCCTATATCACTGTCTAATACCGAGGTTGGTGCCCTGCATCCTGGGTCTCTGCTGGTGCAGGGCCCTGCCAGCTGCACCACCATGACTTCCCAATGCAACATGAAGAAGGACACAACACTCCAAGCTTTATATAACAAACGCCAGCAAAGAAGTATGAGCGGGTCAAGGAGACCTCTTCAACCCTGCTGCCATCCGAGGACTCTGTGATAGGCAGCTTGCAGAGAAACAAAGCCCCCATCACAGGGGCATTTCTGGAGCAACTGTTCGGGATCCTATGGGATGACTTTGCCACCCTCAAACAGGATGTAGCGATGGAGGTGAAGGACCGCTGATCAGACCTAGCCAATCGGGGCCAGACGGCGCACTCCTTTGAAAAAACCCTTGACTCAAGGGAAGAAGAGCAAGGCGGACACCTTCAGGAGCTCCTCGAGCTGTGAGACAAGAATGCAGTGCTCCATTACCAACTGGTGGATCTCGAAAACAGTTGTAGGCACTCTAACATTTGCATAAAAGGAGTACCCTTACAAGCGATACTGGTAAGCTCAAAGACTTTGTCACCAGTCATTTATGCCCTGTGGCCCCGGAACTTGAAGACCACAAAATCATCCTCAATTGTATGCATAGAGGGGGCCACCCAGCTCTTGCTCCTGGTCAAACACAGGACATCATCATGTGCCTACGTTACTACAGGCAAAAAGAATTTATTATGGATGCCATGCGTGATAAATCTGCATTTGAATTTGAGGAGCTCAAATTGTGGCTGGACCAAGACCTCTCTCTGATAACTCT
Source organism: Lissotriton vulgaris (assembly GCF_964263255.1). Classification (NCBI taxonomy): domain Eukaryota; kingdom Metazoa; phylum Chordata; class Amphibia; order Caudata; family Salamandridae; genus Lissotriton; species Lissotriton vulgaris. The sequence goes on from NW_028254673.1 coordinate 297,453, forward strand.
GCAGCACTGAAAGGACCTTCAGCCTTTAACGGACCATCTATGAGACAAGGAAATTAGGTACAAATGGTTTTTTTTGGATCAATGAGACTCATAGCATCCAAATACTGCAAGAAGTTGTTCGGTCACTGTTGGATATGACTGCAAAGCCCAGGCCGAGTCCCCTTTGCAAGACAGAGCTTTCACCATGATGGACCTGTGCCACTATGCCAGAGAACGATATTACTGCGCAAGCCTTCTGCAACCGAGAGATGCACAGAAAGGGCTGTGCTGCTCCAACAGCTACAGCATTATGATAGTGCCATGGAAGCAGAAAGCGACCCCTGAGGACTGTGCAGGCCGTACTCTATTCCACTGATAAGTCGCTGGCCGGCTAGTCTCCCTTCCTCTGGAGGACCTGGTCCTTTCCGCTCATGGTTAAAGGTTTCCAACCCAAGGCAGTTTCTCCCTTCCTTTTCGTCTTTGTAGCTGCGCCACGGCAGTGGAGATCCACGGATGCCTTGAATTGGAGCTCGAAGACTCACAAAACCGATGACATGGATCCTTATTTGTTCGTTCTTCATGTTCCCAGGCGGGGAACTACATTGTTGACTTGTTCATTGTTTTTCTTCCCACCTCCCACCCTGACACTAGGGGCCTCATTTATGAGGCCGTGCGGCACTTTTACGCCGCCGGTGCGTCACTTTTTGTGACGCATCGGCGGCGTAAAACATGCCTCCTGTTGCGCACTATTTACAAAGTGACGCATCTAAGCAGATGCGTCACTTTGTAAACCCCTGCGCTACATTATACCTGCGTCAGGTATAATGTATGCAGAGTGGGCATTCCCCCGCAATAAGCCTCGTAATAGTGACGCAGTGAAATCTATGAGATTTCACTGCGTCACTTTTAGGACGCTGTTACGTCAAACTCTTGCGCCTGCCTCACAGCAGGCGAAAGACTGACGCAAGCCCTTTCACATGGGGCTCGCCCCATGTGAAAGGACGCATTGCTGGAGTTGCGTCACTTTTGTGACACACTCCAGCAATGCGTCACTTTTGCGCTTACAGATACGTCAGAAATATTGACGTATCTGTAATTCCTTGCGCAATGATGCGTCATATTGTAAATATAACGCATCATTGGGGTCGCAAGGAGGTCGCAATGAAAAGTGACGCATCGCTGTTTTCTCGCAGCGATGCGCCACTTTTAATAGGGGGCCTCTTATGAAAAGTGGCGCATCGCTGCGAGAAAACAGCGATGCGTCACTTTTCATTGCGACCTCCCTGCGACCCCAATGATGCATCATATTTACAATATGACGCATCATTGCGCAAGGAATTACAGATACGTCAATATTTCTGACGTATCTGTAAGCGCAAAAGTGACGCATTGCTGGAGTGTGTCACAAAAGTGACGCAACTCCAGCAATGCATCCTTTCACATGGGGCAAGCCCCATGTGAAAGGGCTTGCGTCAGTCTTTCGCCTGCTGTGAGGCAGGCGCAAGATTTTGACGCAACAGCGTCCTAAAAGTGACGCAGTGAAATCTCATAGATTTCACTGCGTCACTATTACGAGGCTTATCGCGGGGGAACGCCCACTCTGCATACATTATACCTGATGCAGGTATAATGTAGCGCAGGGGTTTACAAAGTGACGCATCTGCTTAGATGCGTGTCTTGACAGGGTTTTTGGCTCTATTTCGGACTGATATAGACTTTAATCTTGCTCACATCTAGGATACGTATTCCTAGCTTGTGTTGGCCCTTTTAAGCCCTTTCTTCCAGACCTAGAAGAGGCCATCTATTGCCTATTGGCTTTGGCCTGTCATTATTGCTTATAGTAGAGGTTGGATCCTGTGGTCCTGACTTTATATTACACATTGGTATGGTTTATGTAGGTACTCTGACAGAACTAAGGGGTATTTCATCCTTCTCAGGCGTACAGGCCCAGAACTAGAGGGACACCATCTTGATGGAGCTGAGAGGCTTGCAGAGTAAAGGTAAAGTTTATAGTTAAAGCTGTTGTTCACTTGGAGAGAACCGGTCTGGGCCAGCCCTTATCGGTAGGCTGTAATATTCTCTGTGTCGAAGACACCACAAAAGGTTGGCCAGCTGGGTGTGTGTCGTTGATGCGGAGTGGTGCAGAGATCTGGTGGGCGGCAGGCTGATGGCTGGAACTTTCCATGAGGAAACAGCATTCTATATTAGTGAAGTGCAGAGGCGGAGTCAGTGAGTCGAGTCGAGTTGAGTTGGAGGAGCGGTGAGTTGAGCTGGAGTGGTAGAAGAGAGAGGAGTTGTTGGAGTTGCAGAGAGAGAGAGAGAGTTCAAGCTAGAGAGAGCTGAGTTGAATTGGAGGAGCAGAGAGTGTTTGTAGAGTTGGAGGAGTGGAATTGCAAGAGGAGAAGAGACAGAAAATGCTTGGAACAGAGAGAAGACAAACAGACAGTCAGTGAGCTGGAACTGAAGGAAGCAGTCAGAAGCAGTTACTTATCAGGAGGAGTTGTGAATAGCTGGAGTCTGAAGTAATGCCTTTTAGAAGAGACTGAAGTTATATCGTGGATTAACCTGTGGGAGTAGCTGGAGTTAATTGGACATTGGCACAGAGACCGTACCCAGAATGAACAAGCTAGTGGAATGAACAGTTATCAGAACGGCAGAAACTATTAGATTGAAGTTGGAAGGTGGAGAGAATCCGTGGGGGAGTGAAATCCAGTGCAAAGTGATCAGCGCAGACGTGTATCCAAGAGTGCAGGAGAGAGAGTCTGAGATGAGCCAAGACACAGACGAGAGAGGAGCCCAGATGACAGCTAGAACAAGACTTCACACTCCCAAGGCGATCTCGTTCCTTTAATCTTGTCCTTATTCCCTAGGCTATTGTATGTCTAATCTTTTCCCTTTCAGCGGTGTGTTAAAAGTTCCTGTTACCCCGCAGATAAATTGTATGTCTAATCCTTTTCTTACAGCGGTGTGTTAAAGCTACTGTTAGTCATAGAGACCCCACAGTTTTGTGTTTGTGTATTGTATCATTGTTAAAATAAAACACCCCAGTTCTTAGTGAACTGACATGTGCCTTGTATTCTTGTTCAATCATGGTAATTTATTCTTCTAGTTGAGCATTGTTTGCATGAACGGATGTGAAATCCCGATCAGGTAAGGAGTGACCAAACAAATAGGAAGCGAGGGGACCTTTGATGCCAGGAGCAGAAGGTACATATTGCAATTTGGAAAGCCATACCAAGTTCTATTATTGTAGTAGTGAGCCCTTAGTGAATAGAGAGAGAGACTTCCCAACATAGAGAGACAGAGAGCTGAAGGTATTCATAGGAAAGTGGTCGTCATTGGTAAGTGGCGTTAATGAGAACACTGGGGAGGAGACCAGTGTGGAGGTTCGCCAGATTGTGAACCGTGTGTTAAGTGAGAGCACCGGGGGGACACAGTGCGTAGGTTCGCCAGATTGTGAACCGTGTGTAAATGAGAGCACTGGGGCTGCAGACCCATGTGTGTAGACACGCCGGATTGTGTGTCGAGTGAGCACTGATAGTAATCAGTGTGTAATGGTAGATAATCAGAACTGCCCCAGGGTAGAGTAGTCTGGACCCATGTGGTCGCGAGACTATAAGGTAAGAGTGTGGTGTAGGGCATGGATATCCTTAGTAATCAGTGAGTATTCTTAGTATCCCTATAGATTTAGTGGTGTTTCTGATAATATGAGCTTGTATATTGCGAGTTCCCCATCCTCAGGTAGGTACACAGGTGCCTGGATAGATGGTCCTGAGGAGGGAGATGGTTACGTTCCGGCTGGGTTAGAGGGGCCCCTAGGGGCTGATCCCATCTGGTCCAAAAATCCGGTCGGTACAATGCGTCACTTTGTAAATAGTGCGCAACAGGAGGCATGTTTTACACCGCCGATGCGTCACAAAAAGTGACGCACCGGCGGCGTAAAAGTGACGCACGGCCTCATAAATGAGGCCCCTAGTTTCCATACTTCAGACTCCACATAGCAGCGATTCTTATCCGGTGTCTGTGTATCTACTCTAGGTCACACTCAACAGAGCGAACAAAGCAGGCCAGTTACTAGGCGCTTAGGCTGTGCATCATAGAGTGAATGAATTGACGGTTTCTGATGGCACCCCAAAGTACCAGGATGAACTGCTTACCCAAGAATTTAAATGATTCCATGCCACCCTCTACTTGACTAATGATTTCGATGCTGCCAACATCGACACCTATCTAGCTCAGCCCCCCCTGACTTGCATCCTGCAGACCGTCATTTCTTCTCTCGATAGGGATATTTTTACCAATGAGGTCCTTATGGCCATTCAGCGTTTGCAACTGGGTAAGGCCCCTTGGCATGATGGTTATAGCACAGATTTTTACAAAGCTCTTGGCACATTGCTGCCCCCCGAATTGGCAAGGTAATATAATACCTTTAGCTCCACAGGAACACTGACGGAAACGATGCAAATTTCCACAATCCCGGTGATCCACAAAACCGGTAGTATTGCCCCATCTCTTTACTAAATGTGGATGCTAAGATTTTGACGGGCATTTGGCGCATAGGTTAACACCATAAATGCAAGGCTTGGTGGACCCCGTTCCAACTGGTTTTATACCTGAAAGGGTCTGTAGTGATAATTCAAAATGTATCTGTCACCTCCTCGAT